>NC_059430.1:38978738-39278738 GCF_021028975.2 Sphaerodactylus townsendi | reverse complement strand
AAATTTAGAGAATCCATTTGTATCCCCTTTCTTTCCTTTCTTTCAGGGAGCTCAGGGCAAGTGGAATCCTGTCAGGGGAGATTTGTGGCAGAGTGGGATTTCCCCATGATTTTTCATGGTTTGCCCAGCTTGTTACTTCTAAAGATGTAAGCCAATGTTTTCCTAAGAACAGCGCAGGAAACAGCAAGGAAAGAACAGCAGTCTTCAAAGGACAAGAGTTGCCATCTTTTTTTTGCTAGTGAGGCTCATGTGCTTTGAACAGCTGCTATATTGGCAGAAATTCATTAGCTGAAGCTTGCTTCAACACTATACGTTGGACTGGGGCATCATCAGTATGCAGATGACACCCACTTATATCTGATGATGGATGGTCGGCCAGGTACTGCCCCAGATGCTTTAGGAGCTGCAATGGAATGAATGAGAGTCGATTAAGTTAAATTAAGATGGAGGTCATGTGGGTGAACTGAGGAGAATTAGATGGGGTGGGCAAACTGCCAGCTCTTGATGGTGTGCAATTGACTGGTGCACCAACCATCAGGAGCTTAGGTATGCTCCTGGACTCCTTTTTGACGATGGAGGCAGAGGTGGGATCCAGCAGGTTCTCACAGGTTCCCGAGAGTAGGTTACTAATTATTTGTGTGTGCCGGGAGGGGGTTACTAATGGTGATTTTGCCACGTGATTTTTGCCTTAGTTACGCCCCTCCTCTCCGCAGTAGCGCGCAGAACTTGAAGCAGTCTAGAAGGAGGTGCACCAGCGTGCGTGGCAGCCTGCGCCTGCGTGCATTTGTTTCCCGCCCAAGGACTGGCGCAGTGGCTGCGTCCTTGCCACAGCCCCGCCCAGGAAAGCCCGCCCCCGCCCCCGTCGTGCCCCGCCCAGCCCCATTGGCGCTACGCCACAGTTTGAATCCCACCACTGTGGGAACCTGTTACTAAAATTTTTGGATCCCACCGCTGGATGGAGGCCCAGGTGACACACACTACTCACAAGGCATTTTACCATCTGCACCAGGCAAAGCAGTTGGCCCCCTATTTGTCCCAGTCTGACCTAGCCAAAGTGATCCATGCAACAGGAATCTAGCTTGGACTACTGTAACTCACTTTTTGCAGGGCTACCCTTGGGATTGCTCTGGAAACTCCAACTGATCCAGAATGCAGTAGCGAGAGTCCTCACAGGGATCTCATGGTGGGTCCGTATTCAACCAGTGCTCTGCCAGCTGCACTGGCTCCAGGTAGAGTACCGAATCAAGCTCAAGGTCTTAGTACTGATGTACGAGGCCCTAAACTGTCTGAGGGCTGCATAGCTACAGGATAGCCTCCTGGCATATCCCCTGGAGATTGCTGAGCTCAGCAAATGGATACTTGTTGGAAGTCCCTGGCCCTAGAGAGATCCAAGTAGCTTTGACCAGGGCTTTTTTAGCCCTGGACCCAACCTGGTGGGACACTCTGACAAGCGTGTTCCAGGCCTTGTGGAATCTATTACAGTTCTAAAGGGCCTGCAAGACAAACATATGGTTGAGGAAGCTACAGTTGTCCCATCTGGCATCCCCCATCTATCTACCCATGTATCCTATGTCAATCCTTTCCATCTTGGGTCCCCCCCCCCCTATTTATGGGTTATACTGTTGTTATCTCCTCAGGATTTATTTTGTCACCATCTGGAATTATTTGTCAATTGTTCTATGCACGACGAGGGCGTGGCCAGACATTCCAGGGGACGGGGCATTCCTGGGTGGGGCTGTGGCAAGGACGCAGGGCGTGCGCGCCCCAGGTGCAGTTCCCCTTCGCCCTGCCTCTAGATTCAAATAATGACTGTTTAAAGTATTTTAAAAAGCAATATACCAAAAGGTAGTGTATTATTTCTTTTTTATATAATTATATTGATTGATTTTAAATAATAACATAAGGAGAGAAACCAAAAACTGTTTACCATTGTTAACATATTACAAACATATCTAAGAAAATGAAAAATCTTTACTTATAATACTTTCCCAACCTTTATAACAATGATAAAAAAATAGAATTACTATATATTGTATTATTTCATACAGTTCATACACATGTGGGGGGTGCCATGGGGGGCAGGGGGGCCGCAGGGGGCCCTGGGGGCGATTTTGCATCCCCCACTTGACGAGATTTGTTGTACCCAGGGACAGAGATTACCCCCTTGTCCCTAGTGGAGTTAACCATTAACAACCGGTTGTCCAAACTGAGAAAATTTTAGTAACTGGTTCTACCGAATAGGTGTGAATAGGCTGCATCCCACCTCTGGACTTCTCCAATCATCATACAGAGACTAACATATATTCATGCATTGTCTGAATAAGCCCCAAACCACTTCTACTAGGAAAAAAAATCCACAGCTTCTCAGAGCTGTAGCTCTTTTCCAGCCATGGACCTTTTCATACTCTATGACATAAAATTTTCACACGGGTGCCAGAGGTGGCCCTCGGAGCCCTCTCTGTGGGCACGCACACACAAAGTTCATCATGTGGGGGTGGAAAATCACCCCCCACACACACACACACATCTAGGCTGGCCTGGACCACTGAGCACAACATGCGCGCACCGTGGTGAGCAGGGAGAACTTGGCTGGTGGGCCTGGTGCCTGTGCTCCGGGTGGCTGCTGCCTGAGGGGGGGGGGGGCGCAGAGGAGGCAGAGATGTTAGAGAGGCACAGAGCGGTGTGCACGGGACTTGCTGGAGGCTAGAGCAGGCTGGCCCCTGCTCGAGCAGGTGGAGTGGAGGAAGAGGGAGCCAACCGGTTTTTTCTAAACTGAAACCTCAGCATTCAGGTTAAACTGCCAGGTTAGCACTTTGCGATAAATAAGTGAGGTTTGGGTTGCAATTTGGGCACTCGGTCTCAAAAAGGTTCTCCATCACTGGCCCTTTCCCCACTTTCCTTAAGCCCCACGCTACTCTCCTAAAGTAGCGCGGGGTTCAGCTGCCCTCCCCACTTCAGGGGCGGCGAGAATGCAGCCGCCCCGACACTGCTTCTCTCGTGCCCCCTCGACGTGCGGAATTTCTGGCGCCTTTTCAAATGGCGCCTTTCAACGACCCCGCACAGAGCGCGGGGTCGTGGGGAAGCCGGGGCGCGCACCAGGAATTGCACGTGCCAGGAATTGCCCGCAGCAACCCTCGGGCAAAGGTGAGTGGGGAAAGGGCCACTGCCCTATGTGAAAAATCAAAATGATAACCTTCTCCTCTCCTCTTTATATATATATATATAAAAATCACCCAAGTCCTTGGATGCAGAAAAATTGCACCCACTCTGGAATCTTCCTCCTGAAGCAACTACTACCCAACGAACAATGAAATGCATGTTTCATTTACAGAGGTACAAAGTGCCATCTAGTGGGTAACAAAATTAAGTTGTTTAGCATCAGATACAATTCCATTTTTAATGTCAAGAAATAATCTCAACATAGGTTTGCATTCTATAAGTCAGGATGCAGCTGGGATCTGTGTTGCAGTTGGTCATGGGCTGAAATATTTACATGAATAGTCTGTCTGCATTTAGTACACCCCTGCCAACTCATGCCAACTCATGTCAGACAAGCATGGCAAATAGGACTTCAGTCACAGACTGAACTACTCACAGGCCTGTCATATCCATTCCAGGAATAAGAACCAGGATATCAGAACCAGCATATCAGAAGGCATGAAGATAGGAATGGGAGAACTTCCAGTAGGTGAGGTTATAACAACTAATAGAGGCAGGAGTCAGTGGAGACCAAAGGAAGGCAGCAATTTTCAGCATTATGTACTCCTTTACATTAAGTTGGGCAGGTAACGGAATTTCTGCATATGCAGTTTGTCAATTCATGGTACTTCAGAAGATCAAAAAACACTTGCAAAGAGGTTTAAAGCACTAGTGTTGCACAGCAGTTCAACTTGGATCTGAGACACCCAAGTTCTAATGCCTACTCTGCCATGAAAGCTTGGTCGGTGACTTTGGGCCTGCAAGGACAGTTATAGGCAACACACTGTCAGTCTAACCTACCACAAAGGGGTGTTGTTACTAATATCTGATTAAACATAAGTTCACTGGCGTAATGCCCATTGGGCAAGGTGGGCAGCTGCCCAGGGCATCACCTTGTGGGGGGCATCAAAATGCTGGGTTCGTTTTTGGGTATTTTAGTGGTTTTCCATTTTTGGCCTGCAGGGGGCGCAGTTTTTAGGCTAGCGGCACCAAAATTTCGGCGTATCATCAGGAGACTGTCCTTATGCTACCCCCCAAGTTTGGTGAGAGTTTGTTCAGGGAGTCCAAAGTTATGGACTCCCAGGTACTCCTATCCCCATTGTTTCCACTGGGATCTAATAGAGATAGTTTGAGGGTCCATAACTTTGGACCCCTGAACCAAACTGCACCAAACTTGGGGGGTATCATTAGGGCAGTTTCCTGATGAGGTCTGAAAGTTTTGAGACTGTGCCTTCAGAAATGTGCGCCTCCTACAGCCTCGCAACCCCATTGACAGCAATGCAGAAAACCTTACAATGCAAAACAAAAGATTCTGCAAAGTACCCTAGGATGTTCCTGCAGGGGTGCATTTGATGTAGTTGTATTGGCACCTGTACCAGGGTATCATCTGGAGATGATGGCCCCCCCAGAGTTTGGTGCAGTTTGGTTCAGGGGGGCCAAAGTTATGGACCCTCAAAACTGTAGCCCCCATCTCCTATTGGAAACAGAAATTTTGGTGCTGATATGTCTAAAAATGCACCCCCTGCAGGCACCAATGTCCTGGTGCAAAAAATTTTTGTCGTGGTGGAGTGGTCGCCCATGGGGGGGGGGCATCCAACTCAGGTTTTGCCCAGGGCTACAGTTTGCCCAGGGCTGCCTCGTTACGCCCCTGCATAAGTTGCACCTTCCAAAATCCCCTCTTCTAAAAAAATTAAGATACAGCTGTCTTAAAACATCAAAAACCTGACCACCTTTGAGTTAGCCACAGAGAGATGCAGAGGTTTTGAAACACAGACAAAATAAAGCAGTTGATTTTATTGCTGCTGATTTTCTTG
Organism: Sphaerodactylus townsendi; assembly: GCF_021028975.2. Lineage (NCBI taxonomy): Eukaryota > Metazoa > Chordata > Lepidosauria > Squamata > Sphaerodactylidae > Sphaerodactylus > Sphaerodactylus townsendi. The sequence goes on along the minus strand of NC_059430.1, from coordinate 39,273,726 downwards.
ATTTTATTGGCGTTATTCGATTTGTTTTTTCTTTTTAGTTGTAATTTATTGTTTTCCTGTTTGGCATGTACACTGCTCTGAGCCCTCAAATTATTCAATTTGGTAAATTGAATAAATAATAATAACATCATTATGAGGACCAGCAGTGGCATAGTGGTTAAGAGCAGGTGTACTCTAATCTGGAGGAACCGAGTTTGATTTCCTGCTCTGTTGCTTGTGCTGTGGAGGCTTCTCTGAGGAATTCAGATTAGCCTGTGCACTCCAACACACCAGCTGGGTGACCTTGGGCTAGTCACAGTTGTTCTGAGCTCTCTCAGCCCCGCCTAACTCACAGGGTGTTTGTTGTGAGGGGGAAAGGAGTTTGTGAGCCCCTTTGAGTCTCCTTACAGGAGAGAAAGGGGGGGGGGATATAATTCCAAGTCTTCTTCTTCTTTTCTTCTTCTTCTATGAATTAGTAGCACACCTGTGCAGATAAGAGTCAAGGCGAGTGCTAAAGGCACCTGAAGACCAGCAATTTTTTTTTCAACCCTGGTGGGGTCCAACAACTGCACTGACATGTCATTAATAGCAACAAATACTTTAGCAAGGTTAACAAACAGGAAAACTTCAACTAAGAAGGGTGGGAGATAATAATTGGATTCTACGGAGCAACTCTTAAGGATTTTTTACGCTTATCAGTAAAGCAGTAAGAATGCCTTGGTGCCAGGACCTTCTTTTTCAGTGCTCTCTTTATTAAGAGTCAATATTATTCAAAGACCCTTCTTTTGGCTTCAGTCTGTTAGTATGACTTCCTTGCTCCAACATCTGTAATCCCCACCGTGCCCTTCCTGCTCTCACAGGTCTGCTCCTGGCTACAATTTGCTCACGGCCAAACTAGATAAATCTGACACGAGTCAAATTCCTAGCAGACAGATGTTATGTTGGGAAACTAACGTTCCCAATCTACCAGGGCCCAGGTCAACTTGGAAGCTGACAGTGTCGGGCTCCAGCTTTCCCTCCCATGCCCCATTCTAGAGCCAGTGGCTGTGGAGGAAATCCTATTTGTCTCACTAAGCAGCTCCTTGCAACAGGGCAAATTCTGTCTCCAAATAGCTTCTTGCCCATGACCCCCTTGATGTTTCATTGGGGTGTTTTACTAGTACACCCTTCTGTAATCATCCTGTTGAATGTGGGTAGCAGCTGGGAGCAGCTCCTCCTCTGAATGGAATTTCAGGAAACCTCAGACCTGCCGTTTTCTATCAGACTCCATGCTTCACTGGGCACAGCAATTTGCCTCTGACAGCCTAGGAAGTGCAAGGCCCCTGAGGCAGACAGGTGCACAGCAGACCCTCACTGGGAAGATCTTCTTCTGTTGGTTCCTGCAGATGATGGGCAAGACTGATGCTAAAGGAAACCAGTCAGACCTATGCTTTGTACAAAGGAAGGCTACGTCATTCCAAAATGTGTCACTCGCTATTACCTACTTATTATTTCAATATTTATTTTTAATGTTGTAAGCTGCCCAGACTACCCTGAATAAAGGAGGTAGAGAAATCTAATAATTAAATTAGTGCTTGCCAAAGATACCAAAGTGTTGCCAGCCAGAGGAAAAGTTAATAATGTAGTGGAAAAAGAAATTGTATCCTGCAAGAACAATGAATGCCATAGCACAAAGGGGATAGCTCTTTTTTGCTAGAGCGGGTATTGCCAATAGCAGAAACTAAACAGCAATGGTGAAGAAAAAGGAGGAAGAGTTTGGATTTATATTCCAATTTTCTCAATTGTAAGGTGTCAAAGTGGCTTACAAACGCCTTCCCTTCCCCTCCCCACAATGCACACCTTGTGAAGTAGGTGGGGCTGAGAGTTCTGAGAGAACTGACCCAGCAAACTTCATATAGAGGAGTGTGGAAACACACCTGTTTTGTCAGATTAGAGTCTACCACCCATGTGGAGGAGTGGGGAATGAAACCCAGTCTCCAAATTAGAGTCCACTGCTATTAACCACTGTATTATGCTGGCGCTTAATGGTTGAGGGCCCATGAGGGGAAACAAATAAAGGTGAGGTCAGTAGATTCCCACAGGAGATCAGGTCACTCCCTCAGCAGCTACACCACAGCTCATTACCCAGAACAACCCTCTAGGAAACAGCAGCTGATCATTATGTATGACCAGACTCACATAACATCAGGGAACTTTTCACTGCCAAACATTGTGGGGCTCGCTTCTGTTAGCAATTGCGACAGGAAGAGGGTCTTCAACCTTTCCTCCCATGTTTTCTCAAGCTGAAACAGCTGTGGGGAAGAGACTTGCTTGCCCCACCTTGGGCTCCACATGTATTGCCTGCAACACATGGAGCCCCAGTGTAGAGCAACTGGTTATCCTGCAACTGTTTCAGCTCAAAAAACTGTGTGGGGAGGAAAGTTCAAGACCTCCCTCATTCCATGCCACATTCATGAGCAGAAACCAGCAGTTGGGAATGAGAGTTGTCTGATGTTGTGCGGACCAAGAGTTGAGCAACTCTGACCACACTAACCCATCACATTTAGTTGAGCCCTAAGAGTGCCAGACCCTTGCATACATCAGGGATTAGAGTGTGATCCCACTTTGGGAAAGAAAAGTCACAACAAATGAATGCTTGGGTTGGTGGAGAATAATTACAGGGAAAGTAGGGGAAATGAATAGTTTGACAACAATGTCATCCAAATCCCCCAGAATAAATGAGTAGACAAATGACGGCCTTCATTCAGAAAAAGTCTAGTCTGGGTATGCTCTTTAATTCGGGGGTCAGCAACCTGTTATAATTAAAGAGTCTGCCCATGTGGAAATTTAGAGTAAGAGGCCAACAGAGAGCCAGTATAAGAAAGTTCATTTGCATAAGAAAGCTAATACCATTTAACATTCCCGATAATTGGTGAATAACAATCACCAGAGTGGTAAACTTTAACTGCAGTCAAAGCTCTGCTTACAGTCTGAGTTTGATCCTGACAGGAAGTCAGTTTCAGGTAGCCGGTTCAAGGTTGACTCAGCCTTCCATCCTTCTGAAGTTGGTAAAATGAGTACCCAACTTGCTAGGGGCAAAGCATAGATGACTGGGGAAGGCAATGGCAATCACCCCATAAACACAGTCTGCCTAGCAAACATTGTGATGTGACCTCACCCCTGGTTCAGTAATGACCTGGTGCTTGCACAGGGGACTACCTTTACCTTGTAATAATCCTTAACCTTCCTGTAGCCCAGACAATAGCTCTTGTGATTCCTTTCTTAGGAACTGGTTCACAGCAAGTCAAACAACAAGTACCCTGCATGATAGTTTTACTAGTGTACTAGCCTCATTCTGAGTATGATTTGCACTTGGATTTCTAGCAGCTGTTCACCTGTATCGCTTCCTGTCCTACACAGCATCTCTAAGAAGTTCTTCAGTCCCATAAAAAAACCTTTGCCTGCCATTTCCTTTACATACTGGTTATTCTGCCTCACGTCTATCCCTTAAGGATTTGATTTTTCTCTTTTTAAAGAGCCATATTTGGTCATACAGTCATAGGATGCAGACTTCTACTGTCATTAAAAGGTTAATTCATTCACACTTTTTATTGATTAGTAAAGGAGGTAAAGATCAAAGGCCACATTTGAGTATTTTTTAAATCTATGTTTTATATTAACTTTGGAAGACTCAGAAAAGCAAAGTGTTGGATGTCGGTCATAGTTCTAAAGAGTACTTATTAATTAGTAAATTATCTCATATTTTCTACTAGGTTTGCTAGGCCTCAGCCACTGAGCCATTGGCAGGGACTGGAGGGGCACTGATCTCCCTGTTTCAAGTGATTGTTTCGTTCTAGCTCATCTCCTAATGCTGGCTCACTGATCCCATGTGTTTGTTTCACTTTAACACTGTCCTTATTATCTGTTTTTTTCCTCCTTTGTTATACATTTATTGAGGAGATATATATCCTAAGCTAGGATTTTAAAAAATGAAAATACAGATGACATTTAAAAAAAACTAAACTACTGTAATACATTTTACATTGGTTTCCCTTGAAGTCAGTTTGGAGACTCCAGTTGTTACAGAATGCCACAGTTTGATTATCAAGAACAGGGCAGAATATGGATATTATGCATATGGACACTCTACTGTCACTCCTCCCAACAGTTACTGGGCTCAATTTAAGGTACTGACTATCACTTACAAAGCCTTCCATGCCTTTGGTCCCTCATACCTGCAAGACCACTTCTCTCCCTATGCTCCACCATGTCAAATTTGCTCATTTAAGCAGGGTCCTCTGCAGGTGCCATCCTGCAAATGGGAAAGATCAACAACTGCCCACACATGTGTGCTTTTTATGTGTGTCCCACACCTTAAAGAATGGGCTGCTTGAGGAAGACAGGAGGGGTCCAATACATTTGGCACTCCACAAACTGAATTGTTCAGGAGAATATTTTTATAAAGGTAATAGGGCTATGTTACACAGAAAAATACAGGAAGGTGCCTTTGTCAAAGAATGGAACTGTGGACTAGACAACTAGGTATATAGGTATCATTTATTGCAGTATGTATTCTCTTGGTCTTGTGGCATTGCATTTCTACTTATATAATATCATTTTCTACGTTCTTTAACATGCCAAGTTTAATACTTTGCTTTATTTCACAAGTCTTTTTCTTTCAGATTGCTGCCATCCTAATTCTACTGCATTGTTTACCAGATGTCTCATCCTGTTGACTGCACTGACTTATATCATGTAATCCACCTTATTATTTATTTTAAAAATTATACCCTGTATTTCTGCCCAGATTTGGGTCACCAAGGCAATAATCAGATTAAAAACATACACAATAAAAACACAAATTTAACACCATTAAAACCACCAAAACACATCATTAACACACTTAAAATACACATAAAGCAACACAGCAACCCCTCCAGACTTCACTGGTAGCAAAAGCTGCTTCAGGACAGTTCACGGGAATATTCCTTTACTGGCAATAATGGGGGTAGGGGACAGATGGTAACATGCCATGCCCTTGAGGGAAAGCTACCTTCCTCCACCCACAGGTCAGGAACTCATGCTACTGTTGTTACATCAAGTACAAAAAGGGCAATAAATTACATTAGCTGAGGAGGAAACAAGCGCCAATTTTTATGTTCCAGCTGCAATCTAGAAATTGCTGTAAACCCTCCTATCTGGCAAAGAGCCCACAAACAGTCATAAACGTTACAGCTACTCAGCAAAGGGAACACTTCCAAAACCCTGGAGTTTTCATACCAGCAACAGATTTCTAGCAGCATTATGTGCAAGTAGAAGAGCCCTCGGCACAATGGGAAGGAATCTGTACAGTGAACAGTTGCCATATAACATTACAGATACTACCCAGAGCAATCGCCACACCAAACGGTTTTTAGCAGCTGCCCCCTAATAATGTTCAAATTGGCCTGGAGAGGTGCACCTACCGGTTGGGAATGGAAAGAGTGCCATCTGGTGGACGCCGCAGCTTTTCACTGAATGCAGCTTTGAACTGGTGCCAGGACAGCTCATTACAAGAAAAGATTAACAGCAGCTATCAGCAGCTGTAGCACAATTATTTCTTCGGGTGCTTTCAAACTTGATGTCCACAGAGAGGCTTGCTCAGTTTTGCTGAGGGTGCTATCTACTCTGAATGCTGCTGCAACCGGTCCAGGGTGTATTGAGTCATTGATGCATCCTACATTGTGTTGCACTCAGCTTAACCAGCTGTGTTACATTTCAGTGGACTTTCATTATTAGGTTGGTTACAAAGATCCCGACGCTTCAGGATGAGTTCTTTCTGAGCCTGAGCAGCATGCTTTTCCTTCTCCCAAAGAAAAGCAGGTGTTTGAGTTAGAGAGGTCGGATCTAACAGATGGAGGCTCAAACCCCCACTTTGCCATGGAAGCTCACTGGATAACCTTGGGTTGGTCATTTTCTCTCAGCTTAACCCCCCCCCCCCTCCAAACAGGATTGCTGTTGTGAGGATAAAATGGAAGAGGGGGAAAATATTGTTATAAGTTACTCTGTCCCCCACTGGGAAGAAAAGCAAGGCAAATCTGCCTAAAATACCCCCCAGGAACCCAAAGAGAGCTGGTGTAGTGGTTAAAGTGTTTGACTAGGACCTGGGAAATCCAGGCTCAAATCCCCACTCACACCGCGGAAGCTTGATGGTGACCTTGAGCCAGTCACACACTCTCAGCCCTGGCCAGTATTAAGATTGGAGACCTCCAAGGAATACCAGGAACTGATGCGGAGGTAGGCAATGGCAAACCATCTCCAAAAGGTTCTTGCCATGAAAACCCTAAGGGATCACCATAACTCAGCTGGGGACTGGATGGCAAAAAAACAGGAGGAGATAAAGTTCCCTCAAGCATGAACAAAGTACATCCCAAGACCATGGTCTTTATGTGCCTGAATATAATATGGATTCAGCCCTGTGCTTGTGTCTAGGTTTGATACTGCATTGCTTGAATAGTCCCCTAAGATGAGGGAGAACAGGCACTCACACAGCTGAGGAAGGGCAGCTTAGCTCAGAGAAGGTCCAGGCTGGCTGCTATGCCTACAAGGGACCTCTTTCTCTCTCTCATATACACATCTCTCTAAAAGCACTTGCAAAATGGCATCTCTCCAAAACCCCATTATTCAAAGATAGCACAGCATGTAGTAGCATAGCATGCACACACACAATACATTAACATTTCACAACTATCACTAACATAGTCCTATGCAATGTTCAACAATCACTGCTATAACCTCACCCCAAACGAAAGCCTGGTTCCAAGTCAGGGGAAAAATTGCTAAGTAAATGCTCAGAGAACTACCTGAGGCCAAACAAAAAAGATCATGTGGATTTCTCAATTAAAAATTGCCCTTGAGCAAGTGAGGGGAGGGAACCAAATATAAGCTGCAGCCCAGTGAACGTACAGGAAGGCAGAATCTTGAGAAATAATGGACCAATGGGAATATGGAAGGAGATGGGCTTTTTTCAAAGTTCCAATATAAACAACACAACACAAGGGGTGTTGGGGTGGGGGGGACGGGACATTACTCTCATTTCCAACCAATGTTATCCAAAGTAGATTTTACCTTTGTAGTCAGGCTCTTAATAATGGCCATAACATGGCTTATACTTAAATGCTGTATATTTTCTCCCTCTTGTCCCCGACTGCAGGAACAATCGAGGGTAGATAATTGGGTTATCACTTTTGCACTTGTAACCCCCATGCTCAGAATAGGTTGACCCAGAAAGGGGTGGAGACTCAAAGCAGCAGGAGGCTGCAGAGCTCCTGTCGTTTGGAGGAGACAAGGCTACCCGACTCGGACCTTGATTTGTATAAGCCCTTAACACTTTGTTAAGGTAACCACAATGTTGTTGGGAACTAGTGGGAAGGTGGTTGTTTATTTTTGCTATGTTGTAAATGTTGGAGTTCATTGTTTCAGGGTTTTTGTGGTTGTAATGGGTGAGAGTTCTGGAAACCTTCATCATGTTGAATCCTGTTCATCAAGCCCTTGGAGCAGGGGTCCCCAAACTAAGGCCCGGGGGCCAAATGTGGCCCCCTGAAGGCATTTATCCGGCCCGCCAGGCATGACGGCGATGGCTCCATTCATGTGCAGTGGGGGCTCAAGGGAGAGGAGGAACCGGCCCCAACGGCTGTTGATTGCAGTTACATGATGGCACCCCCAAATCTCCATGAATTTTCTGACCCAGAGTTGGAAACCTTACATGTGGCAACGCCTGCTCCGCCCTTCCCTCTCGGCTACTCCATGTGTTGCTCTCAGGCTTTCTGTTCCGCCTCACTCCCATTGGCATCAGCCAGGCTGGTGAATCGCTCGCTGGCTGCTAGGGAGGAAAGAACCCAGGAAGATACCTGATCCTGGGTTAGATGGAATGTTTCATTGGGAAAGTTCTGCTTTTTTTTTTTACAGGGGAAGGTATTCCACAGCCTCCCCAACAATATTTGGAGCCCACCCTGTACTTGACATATTTTGGTCACTGTTCTAAAAATAGACCATGACAGAAAGGCTGAAAGGTGAAATCTTTACAATCATTTGTGGATAGGAATTTGTTCATAGTTTTTTTTAGTCCGGCCCTCCAACAGTCTGAGGGACAGTGAACTGGCCCCCTGTTTAAAAAGTTTGGGGACCCCTGCCTTGGAGTCTTCAGGAGCCAACCCACTTGCAAAGAAGAATTGGACTTGGCAATATCAGTAGACTGTAAATATAAGGACTTGAACATGCAACTTAATAGGACTGTAATGTGTTAAATGTTAAAAGTGGTATTTGTTAAGAAAGTAAACCATTTTGTTTTAAATTTAGTTTCTTTGAAACTCCAAGTACTGCCCCACAGAACTCACAAGCTGAGGTTACACACTCAACTGAGAAATTCTGAAAGTACAGATAGAAAACCATCACCTGATGAATTTGTGCCCAACACTTAGCCCTGCCAGAAAAGCAAAGATCTTGCGGTCCCGATAGCAGAAATAATTTCTGAATCTGATAGGTTCAGAAATAAATGGCGATTCGACTGGAGCTTGGGAGAACTGCATTTAGGCAGGGAAGGGACCTTGGTACACTACATCACCAGACAGTCCACCTTCCAAAGCTGTCACTTGCTCCAGAAGCGGAATAAATGTTTTAAAAACGAGTAAGCAATTTGTGAAGTTTGGAGTTGTAATTCTGGGGCTCTCCAGCCTCCACCTGGAGGTTGGCAAGCTTAAGCCCAGAACTCACGTCACCAGGTGTCACGGCAACATACAGACGTGCGCCCACGGAGCAGAGAAATGAAGATCGCGCCCTGCTGTGTGCAGGGGCGCCGGAATGCGAAGGCCTTGCATGAGAATGCTGCACACGATGTCCCGTTTCTGCTCAACTGCGCTGTCTCCCAGCCCCCTCCCACACTGCAAACCCCTCCGGGAAGAGGGTGCGCACAACCGAACCCCGCTAGAGCCCTTGTGCATCGCCGCCCTGCGTGTTTCCTCGCCCAGGAGGCCCGCTTCCCTCCCTTCGCAGCTCAGCGCGTAAAATCTTGCTGCGCGCTCCAGGGCTGATGCGTCCTGCGCCACCCGAGCCGGGGCTGCGAAAGGACCGGGCCGCTCCAGCAGCGCCTCCGCCCTCCGGCGCCCCGCAGTTGCTCCTAGTCCTAAATCAAACTGGGTTTTATTTTTGCCTTTATGAAGCGGGGGCTTGGGAGAGGGGGGGAGGTAAAGGTCCAGGCCCCGGGCCGGCTTCGCGCTCCTCGCGCCAAATAAAGCCGCTGCGGAGCACTGGAGCAGGTTGCTTGCCTCGGGAGGAGGAGGAGCCGCCGGGCCAGGTCTCGGGGCCGGCCGGGCGCTCGCGCGAGGGGGGCGGGGGCTCTCGCTCGCCGGGGAAAATGTTGCGCAGGTTCTAAAGTGGAACGGCGGCGGCGGCGTGACTGAGCGCGCGAGGGGCGTGTGTGTGTGCGTGTGCGCGAGGCAGAGTAAGCCCGAGCGAGCGTTGCAATAACAGCGGCGCAAAAAAAAAAAAAAAAACACCCGAAGAGTCCGCGGCACGCAGACGGACCCCGCGCTGAATCTGGGAACGGCCGCCTCCTCATTTCTCCCTGTATGGAGCTTTCCGCTATCGGGGAGCAGGTGTTTGCGGTGGAGAGCATCAGGAAGAAGCGCATAAGGAAGGTGGGTTTTGCTTTCTACCCCGCTTACGTTTCCTCTCTCAGGCTTGAAGCAGAGGTGTGGGAGGGGGCTCCGTTCTTTTCCTGAATGCTATCTGAGGTGTTCATCTGGGTATCCCAAAAAGGAGCACGTGGGCAGCTCCAAGCCTTGTTAGGGGGAAGTATGCAGGGACTACCTGCCCCATCTTCATTCCCCTCGGATCCTGTAAGAAACCTATCATCCCATAGCCTTCCCCCTCCATGCTACCACCATGCCGTGGTGCGAGTAGGGGGCGTGGTAGGTCGTAGCATCTTCCTGCCGGCAGGGGGCGGCAGTGGAGCCTCTCAACCTGAAGCCCTTGGAAGGCATGTGTAGGCTTGGCTGTCATGCTCCACAAGAGGCTTGAGAACGCACAGATAGTTATTATGCTAGCAGGTGATGGAGATCACGTTAGTATGTGACCAAATGTTGTATAACCTCCTCAAGATTCTTGAAATATGTTGATGTGGTAGTGAGTTGCAGGGGGTTTGCTTTGTAGTAAGGACAGCCAAGATCACAGAGAAGCTGACTTGCCCTGTAGGAACGTGGACTTGGTGCTCCAGAGGTTGCTACCTTGGCATGGTAAGAGAAGAGAGTTAAATGTGTGAGTTAAATTGGGAGATGTGCAACTTTAAAAGCCCCTTTCCATCAAGTGGAACTGTTTTCCCGCTTCTGCTCCTTAAAGTCACAGTGAATGTGGAAAAGAAAAATATGAATTATGTATATTAGAAGCTAGGTTAACTTTAGATAAATGGAGGCACCAAAGACATTAACACATTTTTGTTGGATACTGAAAGATCCATGTTTTCTTCCATTGTCTAACATTAATTTTTTGTCTGCCCTTATTAAGCCATAAATGTTGGGCGCACAGTTTTAATGTTTCATTTGCCTTTTGGATTGGAGCAGGGCTGAATAATAATATAGCCCCTTCATAAACATCAGCTAACCCATTGTTTGTGGTGGAAAATGCAGCTATTCATCTCCTTGCAAGGGAGTTCTTCAACTTGGACATGGAAGAGAAACACTTAATTTTCAGTCTGGTGACTCACATTCTCCTGAAATGTAAAATTGTACATATCAGCAGGGTAGTGGTGATGGAACAGCCGAGTATCTACAACTGTCCCAAGATCCTCTGTGCCTTTATGAAGCAACTTTTCCCTGATTTTAGAAATGTACACATTTCCATCCAGGAAATGCAGAAGAAGGCATCACTCTAAACATGCTGTGGATGATAATTATGGTTTAGCTACCTTAAAGTGGCATCTTAAGATGAGTTAAACCTTTCACTTCAGTTGACTGGAAAGGATACAGCTCTGCCTAGGATGTGATTGTTGAGTCCAGTATGTCCTTGTTGTTGTAGCTTTGCCCTGCTTTGCTTTAGAAGTTGCTGTTGCAGAACCAGATTGTAGCGTTGCTTCCTGCTAGTTAAAAACACTCATTCCCTAACCTTACTGGTTTGTTGGAAGGCTTCCCCACTGTGCCTTCCTTACTTCTCTGGGAATGATGAGATATGAAGCCACTGCAGCAGGAGCATCTTAAAGAGAGATGTTTTGTTAGAACCATCCCAAGGATTATTGCTGTTGTTAATCAGTCCTTCTTGTCATGCATGTGAATGTAGATAATTTCTTTGGGACTGTTTGGAAAAGGATCTGGAGGAAGAATGTATATTTCTGCACATAGAATTTAGGGGCTCAGTTCATTGAGGGAGAGGTTTCCATTTTGAAATGTTAGGAAGTGGGTGATTAATGTGATTGGCTACAGAAGCGCATGTTCTGCAGGTCTAGCCATTTCGCCTTTCTGTTGTGGGACTTGGTCAGTTGTTGATCATGTTTCTCTTCCTTTTTCTGTAGGGTAAAGTGGAGTACCTGGTGAAATGGAAAGGATGGCCCCCCAAGTAAGTTTTGGGGTATATATGCCAGCATGCTTGTGTTGATGATCTGTTTTCCATGTTCTGTATTTTCTGTGGCCCCCAGTGCTTTAAGGAACACTGCTTTTTATGTGTTCTCTCCCTTCCTTGTCCAAAAAAACAAGTAATTGTGTTCAGATAATAGAATCTGATTTCTTAAAGTTCCTCTTAAAACATTTGTCCTCGAGGCATTGTGGAAATGTAATTAGTTGATGAGCAAGATATTCTTTTTCTGCCTGGAACTCTAGGCATTTAAACTTTACCCCCACCCTCCAACCCCAAGTTTACTTCTGCACTGCTCCTGCTGAACCTGATATTAGTCTCCCTGAGCCTTTTGGACATATCCAAATACTCTGTGATTGCTCTATTAGAGTAACAGTTTTGGAACTACAGCATTGTGGAGCAATGGACCTCCAGCATCATACCGATATATTTTTAGCTGTGGTTCTCTTCTGTTTTCCCCATCCAAACTTTGGCTCAGGCAGAATCCACCCCCCCCCCCACCTCTTTCTTTTAAAGAGCAGAGGGGTTTAACTTGCAAGTTCAGTGGGGCATCCGACGTTGCTTAAACATCCACAGGATTTCAGCTTTGTGTTCGTAGCTACTAAACGCCCTCACTGGAGGTCACTGCATTTCATTAGGGAGTGAGCATGCCCTGCCTCTGCAGTCTCTACTAGGGTGAAAGATTAATATCGTTGTGAAGTCATTACTATATATTTCTGCCTCTCTAAAGAAAGCATTCCTGCTAATCTAGGCACACTGCCATCTGCGTTCTTCTGTCCCCATGGATTGCGCTGCAGCTATAGTGGCACATTTTAATACAGAAAGGGTCTGAAAGCTTGGTTACTTTGAATCCCGCCCTGGAGTTGTAGGCAAAGATCTGCAAGGTTAGAACAGTCTAAACCAACCTTCCTGTTCACACTCCGCCCTGCTCATCTGTGCCAGGAGTGTTTTTGTCCTTGGGAAAAGGAAGTGAGGCCTCCTGGCTTCACATTCTCTTAGCTATATGTACTGGGTTAATAACTGTGATATTGTCTTGCTCATCAGCTAAGCACTTCCTGCAAGAGGGTTTCAAGTTCAATTTTGGTATGATTACAAGTATGATCATTTTGATCTCCTCTAGGGAGTAAATACTGCACTGTTGTTTCTTAGGGCTTGTATCCCAATTCATATTATTCTTCAGAAATACTGCACTGTTCCAGTGCACAATGACATTAAAGTTTATCTTATCTTAAGTGCTCAGAAACATACCTGCCATCAGTTTGCTTGTTTTATTCCCCTTTTATTCCTTGCCCCAGTTAAAAATCCTCAAATTACAAGTAAGAGGTCTCAACTTCCTGCTTTCCTAGACATACCACAATAAACTAGAAGTGTTCCTAAAGCCTGGCTGTTGTGTTGCTTTAGAGCTCTTCTCTCTGGATTGGCGATAGTATTTAAAAAATGACTGGGCAGGTATATGTAATGTTCTGTTTGTGTCCTGCCCCTATACTTTCTGTCCATGGTTTCTATATATTTAGCAGACCCCTAACAAGGTTCATCATAGCGTATCATTGCTGCCCTTGATTTCAGACACATTTCTTAATTCATTCTCCGTCTTGATTTGTGTGGTTATCCAACTTGTGTCTGTGTCCACCCTTTCTTGATTTCCTCCCCAATTATTCTGCTTTCTCCTCTTGAGGAAGCAGGGCAAAATGGTCCCTTGCTGGAGAGCTGCTTGGCTTCGACTTTTCTTTTTCTCTTCCCTTCCTCTCCACCAACCCTTCTGGGTGCCTTTCCAAAAACCTGCCTGCAGGCCCCACCCAGCAGAGCTGGGAGCCAGGGATTTGAAGGGTTATGGCTCCGAGTCAGCTGCTAGCTTGTTTACAACTTGGGTTTGAAGGAGGAGAGGGAGGGGAAAGGAGGGAGGAGACCACGTGACCCATGTTTTCCAGAATGCGTGGTCTGCAGATCTGCTGTAGTCTGGCCTCTATGTGTTTGTGCGTTGTGTGTGTGTATCTGCGTATAGCGGGAGCGGCACTGTTTTTCTGTATGCAGTGTTTTCTCACTGCAGTCGAGCTAGAAGCTGAGCTGCAGAGGAATGGGCAACACCCACAGGGCATGGGTTTTTTTAAAAATTCTAATAAATTCCCTGTCCTTCTCTCCTCCTTATGCTCTTTCCCCAAGAGACTCTCGGCCTCCCTTTCACTCACTGCCTAAAACAGAAACCAAAATCCACTGCGGCAGGAAGGTAGAAAAGAAAAACACCATTTGCTCAATTCTTGTTTTTTGCTTGGATAACTTATATCTGTTGCCACATTAGGCAGAATGAAAAGGGGGGAGGGAGCGTGCCCATGAGAGGGCAGGATTGAGGGACCGTGGAAGCTGCCTAAGAATTAATAACAATGAAGCTGTGGCTATTTATAACCTTCCCCTGAGAGCGGGATATGAAAGGCAGCTTCTTTGAATAAGTGTACAATTTGCAGGGCAGTCCTAAACTGAGCCGCACCCGTCAAAGCCCATGGGCCTTAGGTTGCCCCGCAGATATCAAACCTAATATTTACTAAGCCTCAGGGCATGTTTAAAAATTTGCATTCATCCTCATGGGAGGCAAATCATTCCCATTTTATAGATGAAATGCTGAGGCAGTCACATGCCCAAGGCTATCCAATAAGCCCTGTGCTGTGTTGGTACTTGAGCGCAGACTAGATCTACAGACACTTATTAGTTTGTTAAAAATCATCAACCCAATGATTCATGATTTAGTAATAAGAAATGATTTAGTATTTTTGCTACAGAAGTCGTTCTTCTCTAGGATTTGATTTTTTTTCTTAAAGCATTGGCAGTATCTGTGCAGGAATCCAATTCTCAGAATTCTCCTTCCCAAAAGGCTAATGCTTGCTCTTTTTTCCCTGTAAATTTCTACATGGGCTTTTTCCCCTCTGGTGCATAGTTGTATAATTGCTGTATATTTACACTTGAACACACCGTGGCCAACTTTCCAAAGCTACTTTCAGAGAGGATTATTGTCTCTTTTCTGACTAATTCCCTTTTTATATTCTTTTTTGCACCCAACGTCTGTATTAACATATGTTAAAAAACCCTATGTGTATAGTTAATGAAAAAAAATCTTACAGAAACTCTGTTTAGATGTGACAATTGCAGTACATTCTTATGTAGAGTTATATTAGTCTAAGCCCACTGAATTCAATGGCTAAGACTACAGCAACTGCAAAGGATTGCATGGTTGAAGTGTTGGAGCTCAATTTGCTGATCAAGCTCTCATTGTCACCTGTGAACATCATCTTCAAGAAGCTGCATGTCTGTTGATACCTTTTGTAGGTCTTCAGATCAATACCAAACATTCAGACTCTGTTAACATTCTTTCTAAAACTCTTCACCAGTCAATTCCTAATTTATAGATATTGAAGATACTTGGAAAGTTGACCCTGCGTTTATCCCTCTCTTAGCTAAATGTCAACGTCCTATTTTCAGTAAATGGACAAGCTTGCTGAGAAAGCCAGTCTCTTGATGAGGAATCCGGGCTATGCTTTGTAGAAGCATCTTGGAGGGGCCAGAGAGGAGTGTTTTCATTCCTCTACATTGCATACAGTCATGATTACACATGTACCAAAAAGCTCTCATAATTGACAGTGTGGTGACCAGCAGGAGGCTGCAGATCTCTTGCTATTTCTGTACTGCATTTGGATTAGGGCTGTTCACACAATAAAAAGAATATTTGTCAGCCAGGCCACTAAACTACAGTGAAGCTGCATAAGTGAATACATAGGGATAAAACATGTTTTTGCTTCCGCATGAAGCGTCAGTTTAGAAGAGATGTAGGTCAAGAATAGAATGATAAATTTGATGTTCAGGAATGATGAGAACTCTGTTTCTGACTATGACGTTTTTTATCCTACTCATCCTCTGAGGACCTTGTGGGGATGTATATTGTTTTCTTCACCTATTTTATCTTTGCCATGACCCTGGGAGTTAGGTTAGGGTGTGAAATAATAGCTGGCTTGAGGTTACCAAATATGGTTCACAGCTGAATGAGGATTTCACCCTGGACCTCCCCAGTTCTAGTCCGGCTCAGCACCATGCTGGTTTTTGTTTGATCCTCTCATTTCACGTTTATTATTTTGGAAAAAGAGCATCAAGGCTAAAATTAAGAGTGCCCAGCTGCAGACTGGGTTGTGGTCTTCAGCTGATGTGGGAATAGGTGCCGGAATGTTGGCAATGCTAGTGGAGGCCCACTTTACTGGAAATTATTTATGATAGATTTCTTTTAATGTTCTCTGTTAGATACAGCACGTGGGAACCAGAGGATCACATTCTTGACCCTCGCCTGGTGATGGCTTATGAAGAGAAGTAAGAGTGTTTCCTCTTTTTCTCTTTGGGGAAGGTTAAAATAGCTTGCATCCATCAAACAGGTCTAATTGGGCTGTATTAGCACATAGATTTCTTTCCTACCTTGCCAAGGGCTGAATGACTTGTTATGCGAAGTATTCTATAGAGCAGACTCCTGGTTGAATTGAGATCCTTGCACTGTGGTTTAATTATCTGGGATCTTAGCCTAGCTTGTTCCCAGTGGCTCACTGACTTGCACATAAAAGGAACAATGATCCTATTCCTGGCTGCCTGGAAATTTTACTGGGGAGGTACGGACATTGCTATCTGATATCTTCCCAATCATACATAGTTGGAAGAAATGGTTACAATCACGTCCTTCTCTTGCCATTGCTCAACCTCTGAACTCTGTTCCATTGGCTTCAAATTGTGGACAGTGAGGAGATGTTAATGTGGTGATGTTGTGTCATGCTACTATCCTCCCAGTTACACATTCCTAGGAGATATAGTGTGAGGCATAATTTAGTTTGGTGGTTCTGTTTGCCCTTAATATGTGCTTTCGTCCTAAAATACCAGTACTTTATACCTTGTAATGACAGTGAGCATTCACTATACATGGTCTTGATCCTCTTTGTGAAAGGATCTTTTGAGCTTGATGTAAATGGTTAGGAGGCATTCATATAGTAGGTTTTAGGACTACCCTTGTGAATATACCCTGCTTGTTAACAAATGAAATCTCTAGATATCTTCTGTATTCTCAGGGAAGAACGAGAACGTGCCTCAGGTTACAGGAAGAGAGGCCCAAAACCGAAGCGCCTGTTGCTGCAGGTAACTATTGTTTGATGCCCTTTCTCATGCCCCACAGTAGATCCAATATTAGATATTGAAATGTGGTTTTCAGAACAGCAATTGCTTTCTGTAACCAAGCTCTGTCTTGGTGGGGTCTGAGTGTAGAACTGTGAATACATTTTTCTGCATTGGCATACATGATTAAGGCCAGCACTTATCTGCAATGATGTAGTGAGGGTGGTATGAGGGGGGGGGGGCTAGAGCCCTGGGCACCACTTGGGAGGCTCCCATGAGGGCGCATTTCCCCCCTCACAGCTGGACTCTCCCCCCCAAACTCCCTGTGGAAATCGGGTTAAGGGCGCAGTTAAAAGCAGGCCAGCAGGGCTTGCCCTGCCCCCAAACTTCGCATGGAGTTCAGGAGCAGGGCTGGTCCGTTTGATGCTGGGCTCAGCTCACCCGGGTCCAGCTTTGAGCCTGCAGTTTAAAGCTGGACCTGGGTGAGCTGAGCCCAGCATCAAATGGGCCTGCCCCACTGGCCAACATTTAACTGCGGCCCTTCCCTGAACTCCGCAGGGAGTTTGGAGGCAGGGCGCAGCTGTGAGGTGGTGGGTGCAGTTGTAAAGGAGGAGGTGGCACCCAGGGTGAGCCATTGGCCTTGCCCTGGGTGCCATTTTACACAGCCTACCCCCCACCCCCGGCTTATCTGCTTGTGTCAGTTCTCTGTTAGGGACTTTGCTTCCATTCAGATAATTCTTAAAATAATTTTTCATCTTGAGCTGTAAAACACACTGAACTAGTCCTTACATCAGGGTGGGTAAATTATGGTCCACGGCCCACATCTGGTCAAAGCAAGCTTTTCCTCCAACCATCAAGATGTTGGAGTAATGGACTAATGCTCCTGAAACTTGTTTAATACTTCAAGAGCACCTGAAGACCAATTGAGTAGGAGAAAGGACCACATCTGGGTTTCCTCCCACTTTTGAAGGCTCAAAGTTGGACATTGGCTCTTTCCATTTCTGGTGTTGCCGGTGCTGGAAACAGAAGTGTCAGTGTTCGACTCAGAGCTCTCTGAAGTGAACAGAGATCTTGCTGTGGCCTTCAGGATGAAAAAATTCCTCACCCCTGCCTAGGAAGATGTTGACCTAAGCCACTGCAGGTGTTTTTATATGCCCAGATACATCCTGGACTTTCTATGCTTTTTCCCCCTCCCTGTTTGCAGAGGCTGTATAGTATGGACTTGAGGAGTGCACACAAAGGAAAAGAGAAACTCTGCTTTTCTCTGTCACGGAGGTTTGGGGGAGGAGGAAACAACTTGGCAGGGACCAAGGGAGGGCAGGCAGAGCTTTCTGAGAAGAGGGTGGAAGGAGGGGTGCTGCCTTTCCCTCTTCGGAAGCAGAACAAGAACCAGAAGTACTTGCGCCTTTCACGGAAGAAGTTCACCCGCATGTCAAGCCTGGAGAACCGAAATCGCCGCCGGGAGTTTTTCTTGAAGGAACCAATGGCACTAGAGGACAGGCAGACCCCCAGTGACTGGGAGGAGACCACACAACCTGCCAACAAAGAGGGTAAGGCTTGATAACATAACCAGCTGTGGAGAGGGGAAATTTGTGCCATTACTAAAGAACTGGACAGCGCTCAAATTCTGTGCTGAGCCCCTTTCAAGGTCCCTAAAGGTTCTCGCTGCATGTTGACCCACCTGCCCTTGTCCCTTCCACCCTCCTCCCTTCAGCAGCTGTCAGTGGCATTCCCCACCTTTCAGGGTTTAATTATTGTCTCTCCTGAAGCTGGAAAAGAGGTTGGGCCTGCCAGGCAGCTTATTGTTCAAATGTAACTCAGTGGATCATTCCTGGTATGTGAGTATACCCATCCAGGTTAGGTGGAGCTTCTGAAGCAGCAGGTGCGTTGTACGAGTGGTCAGAATGTCCTTGCCACCTCTTCAATTCTCTTCCCTTCTTTTTTTCTGTATGTCCTTGCCCTGGTGTTGACTGTGCTAAATTAGGGGTGGTAAATTAGGGCCGCCTTTGTCAAGTGAGCAGGGGAAAGAAGCTTCAACAGGCAGTGGCTTCAGAGTTATCTCCCCTCCCTTCTCATATGTTGTTTCTTTCCTCTTCCCACAGTGAGCTCTGATACAGCAGAAGGCTCCCTTTCATGGAGCCCAGCCCAGCCCCCAAATGAAGTAACAGTGACGGACATCACAGCAAACTCCATTACTGTGACTTTCAGAGAAGCACAAATGGCAGAGGGATTCTTCCGAGATCGGAGCATCCAGTTTTGAAACTCCATTTTTATTTAATAATTTTCTGTTTTTCACATTTGGGGAATTCCCCTCTCCCTCCTATGTTTCTAATCAGAGGGTTTTTTTCTCCTTTATGGCAGGTGATTTAAATATATTCTGTAACAAAATCCGAAAATTTTCCTTCACAGATGTTTACAGAGGATTTTGATTTTGACTGTTGATGCCTCGTTGACTTAATTTTTTCCTGCTCCTCTTTCAAGTACTCAAAAACGACAAAAAAGGCAGTGTGGGGGTGCCTGTGTGTGTGTTTTTTTCTTCATTTGTTACTATAGATATATATATAGAGAGAAAGATTATATAGATATATTACTTGTCTGTTACTGCTTTGTGCGTTTTGGAAACTGAAGCTCTTTTCATTGGCAAAGATCTTTATTGCAGTGTACTGGAGAAGACGGTCCACTCCTTATATCAATAATGGTGAATCAGTGATTGAAATGAGACAATGCAAGTCCAGAAATAGGAAAGAGGCCAAATATCTCTCTATGCTCTTCTATATTTTCATAGTATATTTTTCTTTGTCAGACTACTTCCCTGGTCAGTTCCTTTCCCACAGATATTTGTGGACCCTTCTGCTTCAGGCAAGTGGTCCTTGTTCGATGCTTCCTCCCTTATTAGTACTGTAACTTGATGTGGCCTGCAAGTGTCCGTAGTGCTTCCACAAATGTTGCAGTTTGGAAAGTACGCATAGTTATCCTGGTTTGCTTGGTTGTGCACTCAGTGGGAACGCCTACATTGGTGCTTTCCCCACTCATGGTTTCTTATAAACAGGAATGCAAAAAGCTGTATGGCGCCGACTAGGTGCATTCATGCTGCCCCTTGCTCACCCTGTGTGTGGACCAGTGTTTTTCAAACTCTTCTTAGGAAACTTATGGTTTCTTGGAAGATTAGCAGGAGTTTCTCAGTGTTTGCTATTACCACCTGTCTCTGCAATGCACAAGCTAAAGAGTTTGTTGTGGAATGTCTTGATGGCTGTACTTGGGTTATGTGGAACCACAGTGAGGCTTGACAACGCAGGCTGTTGCGCTTTCAGAGTTTATAGCGTGCTGCATAATCATTTGCCACACCCAAGAGTTCTACAACAGACATGTAGTTTCTCATAGCTGAATGTGAAAAGGGTTCTCTTTGAGCATAAAGTTTGAAATCCGCTTGTGTAGGCTGTCAATTCAGTAATGTGTATCAGTATGCTGGAAGATAGAGGTCCACAGTGCAGTATGGAGTATGGGTGTTGGATACACATTAGAAAATTACATAGTGGACACCTGAAAATGAGCTGGCATACATGATACCTAAAGAAAATAATATATTATCTCCGCCAGCCGGCTAATGGAATAATGATGTCTAAATATTGAGCCACTACAGGTAGCAGGTAATGACTGATGGCTTTACGTATCTTTTTCCTTTTCTCTTTGAATTCTTAAGCTTTGACTAAAGGTAAAATTGTTCAGCAGCTGTAATTTTTGTGTGTGTAAATAATTGGAAGATTTTTGTGCTTAGGTGGCTGCTTCTTCAACCTGTTCTGCTTGGACATATCTTCCCACTGTGACTGTGATGGTGTGTATACAACTAAGAATTATTGGAAATCATCTTAGTCAGGAATCTCTCCTTTTTTAAAAAAAATGCCTGGCTCAAGATGAACAAGAAACAGGACATGTTCAAGTGCTGAGAACATTGCTATTGAGTTTTATTGTGGGAGGGGGATATTCATGAAATTTGCTTTATGCATCTGTGAGAGTCACCGCTCTTTTTTATGGGATGGAACTGGGGAGGTAGGATTGAGACACTTTTTGTGGGGGCAGAAGAACTTTAGCTGTTGGCTGAGAGCATAGACATGGGCCATGGCTTGAAATGGACACTGGCCAATTTATCCTATCTGGTCAAAGTAAGGAGTCAGAAATAATGGCAGAAGTGGAGTGTGATTATGAAAGATTTGTAAACTTCTGGTTCAGATTGACCCTTGAAGGAATATGCTTTCATTGATGATATTCTGCCAGTTATATTGTAGCCTTGGATACTTTAATCTTATACTAAGTGAGGGTGTCTTTTCTGTGAAGATCGCAAAATCTTTGCCAAGGAGAACCTGCTTGTAGTTCCATAGAGCCTTGTCTTGCACTTCAATGCCTTGAAATTTGTGCTGGACATCTTGTGATTTTTAAAAAGGAAATGTTGTATCTTCAATCTGTACAGGTATGTTCTTGTGTATTTGTGCTTCTTTTTAATTTCACTTAATCAGAAACTTCAGAAAACGTATATTCTTATGGAAGTTGCAGGCAAGAAGGTAGGAACAAGGGCTTCAATCCTAACCTTAATTACATGGGTATAAATCCCACAGAAATTAATGGGATTTGCTTCTGAGTAAAATGTTTAGGAATGGGGTACGAAACCAATGGAGCAAATGATGTTGGGATGCATGTTAGACTTCTTCCACTTGTTTTACTGACCTCAGCCTTCTTGCCAATGAAAATTAACTCCCCTCTTGTAAGTGTATGTTTTCTGAAACTATTCTTTTGGAGCATATAAAAGCATAATTTAACATTTTGTGGAGTCCAATCTACTTGCAGTTTTTTTTCTTTTTTGCTGCAAAGTTACAGATCTGGATAAACAATCCAGTTGTTTGATGTGGCCAATTCAGAGACAGTATCTGTCTCTCAAAGAGCAGACATTCTGCTGTAGATTGTCTCCTGCCCCAGTGCCGTGAAGGGGAGCACTGACTTTGCCAAATTGCTGTGCATACTAAAGGTGATTTGATTTCTTGTGGACTGGTTGGATAAAGAGGATTTCTTGAAATCTTTTCTGATAGAATCTGGTATATATCTAAAAGGTTGCAGAAAAGCATGATGTCCGGATTATCTGGATTCCTCACTATAGTGATACATGAAGTTGGCCTAGTGCTGAGCTCCATTAATGAAGAAAACAAGGATTGTTGTTCAGTAGTGTACAACATTTTTTTGCATGCAGAAGATTCTGGGTTCTGTTTTCTGAAATCTCTAGCAGGGGTCTGCAACCTGCATCTCTCCAGATGTTCATGGATTACAATTCCCATCAGCCCTTGCCATCATGGCCAATTGGGATGGCAGTTGCTGGGAAAGACCTTTCTGTGCATTAGACCTTGGAGAGCAGCTGCTAATCAAAGTAGCTAAATCTGTGCTAAAGACCCCTGTATAAGGCAACTTTACACATTCAAGTCGACAAGATATTTCTACCTTTTCTGTTAAAAAAAGTAGAGCCACAGCAAACTTTAAACTTTGTAAAGATTCAGACTCCCCTTCCCAATTAGGATTATGTTGTTAAGTTCTAACTCCCCTCTCCAAAAAAAAGTTAGAGCCACAAAATTCCTTCTGTTTAATTGGCTGGTGTTTCCACTGTGCAGATACTTTCTACAGCTGATTCTTCTGCAGGCATTTTTGCTGTTATGTGTTCACTTGCAGTCTGTTGTGGGTGTTTAGTATATTTATAATTCAGATTCAGCTGAATCAACCCTGGCGGTCAATGGGGTGACAAATGGGGAGCTAGATCACCCCCCCCCCCCAACATCCAAGTATATTTATAATGTCAAGATACTTCATTGAAATGAATAAATGGCCTCATTTTCAAAATATCAGATTCTGTATGAGGATAGAACATGTGTGAAGGATTGTTGATTCTGGGGTTGATCTGCTTGTTCTGAAGCAGTTAGCCAGTGCCAGTGCTTGAAATGCTTCTCTGGGCCATAGCAGCTCCTGCTATTAAAGATGTAATTACAGGGGCCAGCTGAAAAGCTGGCAATAATTAAGAAGCCAGCTGAGTGTGAAGGTTCTGATTCACAAAGATCTCATGATACTTTTCCATATCACAACCACATAGCACAGAATCCCCAACTGCCCCCCTCTTTGTTATCAATTTTGTAGGATTAAAACCCCCCCACTGTAGCTATGATTTCTAATTTTAGCAAGAGTATATAGTTTTCCCATTTTTTTGTCTAGTTAATTTTCAGCACACAGCAGAGAAGTTGTGAAAGGAAACATTTTATTTTGTCACCTGATTTCAGATGTGGTTCTGTTTCTTCCAAGGAGTCATACCTATGCTACAGATGTATGTAATTTTTGCCGTAATCGTAACTTTTCTGGCCAGCTCCCTCAAGAATTCAGGAGCAAGTAGTTTAATGAGGGTGCTGAAAGTGTCTAACTCATCTTTCAGTGAGAGCTATTTTTCCCTGGTCAGAGGGGATGACTGGTAAATCTGTCCAAATCTGATGTTCAGGTATGAACTCATTCTGTCCTGAAACTGTTGTTACATTTGTTTTTTTAATTTTGAAATGTCCTGTTGAGAGCTGATAAGATATAGGCCTTGTGTTCCTGCCGTTGTGTATTGTTAGTAATAATATGTGTTGTATAGAACCTTGTTTTCTCTCCCTTTCAAAGACGGTCATGAATATGAGTCTGAAATTGGAGTATATCTACCAGGTCTGCTTTTAGTGAAATGTACTGTTTCAAAGCAGAATTTAGTCATTTTGATAGTAAAGAAAGAGATGCCAGCATTCATTCATTTTCCCCCTGAATGGGGAAATTAAAGTTCAGTAAAGGTTACAGCTCAAAACTAATAGCAATTCTATTGTCAAATGGTATGAGAAGAAGTTTAAGCCCATTAGCTAAAATCTAAGGCCGCTTCCGCACGGCCCATTAATGGCGCCCTGGGGACGGGATAAACGCCGTCCCCAGGGAGCCATTCGCACAGGCGGCGCTGCTGCAACGCAGCAGTGCCGACCTGACTCCGCTCCCTCTCCCCCAGGGCGGCGTCAAGCCGCCCTGAAAAACAACCCTTTAAAGGGTTGTTTTTCCTTCAACAGCGTGTTCCCGGTGGCGCGGTGCGAACAGCACCGCCGGAAACACGCTGTTTCCCTTCCCCGTTCCACTCACTGTGTCCCCGTCGTCGGCCTGCTGGCCGTCGAAGCCCCGCCCACGCTGTCCTCCGACCCCTGGAGGTCGGAGGGCAGCGTGGGCGGGGCTGCGACGGCTAGCAGGCCGACGACGGGGACACGGTGAGTGGGACGGGGAAGGGGGAAGAGGCGGCTCCGTGCGGAGCCGCCTGCCGGCCTGTCTGGAGGCCGCCCGCATGCTTCCATTCGAACGGCCTCCGCCTCCACGCCGGCGAGAATTCTGCCGGCGTGGCGGCGCCTCCACAGCCGTGCGGAAACAGCCTAATACAGAACTGAGTGGTCACATAGATTGCAGCAGATTGTAAAATGCCCAATTAAATTGAGTAGAAACTGTTGATGTTGTTGATGTACGTAACTCAGTGGCCATAAGATTGACATGGTAACCTGCAGTTACTCCGAGATAGGCTGAGGGATTGCAGAGTGCTGATAGGTCCCAAGAAAATGCTTTCCAAAGCAATGCAACAGGGCTACATTTAAAAAAAAACAACAGATTTTACTAAGGTGAATAGCATATACATCATCCTTATAATTCTAGTGCATGGAATTCTGACAAGGTTTGAAATCCTCTGGTGCGTCTTGAACCCTACAGAGCAGGCACTTTGAGACTGCTGTCTGAAAGGGCCAGCTGGAAGACTGCTCATCTCTGCTAAACTATTGGCCATGGTAATTTCTCTCTCTCTTTCTCTGGCAAGGTACTTGTATCTTTCACAGCTGTATGATGGAAATCAACCTGTGTGACTTTCCTCTTCAGGGCATCTTGCAGGGGGGATAAGCTGCACCTGTTGAACTCTGGAGTGTCAGACAGCTACTAAACTGCTAGGAAAAGGGCTGCTGTTCTAGTTTTAGTATCCTCAATTCTTTATCTTGCAAGAGATATTAGAGGAGTTGTCCTTCTATTTTGCATCCCTTGCTAAATGCCTTACTGTACATATACTGAGTTCTTGATTTTGTTGTGCATTGTTGTGCGTTAATTTTTTTTAATGGCCCTTATCTGTTCCAGTGATTGTTACCATGGCAGGGTCTTAATTATGAGAAGAACCTACATGTGGAATATTTCCCCAAATATATTTTATAGTAAACTGTCACAAGTTCTAGATAGAAATATGTATGCTTGATTTACGAATTGAAGAATGAATTGTTGTATCGTAAAATACATTGAAAGTTTCTGGGAAGAGCCTTCTGTTGACCCCAGAAGGAAGTACCAATGTTTGCTGAAAGCAATCAGTTTACTAGGGCACTTTAGAGAATCTTGATCCTAAATGCATTTTGTAGAAGAAAGCTTCACGTTTAGAAACAGGCCTGTGCATGGGTGGTAAGATGGGGTTTGCCTTGGATTTGCTGCTAATACTCTCTTGAGCTAAAAGTATAATTTTGACTAGTTGACATCAGATGAAGCAAAGACTTACCAGGGGTGGGGGTGGGGCTTATTGTTGGTCAATATGCAATTGCAAAGGAATTGCATGGTCAGGAGGCAGACAGGTTAGTGAGGAAGTGACCAGTTTGGTCTTTTTAAATTGCAGTATTTCTTTAATATACCATTTATCCACATGCAGCACACATGTCATGATAGTAGAGTAGTAAGTAGATAGAGGACTTTTTGCAAAACTTTTGCTATTGTAGTGTGCATATATATGATTAGTAGATTCGTATGGCATAAAATTAAACTGTTGAACAAATTTAGATCACACGAAAAGAGCCCTTTGGTCATGGGATAGTACATTGGAATTAGAAGCTTTTTGACCTCAGACTGCTACAGAATTGAATTAATTTCTTTCCATATCTAGTAATACCTTTGTTATACTATCAGGGAGTGAATTGCTTTGCTTTGGGGAAAGTATGGCATTGTTATGTAGGTAATGTTTCAGACTTTCAGATCTGCAGTTCCCAAGCACATAGGAACTATATAAAGTTATGCTGGAGTAATTAGTCTAAAGCCAGTATTCTTTGAAAGAACTGTGCAACGCTTACAACAAATGAACTCATTTTTAAAAGAATGCTGAGCAGTTCTTTCTATGAGCCTTGTGTTCACACCATAATAGCTAGTTTTGCCTTGGACCTGGGGATCTTTTAGGATTATGTTGGATTGTGATGTATGTAAGGAGAAGGAATGTATAAAAATTATGCATGTTATTTCATTGACTTTAGTGGACTTGGTAGGGTCAAGCAGCTTATGATTGCACTATAAGCATATGGATGCTATATGTGTGTAGTATTCCCTGATAACTTGTATCAGAGAGAATTTGAGATTATTAATATTTCATGTGGCCACTGAATATATTGTGGGGAAGCACTGGCTTTAATCTATACAGGGAAGAACAGTGAATGGGGTACAGAAAAACAAAACGATGTAATGCTAGGAATGGGAAAATATTTCCCACGTACAACATGCTGCCCAGTCCTATGCATGTTTACTCAGAAATATGTCCCACTGTATTCAAGTGGGGCTTACACCTAGGTAAGGATCTATAGGATTGCAGACTTGGAAGTACAGTGTGCAACAGTACAGGCTGGAAGAATTTCCTCTGTATGCTCTGCAATCTGTTATATTCCAGGAACATGTTGTCTCAATGTGTGTCTTTGAGTCATAGGAAAGAGAAAGTAGGGAAATGTAGAGGTGGCACCCGAGTTCATTTTAGGAAGAGTTGGCTTTACAGTTTTTCTTTATGCAGTCTTGTTAACACTCTTCAGAAATGAATCTGCCTAGATGCAAAATGAATGGTGAATCAAAAAGTAAGTACAGAACAATAGACAGTTTGATACCTTGCTTGGCAATAGTGGGACAATAAGGTGGTGACAGCATCTGTAAAGAAACAGATGTGAGCTTTCCTTCCTTAATGGAAATGAATTCCCTTGGAAAAGGCAGCCCTTCTCTTTCTTATGTGATGTCTGAGAGTGTAGACGCAGTGTAAGTTCTCTGGTTCAAACAAAGTTTCACAAAGTAAGTATAGTCCCAAAACAAAATGACATCAGGAATCCGAACGTGGACTTTTTGCTTGCACAGAGAGACACTACCTAGCAGTTTCTCATAAAGAAGGGGAGAAAATGTAACTTCCCCATATTGTGGTTTCTGGCTTGCTTGATGACGACGGAATTCAGTTCTGGCCTGAAGCTGGGGAAGTAACAGAAATGGGTGGGGGTGGAACCAGGGTCCTTCGATAAAGCGGAGAGAAATGTAGAGGTAGTACCAAAGTTCATAGAAATTAAAGAGATTGTCCACCTAAGAATTTTTTTAAACTATTCTTATTTGACCAAAGCACTTCTAAGGCTATGTTGATACTGTTGTAGAATGAGTTATCATGTGACCAACATGAAAAGTGACAACATAGCTCCAGACCTAACACCACTGCTGTACCAGTGGGTGCATGTGCTGGTGGTGCAGATGGTATGAGCTGGCTGTGCATTTGGCTGGCCACTGTTTGCATATTTGCACTAATCCACACCATTTAAAAAATCTGTGGAAATGAACACAAAATGCTATTTTTCCCTCTTGCCATTCTAAAATTCTCTTCTTGAAACCGACAACATTTGGACAGTGTTGTGGGTTTCAAGAAGAGGACTTCAGAATTGTATTCTATTCTAGAAGAGAAATCTTCTGTCCTTCCCAATGATGATCTCATTGCACGAGCAATAAGTCATTTTTTACACAAATCCTTTTGGCCTTGGTCAAGGTGCAGCGTCAAGCACCTCTTTCACCGACATGTATTGCGTCTTTTCAGAGTACCCCCTTTCCCTAGCTGGGGGTGGCCAACCTATGGCACTCCAGATGTTCATGGACTACAATTCCCATCAGCCCCTGCCAGCATGGCCAAAGGGGCTGATGGGAATTGTAGTCCATGATCATATGGTGCGCCATAGGTTGGCCGCCCTAAATTGCACTTTAATATCATATTAAGGCTATGGGTCTAAAGCACTCATGAGTCGGATGGAAGAAATGTTTCACCTATTTCTTAAGGACTGTTGAATTCTTTAATGGGGAGGATGGACTGTCCTATAAGTAGGAAAATACTATGAAATTAAGGATTTAAAAATAAAATAAAATGGGGCATTAAAATTGTTGAATGAAGTATAAGAAGGATTATTTAGTGCCAAGTATCTACCACTGAGGAAGCCCAGGTTACGTTAACTGGGATTTGAGCTGTGGTCTTCCTCCTTTCCTGTTTGCACTGCTTGTTTTTGTGAGGACACCAGTCTGAATTAACTGCTTGGTGATGGGTTATTATTTTCTTTGGGAATGGAATTGGGCAGGATCGTTGTGATGGGTGGGAAAAAGAAACATATTTGGGGTGTTGCTTTTTAATTTTTCTTCTCCTTATTGGCATGTTATCTGAGTTGGTATCTTCTGGACATGGTGTCCAAGTTGTGTTTGCACATGAACGCTTCCTTTGCACAGAATGAGCTTCTAGGGTTTTTTTGTACAGACTAACTGAATGTATTTGGGGAGGGGGAGGGTGCGAGGGAGCAAATAGATTCCAAACAAAATGTCAAAAAAAGTTTTAATGCCTTTTTTTGAGTGTTTGCTGCAAACAGAGATTGTAATACAAATGAGTGGGCCAGAGCAAGTTCTAATTGACGCAATGTGCAGCTTTATTTTTGTACTGATCATGGTTTAAAAGACTGTACAGCATCTATTTATGTAGATGATTTATGTGGTCAATGTTACAAAACAAGATTATAAAAATATTAAATGAGAACTGACATTTAACTAAAGTTCTTCTTCCTGTCTTTATTTTGACCCTTTTTGTTCTCTGTTCTGTTGACTCGGTTTCCTGGACGCAACCAATTATTTCCTCTGTGTGTGTATGTATATATGTATGTAATTGCCACTCAATTCAACATCTTGAGGAATTATGTGTACAGATTACTTGGAGCCATATTAAAGTCCCTAGGTGTAGAGAAACAGTAGCAGGATTTGAAAGCTAAAAGAAAATAGCAGAATGTTAGATGTCTTTTTTCTTTCCTACTGTGTATACTGCTTTAGGAGAATCACACAAGCATACCTGAAAACTGCTTTTGGGAGACTAACTATGCAATCCTAAGAACCATTGAATAGACCCAAATGGAGTTAAAAAGTTCATTCAAGAAAACTAGAGCATTGGTTCAAGCATATAAGAAATGCAGTTCCTTCAGCCGCACAAAAAACCTTTTGGAAGTTAAGAAGGGCTGAAAAGTAACCTGTGGTGCAGCTATGGAGACATGTTCAAAAGTAATGTCAGAAGTCCAGTTGAGGGCATGTAAGCCCCAAAAAGACTCAAGTTGTTCTTTGGATTGTGACCCTGATCTCTGTACCTTCCAAATGGAAAAGCTTGATGGAATAAAAGATTTAACGGATGTTAAAAGAAAATGACTCCAGTAGGACCTTAAAGACTAACAGAAATTATTCCATGCAGGAGCTTTCATAATAAACTATTTCTTTCTGGTTTATATTGGAATAAGTTCTGTTTGTCTGTAAGGTGCTAATGGACTCTGGCTTTATTTTGCTTCTACAAACTAATGCAGCTATCCATCTGGAATAATTATAATGGGTGTTAAGTGGCTTGAGGCCACAGACTAGCTGTCTGAACTCATCTCCGCCTAATGTAACATGTGAACAGCAATATGGAAACATACGCTAAAATGGTAATAATGTGCCTGATGTAATATTAAACAAGCAGGTTCTAAATATAGGTTGTGTCTCCTGAACACATCATTTTGATGAAAGTTAATTCAGATTTGCCATCCTGCCAGGTCCTTCTCTGGATCCCCAGTGGCAGAAGTAAAATAGGTATGAACCAGGGCCTCTTCTGTTGTGGCACCCAGGCTCTGGAACTTGCTCAGTGCTAGCAAAAACATTTTTATTCTCCTGAGCCTTTTCATAGGTCACCCTGTCATGGAGATTTTGATGGACACTTCTTATCCCTCGGTTCTCTGATGGAGGTTCTATGTGTTGGTGAAATACATTCTTATGATTTTCTGTGGAGGAGGAAGGAGGTTAATGCTGTATTTCTGGTTTATCATGGTCTGTTTTTCATATTCTGCTGCTTTGGTTGTTGGTTGGGTTTTTGTGTTTAATATTCTGTTTAAAACTGAAAATGCAATAAATCCATTGTCAGCCACCTTGTAGATTTGTACCTAGTCCAGGATGGAACCTTTTTAAATAATTCAGATTTAATAGAGATGGTCTGAAAGTTTGCCATGTTATCAACAGGATATCCTTAGGTCTACTATGTAGTTAACCACATAGTGCGAGTGTGATGCATGAAACTTATTTGAATGAGGAAGTATGATAGAAGAAATGTGCTGTTTTTAAAGCAGAGATATCTGCAGTATCAGTCTACTGGAACAAGGCAACTAGCATGCCAAGAAATGCTGCAGAAGTTATGTAGTCAGATAATCTCAAGCAGCTGCAGTCCACACTTGAGGCTAAAGCTTTGGAAGCAATTAACCTTTATATTAATAGGATCTGGATTTCTCTGTCATCTGCTAATTTTGCCTCTTGATCTCCAGATGCTCCTAAACAGGCATATTACTCAAAAACACTGCAGTGTGGCCAGCCAGATGTGTCTGGGCGATAACACAATGGTGATAGCTTTTGCTCTGCGGTTTCCCACCACTACCACTGCATCAGGAATTCTGAGGGAGCCAGTCTGACCAGGTGCTGTTTAGCTGCCATGACTAATAGACCTACCCTCTATTAATTTCTGTAATCCTCCTCAGACTCCCTCTAAGCTAGTGGCCGTATCTAAATAGAACTTTCTGCTGAAACCTCTTCAAAATGGTACTGTTGTCTTTTTGTCACAAAAATTATTTTTTAAACCCAAGTCTATTCATAACCAAAGCAAGAACTGTGTCCCAAGACAAACAAGGGCTTTTTAAATTCATGGGTAGGAAATACATATAGGTAACGTATAGTCTCCCCATACACAGCAATGTATATTATCTGTATGTACTTAGTGGTGTCCCTTCCCCTCACTTCAGATTACTCTTATACTCCCTTTCAACTTGCAAGATGTGTCATAATAACCAATCTTTCCCAGAGCTTCACAGTATCTCTTTTTCTGCCCCAGCAATAAACTCCACCCTTCCTCATGCTTGCTGCTCTTAAGAGCTACCTACCCTTATTTCGTGGAATCACTCACAAGAATACTTTTCATGTAGATACATCTTAAAATCAGACTCTTAATATAACTTAGACTCAATCAAGGATTCAGCAGAGTGAAGGGATAGAATTCTGACATTGTAGAACACCCCAAACGGCTCCAAATGGGGGATGCTATTTTATAAAATATGCCCCAAGATGGAGGACAGGTTTCCTGCTTTAAAGAAGGCATGTCCCTATTTAGGAAACTATGGAAGATTTCTTCCAGACTTTACAACTTTAAGCCAATTCAAAGGTATATGAAATAGTCTTGCACAAAAAACCTTAATGAGTGCTAAAATTGAGCAGTTTAGCTCTGCCAATCCATTTTTATCTTGAACTTCCTTTAATTTTGCAAATGACCCTCATTTGTGTACGCACCATTTGTAATGTCTCACGTGGTACATGTGGGGCAGAAAAACCTGTTGCTTTTATTTCTAGGGAAAAGGAATTACTTGATATTGTTTCTGATGTGGTTAGATTTCATGAATGTTTATAGATCAAACACCCCTAAAGGAAATACTGAGACCCACAGTAGGAATTCCTTCTCTAGTAACAACAACAACTATGATGCTGAATTGGGTCTTTGCTTTTTGGCTGCCTGTCAGTATAATAAGGTTTATTGGAAAACATACCTACCAATGTGGTCATGATAACTCGATGGAAGAGACCATCTCCCCATACTTGGGTTTAGGCTGTGTTTTCCAAATAATTTGCTAGTTAGAGCTAAAAAATTGTCTCTGAATCCCCGGGAGCTAAAATAATGCAACATAATCTAGCAGTGAAATCATTTAATGTGGCAGGTGCACACCTTCAGTGCTATCTAGTCAGAAAAACTTAATTTTCTCTAGGCAATGAATGTCTGATCTGAGGATGACAGGTGATAATTAAAACAAAATACAAGACAGAAAGCTAGGAGAATGGCATGACCAACATCAAGGAAAAGTAGGGGGGGAGTTGATGTCCATGATAGAAATTAATGTAATATATGAAATTCCCCTGCCTCCCCTACCTTGTGTAAGCCATGCGTTACAATGTGCTGTGCATCCTTGGAAAAGGCTACAGGTAGATTTCACTTCAAAAAAACAATTGACTTTGGTTGTCATTAATACTTTTCTAGATGCCTCAAGAAGTCCTGTTGAACACACCCTCGTGAAAAATGGCAGAAGTGCTTTGCCCTGTGTTTGTCTTTTACAGACTAACTATTTGTGGTGGTAGTTTCTTATATGTGTAAAGTGCCATCAAATGGCTTCTGACTTATGGTGACCCAATGAATTAATGAGCTCTAAAACATCCTATCATTAATAGCCGTGCTCAGATCTTGCCAACTGAGGGCCACGGCTCCTTTGAGTGAGTCAATTCATATCTTCACTGAGTTAATCCATCTCTTTTCCTGCTGCCTTCAGTTCTTCATAACATCATTGTGTTTTCCAACAAGTCTTCTCATAATGTGACCAAAGTACAGTGTGGGGAAACAAATCCAGTTCTTCAGATTAGAGTCCACCTGCTCTTAACCACGCTGGCTCTCAAGCTGCAATAGCCTCCTATTTTGAAAAACTAAACAACTTCAGTTAGCACAAAACCAAATATTTTTTTAGAAGGAGCAGTCTACAGCAGCTATACCCATGCTCTTAAAATAAATGGAACTGCTAACTACATGACAAGCTACTTATTTAAAATACACAAGCAAAGGGATTGAGCGCTTTGTTTTACAAAATTTATGTCCAGCCTTTTCTGCCTTGCTGAGGCAAACCAAAGTTGCCAAAATCACATCTTAAATATATGAAAACCATTATGAAACACTCTTCTACGCAGCCGCTTGTGGAGTATGTTGCAGTAATCTAATCTAGATGTAAGCAGAACATGAACTACAATGGTGAGATCTTTTTTGCCCCAGGAAAGGTCACAGCTGGCTAATAAGTCAGCAGTGGTAAAAAGCACTCCAGGCTGCAGCTGTCACCTGCTTATTCGGCAGGAAACTTGAATTCAAGAGTACCATCAGACTACAGATCTATTCCTTTAAGGGGAGTGCAACTCCATCCGAAATCTTAACTTCCAGATCAAATCTGCTCACCAGCAGCATTTCTGCTTTATTGGGATTAAGCTTCAGTTTATTAGCTCGCATCCACTCCAAACTGTATGCAGGCACCAGTTCAAGGTTTCTACAGTCTCGCTGGGATCAGCAGGAAGCTGGGATGTAGCTACAGAAAATGTTACCCAAGGCTAGAACTGAAATTGCGCCCTCCCACCCTCACCAGACTCCACTGCCCCAGCCTGACCTCCACAATGGAGGGCAGTGGAGTTGCGTGTGCGTCCGCCAAGCTACCTTAATTGTTCTAACTGGAAGGAAAGAGAAATAATGCGTAGGAAGAGAAAGAAAGAAAAAGAATGGAGGGAATAAAGAAAGTAGGGAAGGACAAAAGAAAAAGGAGGGAATAGAAAGAAAGGAGGAAAAGAAGAGAAAGGAGGGAAGGAAGGAAGGAAGAGAAAGAATAGAGGGAAGGGGGAGAGAGAGAAAGGCCTTTGAGGTATTCCCCCATCCTCCCCCCCCAAAGGAAAGGCCTGAGCCCAGCTCCATTTGACTCAATTCTAACAGCTCCCCGTGCCTTCAATCACCAGGCACTTTCCAAAGGGTTGGCATGTTCAGTACCCAGAGCCTTCTTGCCACTTCCACCCTCTGGCCCGGGGTGAGTTTCAGCCTAGTGGCAGGGGCTCCACCCCCTCACCTTGCTTTTAGTGCACCTGCTGCCTGGGTCCACTGCTGACCGCCTGTACGCTCTGCTGCTTCCACTCTCCAGTTCAGCATGAGCTTCAGGCTAGTGGTGACAGCTCCACCTCCTCACCTCACTCTTGGGGCGCCTGCTGCCTGCGCCTACCATTAATCCCCAGCATGACTGGCCAAGCTGAAGGTAGGCCAGCAGTGGCTGCACTGTGGGCGAGTAGGTAGTGATGGGAGGGAGCCAGCAGTGCACAAAACAGGCGCCTGTATGCCTCTACCCCATTCAGTTGCTGAGTCCTGTGGCTGCAGCTTGGCTCACTGCTGTGCCCTCCCCTTGGGGCATCAGCAGAGGTTGGTAGGAGCAGCGGCTAGCAGTGCGGGGTGGGGTGCCAGAGGAGGAGGAGGCGACAGCAGGGACTGCAATGCTTAAGTGCCTTGCTCCTGGGGTTGGGAGGGAGTGGGGCTGGCAGCCAAATGTGCCCCCCCCCCAGTTGCACCCAGGGCTTGCACCCCTTCTGTTCCTCTTTACAGCACCTATGGCAGGAAGAATGAAACAGAGCAGAGTGAAACAACCCTGCCCCAATCTCTGGATGACCTCACCCAACAGTTTCATGTAGATATTGTAGAGCATAGGAGACCAAGAGCCTGAGCAACAGACCCCCACCTTCTGAAACCTACCCTTCAGGTGAGGCTGGAATCATTTCTAAACTCTGTCTCTGTAACAAACACTTCTGTTAAAATAAAAGCTACATCTGTAAGATATGACTTCTTGATGGTTATGCCTATGATGTGTGTACTGTAGCTAGCAAAAAGTTGCCGGCTTGTCTTGTTGAATAAGTGTACTCATTGGATTCCTAATAGAGTTAACCTGAAATTTCATATTCACTTTGAAAGCTTTATATGGAGACTTCATTCTACAGACATGAAACCTTTATATGATAATAGAGACTTCATTCTACAGATATGGGAGTTCCATCAACAAGGTATATCTCTGTGGTCTGGAAATTAACTTTGGGACAAAAGATAAGAGAGCTGCAGCTACATTCTATAACACTGGGTTTCTGGGGACAGGTGGACTGCAGTTATTGGTTAACATGGCTGATTTCTACTCTTCTGTTCCTGTCCTTTCATTTTGCCATTTGATGTGTTACTATTTGATGAAATGATAAAAAAATGATGTTAGACAAATATACCAAAGGATATCAATAGGAACATATAACATATTTGTATTTTAAAGGGCTTACAATTTTTAACTGATCCAGATTTAGCAAGTTAAGACAACAGCTATGTGTTCTCAATGGCTGTCCAAAGCTCTGGAGCGTGCCCACATACACACTTATTGGCTTGAGGCCTTATTCTAAATGCGCACATTAGCTGTAATCTAAATATCTTAAAATACACAGGTAATGTTGATAGCTGCCTTTAGATTGGCTACAATTCAAGGACTTGTACATTTTTGTGTTCTATGTAGCATTCAGCATAATTATTGTTAAATTGAAACCCTGTTATGTATCTATGTCCCAATAATACAAATATTCCAAAGAATGGAGACAAAAGTTGGTAAGACCTGCTGTTTATTTACTTCTTTGTTAGCCTCTTTCTCGTTGAGACTTCAAGTGGATTACAGAGTTATAAAAGACAATGCAATATACTGCATACTATGTATACTTCAAACTGTGAGCAATACAATAAAACTGAATTATACAAATTAAAGAACAATGAAATAGAAACAATAAAATACAGTTCACAATTCAATATAGTGCATACTATGTATACTTCAAACTATGAGCAATGCAATAAAACTGAATTATACAAATTAAAGAACGATGAAATAGAAACAATAAAATACAGTGCACAAACTGGACTTTACAGAGAACCAAGACCCAAAAAGCTGGATTTTGCATTTACAGGACATTCAGCAAATAAAAAGGCTGCCTGACAATTGCAAAGGTAATTAAAATTATTATGTATATAGAAAATGCCCTCCTGCAGAATTATTTTAATATACCCCTATGAACTATATGCAAATACCCTCTTGAATAGTTCTGTTTTGCACATTTTGTGAAATGACAGAGGTGTGGGATCCTTTTGTCTGATAGGCAGTTCCACAAGATGGTCACTACAGACAAAGACTAAGAACATGCTTTGCTCAGGTAAGTGAAGCTGTTTCCCTGGATTAAACTGAGATGCAGTCTTGTAGATAAGTGAGTCCTGGGCCTTGAAGGGGTTTGTATTTAGTAGGTGATAATGACCAGTACTTAGAACTGAACTGGTAATTGATGGAACAACTGTGGAAGAGATATAATATGCATACTCTGCCTGGATCCTGGTGGTAAACATATTCTGTGCCAGCTGAAGCTTCTAAGTAGTCTTCAAGGACAGCCTCATGTAGAACACTTTATAATAGTGTAACCTTGAGGATACCAGGGTACGGATCTATTCTTTATTCAGATGGATGAATCTTGCTACATCCCCATTTCAGTTTTTTTCCCCAACTCAGGACAGAATTTCAATGTGTGAATAATTTACACTTTGTTTCACTTATACTCCTGAGATGTCTTTGTGGAACTGAGCAGGTGACAGCCAAGGATATGGAGTGAGAGAGAAGAGAAATAACTGATTGTATCTATTCCCTATCAATGAAATGTCATAACAGTTTAAAATTCTATAGTAGCAACCTAGCTTCATTAAAAAGTAATTATAAGCTGTAGTGTCACACAAGTATTCAGTATATCAAGTGAGTTCAGTTTGACAGGTTGGGTGGGGAGAGAGTTTAAAAATAAAATAGAATTCACAGTGGGGGGGGGGGTTGTGCTTTGGAATGTTATTTGCAAAGCATACATTTTTGGACCTAGTTTGAAATGTGGAATATTTTCCAGATTTGTATTTAAGGGGCCATAGTGCTCATTTATTGTTTGGCATTTTACTTTTTTGATTTATTCTATGAATTCATTAAGTGAACCTATGAAGTCTGAAAAAAATGAAATAAGTTAAAATGACTAGAAAGCAAAATACAAGTAGTGGAAATTAGCAGAAACCATTTAAGACCAATATTTATGATTAGCAATAACATGAATCTGGTTAACTGGAACACATGTCAGGTACATTATTAGCTTTTGTAACATCTAGTACTAAATCCAAAGGGTGTGGGGAGCTGGCATTTCGGTCCCAGAGAGAGTGAAAAGCAGGATAAGATAATACAGTGAAAGCATGTCAAATTTAACTATCCAGTGTTCTCTAATTCAACGGGAGCAAAACTCTGTTACATCTGACTGACAGTAGTGTGTGCAAAACACAGTTTACACATTTAGCTGTGAGTTTCTCAGTGATACCATGCGACATATACGCCTGTGAATCAGCATATACTAATGAGTTCTTTAGAAACAGATTATGCTAAACTAATGGTTAGGGATTCTCCACACCCCCAAGTCAGGATGCACCTGCATTGTACCCACCTATGTATGGAGTAGGTCTGAACATCCCTTTAGATATCATTTGGTGAATTTACATGATCAGGATAGTGTTCATCTTAAAACTCCACAGCGTCACCTATGCAAACATGATTTGTGAAGTTCCAAAAACATGCTTTTCAGATAACAGAAGTTGAGAGCAAACCGCGGTACTTCTCACAAGAACTGGTTATGAAAGCATTCGTAACTTGTGAACCTCAATATTTAGCATTCCATTTCTTTCATTTCCCTGCTATGTCATCCATTATTGTTGTCTGATGTGCTGCAGCTGGCCTTATTTTGTTTCTCTGCACCACTGTGAATTTTCCCATATATGCCTTTCCTCTTTTACTTATGAGGCTGCCCAACATAAACACCCAGCAGGCTGAATTTGAATCAGGTGAACGATGAGTCTGACAGGTTCGACTGATGTAAAACAACAACAACAAATTGTAACAAAAGTAGGACTCTAGTTCTTTTGCTGGCTGATGTGCAACGTTTTTCAAAGTTCTGGATGGCTTGAAAAGTTTCCCTTTCCTTTGAAAGCAAGCAAGTAAGTTCTAAATCTTGGGTCAGATTCTCTCGCTCACTCAAAAAGCCCACCTCAAGGATCAAAACGTGCAGAGAACAGACAAGGCCGCCCATCAAATACTACTCAGGAGCAGAACGAAAAATGCGATTCAAATCTTTGCGGAATTGGACTGGACATGAACTCGTTTCCAAAAAAGGCAATTGTGCCGATTTTGTCATGTTTCCAGAAAGCTACTCGAGCACCTATTTCTAATGTAATTTATCATTATTCTTTTAATTGCCCTTCTACTCAGGACCCTACAGTTTATGGGCTGCTCCGGCTCTCCTGGCGCAGGAGGGGGAGCATGAGGCAGGCGGAGAAGCATAAGGCAGATATGCCTATAATTGGAAGAATGGGGGGGAGGGGGGGATAGCGGGAAGCTTTTGCAGGGGAAAGAGGAGGGGGCACTACGGCCCCGCCTGCAGACACCGTGTACTTTCCAGTCCTCGCGCTCCGCACGTCCGAACCAGCCTCCCCTCCCTCCTTGCATGCGCGCAGCCCCTTTAAGAGTCCGCGCCTGCGCCTTGCCTCTGTCCCCCGATGAGAATGGGGGGGAGGGCAGAGCCTTGGCAACGGCATTTGCAAAAAAAAGGGAGGCGCGAGGGAGCGCCGGTGTCGTCACAGTCCCCCCCCCCCTCCCCAACAGTAAGGGCGCGAGCTCTGGAAGGGTTAGACGTCTCTTTTCCCTCCATGCGCGCCCACGTACGCACCTCCACAGGCACACGAGAGCGCGCTTCCGCCCCCTCTGCGCGCGGGTTCGCGGGAGCCGTTCCAGCGCCCCGAGCCGCTTGTCGCGGGAGTAGCCAAAGACGCTCCGTCCGTCCGTCAGCCCCACACCCGAACGGGCGGCCCTGAGGAGGGGGGAAGGAAAGAAGGAGCGGCGGCGGCGGGATTATTATGGGCTGTGGGTGCTGAGCAAAGATGGAGCTGTCTGCTGTGGGCGAGAGAGTCTTCGCGGCCGAATCCATCATCAAGCGGCGGATCCGAAAGGTGAGCGGGGCGGCCAGGCGAGGGCCCGGGCCGGGCTTGGCTGGAGGGTTGCAGCTATTGCCACCTCGCTAACCTATTTCTTTCCCCCCCCCCTCCCCCGGTCCTTTGCCTTTTGGCTCTTCTCTTCTCCCCCAACCCCTCCCGCTCAATTTCCCGTATTTTGCAGGGACGCATTGAATACCTGGTGAAATGGAAAGGCTGGGCTATCAAGTGAGTTATCCTGGTGCCTGACTCTCTGTATGTATGTATGAAGCCCCATTCCCGCCTCCTGGGCCTCTTGCTGGGCTAATGCTATGCGTCCCTTCTTTGGGTGTACAGACAAACAGTGCCAGTAGGGGTTCTTTCTGTCTCTCTCCCACCCACCCCACTCCTCAGCATGTATTAATTTCTGTCTCTTTTTCGCCTGTGTTTGTAACTGTGTGTATCTGTATCTTGGCAGGTACAGCACTTGGGAGCCTGAAGAGAACATCCTTGATTCCCGTCTGATTGCAGCTTTTGAGCAAAAGTGAGTTTAAGGTTATCACTGGAAAACAAAAGGAGGAATAATTAAAAGTTGTTGCAAGTTTACTTGCCAGGACTAAGAGGCTAAAGTGCTCGTTTGACAAGTTAAATCTGGTATCCTTTTCTGTCTAAAAGTAGTTTTTTTTCCTTTCCCCCAAAGGGAACGTGAACGTGAACTATATGGGCCTAAGAAGAGAGGACCCAAGCCTAAAACTTTTCTGCTGAAGGTAATTCTTAGTTGAATAGTTTGGCCCCCTCTAGATTTTTGCAGGGGCAGTTTAAGTTTCTAAAGAAAACAAACACAAATAGTGAAAAGAAATCAAGGAAAAGAGAATGAATAGAAATAAATTTGTTGTGCTGTTTTAGGGGTATGTGTGACAAAGTATACTTCAACATAGGGGGAGCTACGTCATCCTGAGATATCCTGGTTCTTTGCTCTGTATAGGATTGCACCATTAATCTCTTCTTCTTTTTTGGTCTTTCTTTTTCCTTCATTGTAATTAAGAGTAAAATGAATTCCAGCTAACGTCCATCAGAGGCATGGGGGGGGGGGGGAATAGCACCCGGGGCAACACCTGCTCCAGGTTTCCCTCTACACACACACCTTAGCCGACGGGAGCCTGCCACAGGCCGCCCCTTGGTCCGGCCCTGCCAGGCTGCTTCTTCAGCCGGCGGAGCCTCCACTAGCTGAAGGAGCAGCCTGGCAGGGCAGGGCTGAAGTGAATGGTGTGGGAGTGATTCTCTGCCCTCCACGTGACCAACTGGTATGCGCCCAGGGACATGTGACCCCACATGTCTCTGTGAACGCTCCACCCCGTGTACACTGCACTATGTTTCTGAATGATATTGTGGTTCCAGATCTGTGTCTTTGAAATCCACTCTTAATTTCTGCATCACTTCAGAAAGGCAGACTGGCATAGACAAATAGCAAACAAATAACAAATATAAGCATGATATCAATCCCTGTGATCACTGAGGGTGATTCTGTACAGACATAACGGGTTCAGAGGTGCAGAAAAAAAAAACATGGAGAAGTTTCCACAGAACTTGCCCCCCAAAGCTTCTAACCTGTTATGGAACCGGTTGGCTGGACCTAGGTTAAATGAAAGTCACTAAATTAGCAACTTTTTTCTTTAACCCGGGTTTCAGCCACTTCCTGCTTGCCTGCGTGAACTGTGGCGAGCAGGAAGTGTTCTATTTCCCCCCTTCCGTCCATCAGTATGGTGGATACTCCAGGCATCCCCCATTAGAGTGGATTCTCTAGGTGGCTGCCATTTTGTGCCGGTAAGTGGGTGTGTGAGATTCTCAGGAGAGGAATTCTTGGTTGGGGGGATTCTCAGATGTGTGGTTTGCAGGGAAACACAGCATTCCCTGTGCGAACCATGCAGCATCCTTACACTGGGATCCCAGCGATTCTGGATGGCCCCTGCACCAGCTGTGCAAATGGCAACATGGGTCCATTTAACCCTTCTGTGTTGCCTGTACAGAACAGGCCAGAGTCCTGCTTTCGAAAAAGTAGCTTAGTTTAAGACAGTGATGGCGAACCTTTTCGAGATCAAGTGCCCAAACTGCAACCCAAAACCCACTTATTTATCGCAAAGTGCCAACACAGCAATTTAACCCGAATACTAAGGTTTTAGTTTAGAAAAAACGGTTGGCTCCAAGACATGCATTACTCGGGAGTAAGCTTGGTGGTAGTCAGTGGCTTTGCTTTGAAGCAACCGTGCAACTCTTCCAATGGATGAATCACGACCCTAGGAGGGTTTACTCAGAAGCAAGTCCTATTGCCAGCAACCGAGCTTACTCCCAGGTAAAGGATTGCGCTTTAGTTCTTTGCTTGAAAATCAGTGGGGTTTAACAGCATTTAACAGGGTTACCTATCACGCCCCCACATGACGAACTCTGTGCACGCATGCCCACAGAGAGGGCTCTTGAGTGCCACCTCTGGCACCCGTGCCGTAGGTTCGCCACCACTGGTTTAAGATATAGTGGCTGCTATTTAGATTTGCTTTTATGTATTCACAGATTGTCAGAATCCCTATGAAGAATTCTGCTTCTTGTGACAAAGTAAAATACGGTTGTGTGAATTGTTTGGGCTGAACTGTTTTCTTGCTCTAAAAATAGGTCAGAACTTTACTATCCTCCTTCAGTAGGCCTTATTCAAAACCTTGGTTAGCTAGTGCCTGTGCAGAGCTTTGAAGGTAGACTCTGCCAACTAGTAATATTCAGAGTGTTACTGGATGGTGTAAACAGGTTTACCAGTGTGACAGAGCTGGGGAACATGAAAAAGCTACAGACTGTAACTGAATCATCCAGAGTCTCCTAATACCAATTGTGATCTTATCCACTTCCTCCAAAAATAAACATTCTGAACCAGGCAAACCAAAAGCTGCTGTGATTGCCACTTGGGTTTCTAATGCTGAACTAATTTTTCTTGGCAAAAATATCAAAGTTTGTATGTAAATTCTTTCCTAATTTTGCCAAGCTGATAGTTGCTATATGAGAGATGGAGTATGTTCCATTTCTGCTTCATGTGCCACTAATATTGCTTTCAGTTCCTGTAACACCAGAACATCTTAGTGATCTAAATTTCAGAAGCATGGGCAGAAATATGACCCTTGGATGGTTTGCAGAGCTGGCATTTAAATCAAGACTTTTGTCAGATTGAAAAGTAAGACTCTCCTTCCCAAGACAGATCTTCAGCATAGAATTAAAATAGCTCATTGCTGTTTTTCAGGACTGGAAAAAT
This sequence comes from Sphaerodactylus townsendi, assembly GCF_021028975.2. NCBI lineage: Eukaryota > Metazoa > Chordata > Lepidosauria > Squamata > Sphaerodactylidae > Sphaerodactylus > Sphaerodactylus townsendi. Next base: position 39,231,757 of record NC_059430.1, on the reverse strand, counting down.
ACTGTCTGCTTGAGTTCCTAGTAACTTTGAATTATTCAAATGCTCTTCTTAGTGAAAAGCTTAATATATATATCCAGGAGTTGCAAAGATATCTGTGTCTAAGATGTGATTCTTAAGTAAATGGTCTGATGATGAGTTGATTTGACTCTCAAACTATGTGGATATTTCTTACAGGTTGAGAATATTTTGCTTTTTCTTACAAATAAAACTGGGCAGAGCTTACCATCCCTTAGTTAAACACTGGTACACCTCTAAGAATGATATAAAATTGCTTTGAGTGGTGGATCCTGCCCACGAGTCACCCATCCCTACATTAATTAATGTAGTTTTCCATTATCAGTATAGTCATAGTAGTTGGTACATACTAGAGAGAGAGAGATCCAGTGGATAATTTGCAGAAGATTAACCAAAGAGATTATAGAAGTAAACTATTTGCAGCTTGAATTAGTTGTCATCCTGCACAGATTCTTGCTTGCAGCAGACTCCATAAGAAGTGTGTGGCTTGTCTGGCCTATGGTTATAGTAGTAGAGCAAGCCAATCCTATTTCTGTAACTGATAGCCTGGGCATGGTTTTAAACCTTTGTCACCAGTCTCTTGTTGTTGAAACTATGAGCTCTTACCTTTCCATTGACTCATACACCACTACTCTGGGCTAGAATGGCAACACTTCAAATACTTTCCAGTTCTATGCTATGTCTTTGCTCAGAGTCTGTACCCAGCCAGCCTTTTGTACCCTTCTAGATTCAGCAGAACACATTAGCAGGCAGCTATCATCTAGTAAACTCACAGTCCAAAATATCATTGAAGTAGGGAGAGCGGAAACTAAAATACTGTTAAGTCCATTGGCATGATCATTTTACTTTTCTTTTTACTCCTTTGTCTTCTGTTGTTTAGGCACAAAATGAGAAGCCACTTCAGTAAACTCTAATTTCATGTGTCAGCTCTTGGCTTACCTGTGCTTTTCTGTATGCAACAGGAGTCTTTGGGTTCCAAAGAATTTGACTCTGGGTTCACCATGAAAATAATAATTGCAGAAACAGGTAGATGTGAACTAGGAAGTGTTAATCAAGTGATTGGCAGCAAGCAAAGTTTTCTGCACTCACTAGGGAATTTCCCATTTGTAGCTTGCAAGATCTAGCTTGTAGTCTGCAAAGAAACAGGGGGAAGGGCTGCATGCCTTGACAATTGAAGCTTTTCCTCTTCGTTTAAAATCAGCTTTGCTTTTCATATCTCATAATTCCTTAACTGCAATTATACTTTTAGAACTTGCATTATCTCTCTCTGGGGCATTTCTTTCTTCCCAAGCAAGAGAAATAATTCAGAAGCAAGACAGCCCAACTGTGGTAGAAACCCAAAATGGGGAGAATGGATGATTTAGCTGGCAGCACAATTTTCAAGGGGAATCATGCAGACCCACTGCATTGATATAGTACTTAAAGTGTCAGGCTAGGATCTAGGAGATCTCAGTTTGAATCCCTACTGTACCATGTATAATTGCTGGGTGACCCTGAGCCAGTCAGCTTAATCTATGTTTCAGGGTTGTTCATTTTCATTTCACTTTAACCTTTAATGACATATAATTTCAGGGTTGTTGTTTGGATAAATTAGAAGAGAGAAGAACAAAACTGTAAGCCATTTTGAGTTTCTACTAAGGCAAAAAGTAAGGTATAAATATGCATTTAAAAATTCTTCCCCTTGTATATTATTTCTCTCAGATACTTTGCAGGAGTGATAGACAGTTAATTAGTTTAAAAACATGTTGTATACATGTATGCATAGTATGTTACTTTTAGATATAACTTCTAGGAAAATTGATTTTCTACTTGTGTAAAGAGGGTGGGCTGACCATGTTGATAACTGACAATCAGCCGCCACCCTGCATGTTTCAGGACTGACTTCAGCTGGAACTGCTTGTCAGATAAAATTGAAAATAGTTCTCAGGGCAATAAGTAAGCTGGAGGAGAGACAAAGAGAGAACACCAGCTATGGAATCTGAGCAGAAAGCATCCCTAGTTATCCCTGATGTCTCAGTCACTATCTACTTAGGAGTTTATTTTCTGAATTATTAGCAGCATTTCATTATTAGTGTGTATATGTGGTGTGTGAAAAAGGAGAATGGTACAGATAGGAGCTTCTAACAAAAGACCTGACTGTATAGCTCATGGGCAGCAAAGTGGGTTTTTTTCGTCTTTAGCAGTTGCATATCTAGGTCCATAAGTGGCTTTACTAAAGTGGCAGTTGCTGAATTAATAATCAATGGTGTATAAAACCACAGCACAGAGTTCCTCTGAACCCACAAAGATAAAGACAGAGCTTCTGGTCTGGTGAAATTTGTGAAATTCACAGAGAGAATACAGCAAAGCAACCCAAAGTTTCCACTTAAAAAAAACTCCACTAAGATGTACAAGCAGTTGAATCTCCAGTGAAAGGAACCCGTTTCTTTGCAGTGGTTATATTTCTTGTGAACTGCTTTTGGAAACCTATTCTTAAAAAAAACAGCATAGAAAACAGAGAAGCACCCAGATGTCTGCAGTTGGAGCAAGTTGTGATCACATTCACATTGTTTAATATTTGTTTCCTGGTCCAATGGGGTTTTGGTATAAACACAAATGTAGATGAACTGCTTGATGAATGAATATGCCCAGGTCTCCATTATACAAAAAATATACAAAAAATCTCTTGTTGACTTGTGGGGCTTCTTATGTAGGATGTTAGTGATATGAGGCTGTAACATTAAGTGTTGAATCAAAGGGAGAGCAAGTTGGATGTAGAATTGTTCTTTAGCATACTTAGGCTGAAAATCACCAACTGAAGGATTTCTGTCAGCAAATGTGACTACTCCTTCCTGCTACTGTGGCTTAAATGCCCCTTGAAATGCTGTCCTTGTGGGTGAGGGGCTTCAGGAACTACACAAGGAAGGATTCAAAGACTAGCCACAGGACAACAGAATTGGGAAACCCCCTCCTCCCCTTGCTTGCCTGTGTGAAAACAATGGGGGGGGCCTCCCTTGCACCCCTGAGGTGTCATAGAGTGCAGATATAATTGTTCTTTAGAACACCAAGGGAAACACTGTGTAAAAGGACGATATTAAGTGTAGTCATTAAAAAAAACAAATACAGTTGTTTAAACTAAAGCTGTAGATTGAGAGTTTGATTCTGTTTGCATTTATGGAGAAAAGTAAGGGAAAAATTGGGATGGAACAGAGCAATTTCTTGCTGTTCTTACATTGGGCACCAGATGGTGGAAAATGCTTGTTGAGTTTAATTGGACTGAGAAATGATGGTAGTTGTACTGATCACACTGAATATGTTTGGGGCTTAGGTTTAGAAGGATCATCATGATTAGTGGATGATCATGTTCCTAGATCATTACTCAGTGCAAAAGTAATAAGAATTGGAAGGAAACCCTTGTCCTGCAATGAAGTCAAGCTTAGAAATTTCTGCTTGTGTTTTCTGCTTGGGCCTCCCTTTAAGACAGGGGTCTTCAAACTATGGCCCTCCAGATGTTCATGGACTACAATTCCCATCAGCCCCTGCCAGCATGGACAAGTAGTAGGGCTCATGGGAATTGTAGTCTATGAACATCTGGAGGGCCATAGTTTGAAGACCCCTGCTTTGAGACTTTCAAAAGCTGCACTTAGTACAAAACATGGCAGCTAGATTATGGCTCAATCTGCACATGCAGAATAATGCACTTTCAAACTGCTTTCAGTGCTCTTTGAAGCTGTGTGGAATAGCAAAATCCACTTGCAAACAGTTGTGAAAGTGGTTTGAAAACACATTATTTTGCGTGTGCGGAAGGGCTTTTGTTACCCAGTGACCTGAGGCAATCAAATAGAGCCCATAGCTGGTTTTCTGAACCAGTCCTCAGTTTGAGCTATGCCCTGGTTCATACATTTACCAGGACTCAATCACTGTGTTCCACCACACATCGTCTGCAAGAGAGATGGTTGTGCAGAGAGTCCACTTGTGTGGGGAGTCCCCAAAAAGGGAACAAGGAAGAATATAAAAGTAGGACTGTTAATGTGGGGCTTCATCTTGCTTTGAAGCTATCTACATAGGCTCTTGTGCGTTCTCTGCCATACAGTTGGTGGTCTAGTCTCCAGTGAATATATGAGTCAAGACCATGTGATTCAGTGTATAGAGGTTTCGTGCTACTTTCTTTTACACTTGAGCCCATCTTTAGTTACTTCAACAACACTCTGGATTTAAGCAAGATTTTCCTGACCAGCTTATGTTTGCTGTCAGATCTGATAACATTTTGAGAAGAAGAATGTTGGGAACCTTTAACTACATTTGCCATTGGACTCGAGCCTTCACAGCTGTGTAGGTCATGTAGTCCATAATTTTGCCCTCAATTTGTAAAAAATTTCCAGCAATTAGCCTGCTCCATATTGTGGCCCTGACCTGGATGTCCCAGGATAGCCCAGTCTTGTCAGATCTCAGAAGCTAAGCAGGGTCAGGCCTGATCAGAACTTGGAAGGGAGACCTCGCAAGGGTTGCTGCACCAAAGCAGGCCATGGCAAACTGCCTCTGAATGTCTCTTGCCTTGAAAACCCTATGGAGTCGCCATAGGGCATCTGTGACTTGCTGGCACTTTTCACCACCCTACTATAGCCACCTTCACCATGAAGATCAAATGCACACAGCTGCACACCTTCTTGATTATAGCAAAATGGCAACTGAGCAAGAGAGTGGTGAGAGAGGCCTGCCTGATATTCCCTGAATGGGAGTTGCATCTGATCAATTTTGGCTGCCTCAAGCCATTTATCCTCTGGCATGGCAAAAGATGTGTTTCCCCCCCTGTTCCATTCACAACCATGTCCCTCCTCCCTTGGTTCTTTTGCTTTCAGAGTGTTGCCCGTTGTTTGTTTGTTTGTTTTAAAACACCACATAGCTGTTTATAACAGCATGTAATGATAGTGTAACCCTCAGTTGCTAAATGTGGGTCTGGGCTGAACTGTTTTAGACTCAGAAAAACCTATATGATCATCTGCTCTGGAAAAACTTCTACATACAGAAACAAGCATGTTGGGGGGTGGGGACTCATCTAGAACCATCCTCCTTGACATCAGTTTTTCTTTGTGGAAGGAATTGTTTGCAAAGGATGGTTACCGCATGAGTTCTGCCTCCCTCCTAAAGTGATAAAGCCCAGCCTTGGGTTTTTAACTCTTTGTTGAAAACTGAACCTGAGTAATAAGTATTATCATTCCTGCAGCCCTGTTTAGTCACTTTAAGTAAATCTTCCACATGTATGGGGTTTGTCAGAGTGAAAAAATTCCTGAGAACTTGATAACTGTTCCATTTGTTATGGCTCAAAAGTATAACTTCTTTCTTTATTGTGGTATTTGCTAAGTACTCTACCATGTAATTGAATGCTCTAATAGTTGTGAAGGAAGGTCATTCTTCAAAACATCAGCAACATTATTAGTGTTCAGAATAAGCAAAAATTGCCATAGCGTGAAGTGCCTTGCTTTGAATCAGACCTGTGGTGCATCAAGGGCAGTATTGTCTACTCCAAGTGGCAGCAGCCCCCCAGTGTCTCAGGTGGAGGTCTTTCACATCAGCTACCACCTGGTCCTTTTAACTGGAGATGCCGGGGATGAAATCTGCATGCCGAGCAGATGTTCTGCCTCTGAGCCACAATCCCTTCCCGTCTCACCACGGTTTGAGAAGCACGTGTCCAAGTAGTTGTTTTTAAATAATTGGAGTTGTCAAGTTTCACACGCACCCACACACTTGTACCAAAAGTCAACCTCTGAGGGTGCAAAACTGTACAGCTTGGAGCAGAAATATTCTGTTAGATGAATGCAATGCTGCTTTTCGATCTGGCATACACAACAAACAGTCTACAGTTCCTAGCTGTTGTACACTGAAGTATTAAATGTCTCAGTGACGATGCCAGGGTGACCTTTGTTAAGTCTCTCTTCTTCATTAATGTTGTTCTTAACCAAGCTCAATAACTTTCCTAACAGGTTTTTGTTTGGAGAGATGTAGAGATGTTTGGAGTTTGTAGAGATGTTTGAGAGATGTTATGAAATACTGTAAGCTTTTTGCTCATTCCTGTGAAAGATTTCCCTAAGCTACTCTACCTAACAATATTTCCTTTGAGAAATGCACCAGGTGATGTAACTGCATTCACCTCAGCATCTGAATAGCACAATGTACTGAGAAAAATACCTGTATTTTAAATAGCTACTCTTTTAAGTTTTCATGTGGCTTATAAATGAAGCTTGAGTAGATTCTAACATGCTATACCCGTGGTGGCGAACCTTTGGCACTCCAGATGTTATGGACTACAATTCCCACCAGCCCCTGCCAGCAGGGCTGATGGGAATTGTAGTCCATAACATCTGGAGTGCCAAAGGTTCGCCACCACTGTGCTATACAGTACTATGCTAGTGTAATGCTCCACGTATTAATTGAAGTGTATATTCTCATCCTTTATTCCAGCTTAACTTATTCTTGACCTCACTTTCTCCCACCCACTGCAGGCTCGGGCCCAGGCCGACGCCCTACACATTGGGGATGTACATTTTTCTGTCAAGCCTAGCTCCAGCACATCCTCGCCCAAACTCCATTCCAGTGCTGCAGTACATCGGCTCAAGAAGGACATTCGGCGATGCCACCGTATGTCTCGGCGCCCTTTGCCTCGCCCAGACCCCCAGAATGCTGGGGGGATGGGTGGGGGCACTGGCATGCGCCCTCCTGTCTCCCCTTTCTCAGAGACTGTCCGTATTATCAACCGCAAGGTGAAGCCTCGTGAACCCAAGCGCAGCCGCATCATTCTAAATTTGAAGGTTATTGATAAGGGTGGAAAAGCTGTAAATGGGGGAGGAGGCTTGGCTCGGTCTAAGATCCCATCACGAAACCGCGTGATCGGCAAGAGCAAGAAGTTTAGCGAGAGCATGCTCCGCAACCAGATTCGCCACATGAAATTTGGAAACTTCCCTCTGTACAGCAAGCCATCGGCTCCAACCCCATCTCTTGAGGGGAAAGCAGAGGCGGGAAGCTCCCAAGGTGCCTCTTGTGGGCTCATGGGTTCCACCGCTTATGATGCCCGCAGTTCCAGCTCCTCTGACTGCCCCTCGCCAGCTCCGCATTCCTCATCTGACCCAGATGATTCCCCACCAAAGCTGCTTCCTGAGACACTAAGCCCTGCCATTCCCGACTGGCGCGAGTCGGAAGTCCTTGACCTGTCAATCCCACCTGAGTCAGCAGCCACCAGCAAGCTGTCTCCTTCTGGAGGTGGCGGTGGGGGTCACATGCCCTCATCTCCCTCCTCTTCTGATCCAGAGCAGGAGGCGGGTGATTGGCGCCCTGAAATGTCCCCTTGCTCTAATGTGGTGGTCACTGATGTCACCAGCAACCTCCTGACAGTCACCATCAAGGAATTCTGCAATGCTGAAGATTTCGAGAAGGTGGCTGCTGCTGCTGGAGGAGGGGGAGGGGGAGGCAGCAGCAAGTGAGAGACTGCGTTTCTCTTTCAGTGGGTTGGGGGGAATGGGTCAGAGAGGCTCAGCTGCAAAGTCATGCATGGTATGAATGCCTATTTTCTCCTTTCCTCCTTCTTGTCCCCTCTCTCTTTCTCTTTCTCTGTCTCTTTCTTTCTCTCTCTCTCTCTGGAATTTCAGATGGTTGTGGAGGAACTGGAATGGATATGTTTGAAATTCTATAGTGACATAGCTGCTGAGGGTTATGGTGGGACATGGCGGTTTCCCTTTTGGTCTTAAAGAATTATTGTCACATTAAAATGGAACTTGGAAAATTGGAACTTAGGTGGGTGGGGTATGTTAGGAGGAAAATAAATTTTCCACCTGATTGAATTGAACAAGAGAGAAATTCTTCAGGCGAACACCCTGACGGGATCTGTGTTGCCTGTGTTCCTCCTTCCTGCAGTTTGACCCCTGTCAGCTTTCTCTCATAACTTTGGTAAAATCTCATTGGATGAACTGTGGTGGGAGGAGGAGGTTTGCAAGAAGGGGAGGTGAGACAGTTGATTGTTGGGGTTGGTCTGGGGTGGCTTCAGAACTTCTGTGGGTGTGCATGTTCTCAGTGTGGGTGTGCCAGTAGGCTCTTCCACCTTGCGTATATAGAGGTGCTAACTTGGTAATTGTGGTGGCACTTTGATACAGCCTGGGCATTCCCCTCCTCTTGCCCCACCCTGTCAATCCTGCACACTGTTATTTGTCAAACTGGAGTTTCTTCAGCCTTATTGAGGTATCAGTCTTGGCCCAGATCTTCTTCCATTGTTCCTTCTGCCTCCTTGTTCTGTGGCATGTGGGTCCCCTTCTTGAAACTTGCTAACTCAAAAAAGCTGTTTTATTATGCAGGAGAGATGGACATGCTGTGCAGTGGTGCCGGCCCAGTAAGATGAGATCTACTCTTATTTTGCATTGACTTAATACCATTGTCCTTGCTGTGGGATGGGCAAAAAACAAACAAACCCTGCTTACTTTTGTCTTTCCCACCTATATCTCTCTGCAGGAGTTTTAGAAGTGCATTCACATCTGCAGTCCCCAGGATCTCAAATGCCTCTACAATTGCCAACCAAAGGTGCTAAGAACCTGTTGTAAAATCTTACTCTATCTCTTGGATCCTGTGTGTGTGTGTGCGTGCGTTTGTGTGACTATGCTGTGTACGTTAACCTCTCCCATCCGCTTCTCCATGACACCCTGCTTTTCATGTATTCACTCTGATGGAAATTTAACACCCTGTCTGGAAAGCAGGCGATCATGTGTCTACTTTTGTTCTCTCCCTACTATCGTTCATAGGGTGTTAATAACTATAAATTCATGTATTAGTGTCCAAGATTCTACTGCGGAAGTAAAATCATTTCTGCAAACATGTACATCACGGTCTATCTGTCATCTTATAATGTTCGAGTCTTGTTAGAAATGTCCCTTCCCATCCCATGTGCTTCTGTGCCATTAGTGGTGTGTGTGTGAGAGAGAGAGAGTGTGTGTACACTGTTACCTGTTTTGCTGTTTGTGAGCTTTGCTGTGCTGTGGGCAGAAAGTGTGTTTATATGTGAGTGTGCATATGAGAGAGAAAAAACTCTGAAGGGCTTGTCTGCACGTTATGCTGTCTATGAGACTAAATTCATTTTTCCTGTTGGCATCTCTGTCCGGTATTCTTATTTGAACGTTCTTCTTTTCAAGGGCTTGCTTAATGTGTGGTGTTTAATTTTATTTTATTTTTACATTTAATTAATTATTTATCCATACCATGTAAAGGCTGGTGCTGCAAAATGTTGTGGCTTATGCTTTTTGATCTATTGATAGACAAGTTTTCTTTACAAAAAAACCCCAATGCGGTGCAGTAACAATTCAATATCTTGCATTGTGAGGGCATCCACCCCTGAAAAAGGTGCCCCGTCATTCCTCGTGGACTCTGCAAAGTTCTGTTTGATTATCTCTGTGCTTTAAAAAGAAGCCAGACCTTTGCTAAGAACAGGATTTAGAGGCAATGCGGTAAAATTGTATCCATTATTTCAAACAAGATGCCTACCAGAAGCAAAATGTGTAATGTTGCAAATGTGTCTCTGGCGGCTTGAATGTAGTCAGTACCTAAGATGTGTGATTTGAGATGTCGTTATTCTTTTGCCGTACCATGCAACACTTTTTGTCTTTTATTTTAAGTATTTCAGAACCAGTAAAATCTATAGGATGTACAGGGTTAATACCTACACACTTCTGTTAATTTGTGAGTCCAAGGCTTTCTGTAATTCCACAAGTGCATGCATTGGAATAGCCGCTTGTTGTTTTTTGTAGACTCCGTGAGACAGGCTGTATCGTTGCTTTGCCTCAGAGTTGGGAGGCTTTTTTATGGGAGTTTATTTTAATGGCTGTAGCTTCAAAGGTGGGTGGGCTTGGGCTGGGATGAGGGTAGAGATGTATAATGGGAGAATGAGCAGGGAGACTTGTATTAAAGAGAATACTTTAAAGGAGAAAAAATAGAGGAATTATTTTATGAAGCCGCAAGAAAAGAACTATTATACTGGGTGTGTGCATACTAGTCAGTCGTATAAAGATTGATCAGTATGTTTGGCTCTTTGTTTTGTTTTGAAGTTTGACTGGTATTTGGAGAAATAGATGGGCAATATTAAAGGGAATTCTAATAGGAAACTCTTCCAATATTTTAGCACATGTTCTCTTGGCAGATCCTCCTCCCCCACTTTCCCCTGGTCTCTTTGGTTCTGTGAGTTTCTGCAGAGCTGGGCTTTTGCCTTCCTTTGAGATGATCGACTAGTCCTTCAGAAGCATATAATAAGGAGCCTCCAAGATTGGGCTCCAAGATCTTTTTTTTCCTTCCTGGAAGACTGTAGTAGCTATGAAACTAAGATGGGCACAGCCTTCATGTAGCTAGTAGTTGTCATGTGCTGATTCAGTCAGGTCTGACACTTCCAGAGGTTTATCTGGAAGCACCCAGAAGATTTTTTTTCCCAAGGAAGAGAAAAGTCAGTAGGAAACTCTTTCATTAACCAACCTTGGCATGTTGCTGATGTGGCATCAGCTGAGGAGAGTAGAATTCCTGTCTTCATGGAAATGCACCAGTAAGGGTTGTGGGTCCACAGAGATGTGGAACGTTTACCTAGCCCCAAGAGTTGTTTTGGTGCAAAGGCAAGTCTGCTATTCTGGTGGTGTCTTTGGCCAGTTATTTGGTATTAACAGCCCCCCCTATTTTTCCTTTACAAGTTTTTTACTACCAAGATTGTACCAACCAGGCAGTTCACCTTCTTCCCAGAGGCTTGAATGTTCTCCCCTGAAATAGAAGAATCTCTCTTGTGGGGTTCAGTATGTGCAACCTGTGGAATGTACAGTTGTTTTTTCAGGGTGATGAAAGCCTTACAAACTTTTCTGCACCCTCCTTGGGTATACAGTCTCCCAAGAGTCAGTTGAGTTGCTCATTCCTGTTAACTGCAGCAGCAAGCCTAGTCCCCTACTCAATCGAACCACTAGAGGGTGACAACGAATTACTGTTACTACTCAGTGTTGTGGGTGCTGACCAATTGCCTAGCATTTTTGGGAATGTTCTCTTCACAAAAACAGGATACGGTACAACTCTCAAACTCTTCATTCCAAGGTGGCATGTAAAATAGGAAAACCAGGGGAGAATATTCTTTGTGACTGTGCCATGTGTGTTCTTTTGATTCTTTGAGGAGTGTTTGAGGGAAGGGGGGTGGGGAGGGAGAGAGAAAAAAGAGAAAAGACTAGTTTTACAAAGTAAGAGGGTTTTTTAAAAGAAAAGGTAATGAGATTTTTACTGATGGAGGATAGAGAATTTAAAAATATAAATGCAGTGATTGCACAAACTGTAGTGATTTTAGCTGGTCCTTTAAAGAAGAAAAGTATTTTTAGTATTTGTGTGTGGTAGAGTGGTGTTCAGATCATTTGAAATGGGTAAGAAAAGAGCAAAGAAGAGCAGCAGTTACTGATCTAAGGAGGCAAAGTCCATATCTTAGGGGAAACATTTTCTCTTCCCTTTTCCCCACACTAATATTGGGGTGGGTAAAGTCTGGGGGTGGGGGAATCCCATGTTCCTTCAATGCTATGATGGAACCAGAGTTGAGCCTCATTCTGACAAAGTTGTTCACATGTGTAGTACAAGATATTTTATCTTTTATAGGAAGTTGAGACTCCAGACTTCAAGGTTATTTGCAAAGGTAAGGCCTACTAAACTGAATGGGACGTTGTGATTTTGGGTTTTTCAGCACCAAATGAGTATCCTAAACATTTATGGAGTGAAAGAAACCCGGAAGCTGACAGATGTTGCCTGTTTTGCTGACAGGTTCACTTCAGTGCATACAAAGGTTGGTGTCTGTGAAATACAACAAGCACCAAATTCATTCTACATCTTTCTAATCCGTTTGATCCAGAAAGCTTTCGCCAGTATTGAGTCATTCTTGAAAATAGCAAACGCAGAAGTAACATGGGCAGTTTCAACTGCTTTTATTCTGGTACATGAAAGGACATGCAAAAGGAAGGTAAAAAGACTGATGGAGGTTAAGCAGGTCAGGTGTGTGATTAGGGTTTTAGAGGTAGGAGCACCATGAAATGTGGAAAATAGGGTGATGAGGCGTCTTACCACAATCTGCAGTTTCCCATATACCTACCTGTGTACAGGATTGGTTGACATTCTTCCTCCTAAACCAAATAAGGCATGCTCAAGTATTAGTGTGCACAGCTAGTAGCAGAAATGGGGGGAAATTCTCTCTGGCATCACCCTGTACTGTCTTGGTAATGGTGAAGTTCAGCTTTGAGAACTGAGCCGATATCATCAACCAAGGTGTTCATTTTCACAGCTGAGTATCAATGACAGATCTCTAGAGAGTGACACTCTTGCACCTGTTCTGCATCAGCTTTTGGGGCAATAGAGGAGCATTGTCCTGTTTGTTAGACACACCGGGACAAGAGGAGTGAAGTGCATGCCAAAACTATCTTTAGTGGAGCAAAGTTGTGTTCTGCCACACTGAGGATAGTGTGTAATGTTTGTGGAAAGCCGTCCTGTTTCTCTTGCATGCAGAATAGCATCTTTGCTTTCATGCTCTTCATTTCTTGTTGCCCATGGGAAAGCAAAATTGAAAAGAAAGCTTGACATCTTTTTTTAACGAAGAAAAGTAATAGATTAACTTTTTTAGAATGGTTAATCTACCCCATGAGTGTGTCCTCCTTTCATTGTATAGTGAATGGGGCCCCACTCTTGGGGAATGTTTGCTTTCACACCTCGCCAGTTGGACTGTGCTCCCATTCCTCAGTCCTGTTAGTCATAGTAGGTTCTGCCTCCTATACATGGAGCAGGCAGTGATGGTGAGACCTGTGAACAAGATTGATGTATGATTCTGAGTGGGACACTGACATTCAGTGACACCCATCTCTGGAGGACCCCTCTGCTTTGTCTGGTGAAGACGATGCGTAACTCTACCTCTGTTGCAAAAAGGGTGCTAACTGAGCTGAGTCTTCCCAGTTAACAAGGCCCCATTTTTTTTGGCCTCTTATATTTATGAGCAGCTAAGTGCAACATTCTTTGCTGTCTGCTGTCTGTGTAGGCTGCAGTCGTGTGAGTGAACAACTCCCTCTTTGGGCAACAGATTTGAAAAGAAAACCCACACAGGATGAGAGAATTTCTCATGCTCCAAATACCACCTCCACTGTGCTTCTGGTGATGAATCGTTAAAGAGTTTTGGAGCGAATTGGGAAGAGGTCCTAGCAGTGTTCCCGTTAGGGAACTAGAATAAGCCTGGAATGGGTTTCCTGCTGTGTAGTCAAGAATCCCTCTGTGTGAGCTGTCGCGTCCCTCTTGCCCCTTGCCCCCCGAGGCCTTGCACTGTTTTGCCTGGGGTACTCTGTGCTCCAGTGTTGCTTGCTGTGCTGCTTTTTTGACTGTTCACTAATTGTGCAAGAGCTGGGATCTTTCTTTTATATATGTACTGTGTGTATATATCAATAATCCTCCACTTAACCTGCCCACAGTGTTTTGTATTAAATCAAGGCCACAAACACAATCCTAATGCTGGGAGTAGGAATGCCTCACTGCAATGATCCGCAAACTACTTAGCTTCCCTTCATCTCTCCCATTTCCGCTGGTAAGATATGGCTCGTGGGGAGGGCTTGCTGCCGTTCTTCTGAACAGCTCTAGTTGCGTTCATTGTCTGTTCTCTGTTCCCTCTTCACCTTGTATCTTCACCAACATAAACTTTTCTCTGAGGTTTAAGATTTGAGGACCCACAAAAATAGAGCTTAGAGTGAACGTGGTCCTTCCCCATATGGTTTCCTCTAAATGTATCCTAACCTCAAATCCCCAGCCACTTAATTCCTTACTACACCCAAGAGACCTAGTGTTCCTTATTGACTCAGACTTCTTTTTTTATAAAAATTGTTGGTTATATGCATATCACATTAAGAGTAGGGTTCGGGAGCCTGAGTTCAAATTCCCATTCAGCTGTACAGCAAACTGGGCTTCCGCAGGCGAGTCATTCTGATTCCAGTCCAGGTCACATGGTTGTTATGGGAGTAAAAATGAAGGAAAGGCAGGCCGTGTATACTGCCCTGAGCTCTTTGGTGGAAGTGCAAGATAAAAAGGTAGACAGTACCCTGTGGAAGGGCAAGGTGGCATCTGGGCAGTGCCTTTTGCTTCTTCCAAGGACTTGGAGAAGCAGATTGGATTGTCTAGAGCTGGGGTACCCCACTTTAGCGCTCTGGCAGGGGTGTCCAACTCTGGCCATTGGCCGTGCTGGCAGGGGCTGATGGGAATTGTAATCCATGAACATCTGGAGGACCAGAGTTGAACACCCCTAACCTAGATTAAGCAAATATAATTAGCACCGTGAAAGCATTTTGCAGATTTTGGATTACTGTAAACTGGTGCAGTTTCTTTTTTTCTAAAGCACAGAATGCACTTAACAGAAGAATCTTGTGGCATCTTGAAGTTTCAGGTTTATTGAAGCATAAGATTTTAATGGACCCCAGCTCACTTTGACAGATGCATGAAATTGACCCTCTTTAGCAGAATGTATGCACAGTAGAGGGACAGAAGGAATGGGCAGTGTGGTTAAAAGGCTGTGGAATGTAGTAGTTTGATTGATCTTCACAAAACTCAAAGATATATAAGATAAATGCAGTGGTAATTCACAACAGTTGTAGTTGGTGATAACATTAAATACATTTCATGGCCTTTAATCTCCACTGTTCACTGTTTTCCTCTCTTCTGTGTATTCTAAGCATCCATTTCAGAGTGGGCTCTAGACTGAAAGCTTACGACTTAAAAAACCTGCTTTTCTGTAGAACTAATGAGCCTCCTTTTTTGTATTTTGCTGCAACAGATTAACACTGTTACTCCATTGAGATCTGTAAGAATACATGCAGTAATTGGATCTGATACATTTCAAGAAACAGTAACTTGTTTTTAGAGCAGCTTCAGTACACAAGAGAACTTGACAGAGTATTGGCTGGTGGTCCCTTTACGTTCATTCTCTGTCTCCATTGGTGGCTGTTGCTGGACGTTGCAGAGGATCTGGGTGGCTGCAGTGCTCTTAACAATTCACATTGTGACCTAGGTCAGCTTCCACAACTTGAATATGCAAAGATCACCTGGGGCTTAAATAAGTCCCTGTTTTTTCTTTTTTCTTTTTTGATGTCATGGGACTATATCATTGCTTTTTCTGTTCCTCAAACTGAGTGAGTGGGAAGAGATGTGCTTCTCTTTGGCCACACATTTCCCCTTCTCTAGAGCAAAAGATGAAGCCTTATAAGGCTCCCAGCAGTTCTGTTGACAAGGGATATGTCCTCAAGATTCTCTGCATTCTGACAATAATTTCTTTCCAGTTTTATACTTTTTCCTGACAGATGGTCCATCTTTAGCATTAGCCCCCAAGGGAATACTGGTGTCATTTGAACAAGCACTCTGTTCTCTACTTGTGAAGAAGGTTGTCTTTCTCCTTCACTTTTTCACTAGCATTCAGCTGAGCTAGACGAAAAGGGTATATAAAGTTCTGTAATGGGAGAGGCTTTTGTGTGGTATCAAATGGGTAGGGTGAAGAAATCAGGGATAATGATAGAGTAAAAGACATCTGAAAGGGCTTTCTTTAGCATCAAACAATAAAGGATGTTTGGTAGGTGAAAATATCTCCAGGTTATTTAAAATAATTTCTTTGGTTGGATTTAATTGGATCCTGATTCCAAAGTATAAAATCCCACCTCTCTGTTGCATAGCACTTAAAAATATAAGCACATGCTTTAATTTAGCACTCTTGTACTGGGGCCTTCAGCATGAACTGCTTTGCCATTGTAAGCAAGGTCTTTCTGCCCCCTCTGTTAGTAACCCTCGCTATGGCCAGTGTTAGCTCCAGCCTCTCAAAAAGCAAACCATTCCAAGTTATATTTCCAGGCACAAAAATAGCTTATAGGAATTTTTCTGTGTCATTAAGTAGCATAGCAGAGAATCTCTAAAGGTGAGAGTGATACTACTGAGGTTCTCAAGGGTTTGGTAGCCATTTCTTTATTCTTTTGTTGGGATTACAACCCTATCCTGACAATGCAATAGCATTGGGAAGCTTTCTAGTGTTGGTTGTGTAGTAATAGGGAAGCAGCCATCAGTTCTGTAACAATGGGGCTTTCCCACTAATCATCTTCTTAGTGGTGAATTAAAAAATGGCTAACCTTCGAAGGCTGCTATAAGCATCACACAAAGCCAGGAACTGACTTCCCTGTGGTGTTCATAGGCCTTGATCCATAGTAAGGTAAATGTCTTTTTAACCCACTGTCGTCGTAGCCATTTTGATTCTGCAGGGAATTTTTCTCTCTTTAACACCTGAAATGCAAAGATTGGGAGAAACCAATGCAGATGGTTAAAAAAAGGTGACAGGATTTGTAGATGTTTTCTGAAATGAATGCCACAAGGAAAGCGATGAAAGAAAGTTGGAAACTTAAGAGCGTCACGCTTGCTTCACGATGACTGCTGTCACTACCCTTAAGCAATTTTATAGATATATTTCAAGGGTGAAGTTTCTGGTGCTTTTTTA
This sequence comes from Sphaerodactylus townsendi, assembly GCF_021028975.2. Lineage (NCBI taxonomy): Eukaryota > Metazoa > Chordata > Lepidosauria > Squamata > Sphaerodactylidae > Sphaerodactylus > Sphaerodactylus townsendi. The sequence continues at coordinate 39,215,238 of NC_059430.1, read as the reverse complement.
AAAAAAAAAACAAATCCTGCAGTTTTATAACCAAAATGACTAAATGTGCTGCATTCTTCTGTCCTTTCTCTTGAAGTCTCTCATCTTTACACAAGCAATTGCAAGAAGGTATAGATTTGATGCTTGATGCTTACTTGTGTTCACCCTTGCACTTGCCCGTGCCGGACCTCAGCTTTGCCAAAACTGATGCTGCTGTAACAGAGAACAGGTAAACTTGTGACTTGTGTACCATATGAGGGCTTTCAAACCTGATTGTGGCACTCGCTTTGGCCTTACAGAACTACAAATATTTGAGTGCTCTTAAATGTAAGCCTGCGTGTTAGTTTTTGCAAAGTTGAGGCCCTGTGCTGAATTTGTAAAACGATGAGCTGAAGTTATGTTCTCCACTCTTGGTGGACAGAATAGACTTTTAAAGAAAAGCAAATAGCTAAATATGTATCTGGTAACTTTTTATTTTGGAGAAAAATGCATTTAATGAAATAATTGTGCACGAATGAAGTATTATCTATTTTTTTGTCTTGTAATTCTTCAATTTTAAATATAGTATTTTGCGTTTGCTTGGTTGCTTTTGAAAATCCAGTTCTCAGCTGGCTAAACTGTCTAGAATGGGCGGGGATGGGAAGCTCAGTAGGACGGGTGATTGAATCGCCCCTCCGGGTGGCATTTCCAATGGAAAAGTGGCTTGCTCCAGGTTTTGTGGGGGTTTGTGCTAATTACTCTCGTATTCTTGTACATTTTGTTTCTTCTGCTGCTCTTGAATATTGTATCAATGCCAGAAATGGGGAGTTAAAAAGATGAACCCCAATAAAAATGTTACATTCCAAAGCTTCTTGACTGCATTTTGTGTTTGGATCCTTTTGATGTGTAAAAACAAGTGACCAGATGTGGATGTCATTTGCCTTGGAGTGAACTATGATATATCACTTGATGTCACTCTTTTGGCACACTTCATGAAAGAGGCCATATCAGAGCAAGAGGGCTGCAACACCTACATGCTCTTGCCTCAATGTGGAGCTCTCAAGCATGGCACAAGTGAGCACATAGCTCACGAGTAAGAGTGCCTTATTCACATCAGGAGCAAGCATTGTTTTCGTTCTCCATAATTTGAAATAAAAAACTACATCTCACTTAGCTTTGTGTTTGCAAGTCTTGTTGTCTTCCAACCTGGATCAGGAACATCCATCTTTCCCTTTGATGTTGTTATGTTCAGCTCTAAGGAGTATTTTGAGAGCTAAATACACTTCAAGGGAAAGACACAGGCACAGTATCCTTCAGCAGATTTCTGTGCCACAGTTGTTATTGTGATTTGGCAACATACACACCTGTTCGTTGTGTTCCCTGTTCTTGGCAGCAATTCTTGTGCTTTACACTCCAAACATTTTAATATTTTGAACTTCTTGGAAGAAGGGCATAGCATAATTGTCAAGTCACATGATCTGATCCTGAAAAAATTTAGTCCTTGATTTCCATATGAAAAATCCAAAGAACAATGTTGGCTCTATTTTTATTGGTATGTATAGTATCTTTTATGTTATTTCCCTCATTTGCCACCATTTTTAACATGTGTTATTGACATACCTTGTAATTTGCCCCCAGGATAGTTAAAAAAGAATAACTGTTTGCATAGCCAAGTTATTCAATGCAAGTGCCTTCTCTGGCAAAGACATGAATGTTTCAAGTTAGAAGAGTATTGCTCAGGTGATATTAGCAATCTTTGGTTGTCAGTTGCAGGGTATGTATTTGAAAATGTCAGTCAATACAGGGTAGTTCAGTATTTCCAAAGAAAAAACTTTAAAAACCAAATGCTTATTTAAATAGGAGATGTAGAATTAAAAGTGCAAACAGCAGCCTTGCTTGCTGGCATACAAAATCATCAGCTTTAAAGAGAAGAAAATGGAGGGGAAATGGGGGCCATGGGTTGGAAGCCACTGAGATGATTTGTGGGGCACAAATTGTGCTGAGAGACTAAGACATCAAGTTGGATCCTACAAGATTTCAGTTTGTTCCAAGGAGAAGTGAACAGTTTCTCCTGATTTTATGCTCTTCATTGTGGCCCCTGTGCCACCTACTATGTTGCCACTATGTTCTCCTGAAAATGAACACATAACACAACCATGGAGAGGGCCAATAGCAGGTAGTGGGAGAATGCAAAAAAATCATCTGCTGGTAAAGGACAGTCATAGAGAAAGACAGACAAATCTTCTTGGGAAGAAAGTTCAAAGTTTTTGTGCCACAATCAAGAAGGCCTGTTCTTAGATTGCCACTCATCTAGCCTCAGACGGCAAGGGGACCTCAAGCAGGGCCTCCAAAGCTGACCAGAATGAATGGATAGGTTTACACAGGAGTAAGGAGTCGGGTATGTTGGCTGTACCCTGCTTTTCTCTTCCTTTAAGGAGTCTCAAATTGGCTTACAAGCACCTTCCCTTTCTCTCCCCACAACAGACACCTTGTGTGGCAGGTGGGGCTGAGTGAGTTCTGTGACTTGCCCAAGGTCACCCAGGAGGCTTCTTATGAAGAAGTGAGGAAAACAGGCCTGATTCACTGGATTAGTGTCCACCACTCATGCAGAGGAGTAGAGAATCAAATCCAGTTCTCCAGATTAGCATTTACTGCTCTTAACCACTACACAACACTGGTTCTTTAGACTGGAATGCTATGGACCGTACAACCCATTCAAGTCAGTGTTCTGGATATCATATTCTGTACCAACCGTAGCTTCCAGGCGCACTTGAAGGGCAGCATCATATGGAGTGCATTGCAGTAATCTAATCTAGTAATCGTGCACAACAGCAGCAAGGACTTTCCTGCTCAAGAAGGTCTGCGACTGGCTCACCAGTGAAGTTGATGAAGGGCACCCTTGATCAGTGCTTCCACCTGTTTATCCAACAGGAGGTCCAGGTCCTTTGCAGGGAGTACAGCCTAATCTGGAATGAGAAACCTCCCAATTTTTAGGTCAACCCCCCTCCCCCCAAAATCTCTGGATTAGGTTTCAACTTGTTTGCAGATTGTAAGCAAGTGGTATCTTAGAATGCTGCAAATTCAATGAAGCTAATTTACTAAGGTCGTTCACAGTGATACACAAGATTGCAGCTAGTTGCAGTCCTATCTAAATTTAACCTGGTACATGCCCAATGATTTAAATGGATTTAGACATAGTAACTCTGCATTGGATTATACTGAGTCTTTTAGAAATCTTTCTTGCTGGTCAGGCATAGAGACCTTCACTGGTATGCAGTGGCATAGCACCGAGGGTGAGGGTGGTGTGCGATGCACCGGGCGCACACTGGGGTGGGGGCGGCGCGGGGCACACGCGTGTCCCAGGCACACTTTCCCCTCGCTCCGGCCCTGCTGGTATGCTTGCCTTATTTTCAAGACCTCATCTACATTTCTCTGTTCTTGCTCCTCTGAATAACAAATGATTTGTCAAGGCAAGAAGATAAAATCCACTATGTATTCCTCAAAGATGAGTTAAATAGGAACGGGAGGGACCTTTGCAAAAATATGGAAGTTCTCTTGAGTAACTGAGCCATTAGCATGCTCTATTCATCTGAAATAAATCAATCATATGATTGCCCAGACACATCAGAAAATAAGCTGGGCAAAATGTACTCAAATCTTGTTGTAAAAATGAACTCACTGGTTGGCCTTATGTAAACCACTACTCCTCACCCATCTTTTGTAATAAGGATCTAACATAAACATGCTCTACATCAGATGTAACCAAATTTTTTTTGGCCTGAATGCTGGAAAAAAGGACCACCTACCTGTAAAGATGATTCTCCAGGAAACAAAGATGAAGAAGATCGAGGCTGACCAGACGTACTGGGGAATAGTCAGAACCCCAGCCCTGCCACTAGCAGCTTGCAGGTCACCTGGTCCTGCTTCCAGGCTCCCTCAGTTGTCTGGATGGAAAAATGATGTCAAGTTGCAACCAAATTACAGTGACCCCAGCAAGGGATCTTCAAGCCAGAAAGAAGCAGAGGTGGTTTGCCATTGTGTTCCTTTGCAGAGCCTTCCTTAGTTGGCTTCCATCCATGAACCAACCATGGAAGCAGCCAAAGCCCTCCTCCTGCTAAGAGGTGCCATAACAGCAAGATACTGCTCCACACAAAAGGGATGCCTCTTAGAGTTTTTTGGGGTTCCATCTTATGTGTCAAGGTGGTTGGCAGTTAAACTTCCCCTGGCCCTAAGGTATGCCTGGCTGGACAATGGGACTTGCCAGTTTCCATTGTGTCACTTTGAAGTGATTTAATCAATGCTCCAAGCGGACTATTCATTATCCTACCTGCACCCGTCCTAGCAATCAATCTGTATTCAAGAGAATAGGCCAGGCATTCTCTTAGGTTCTTAGGATTCACTGGGACATTCCTGTCATTTTGATGGAACCCTGAAAAAGCAATCAGTTCTTTGGCGTCTGGTTTCCTGCCAGCTTACCTCATACTAGCTTAGGACCCATTTGGAGGTATAAATATTGGTCTTTTGGGCATCATAGAGTGTGTGTTCTGGATCCATTCGGGTACCCCCACTTATGTGTGGGCTGTTTCCTTACCTTCTGGAAATGCTGGCCATTTTCAGCACTGGAAGTCGCTCCAGGACAGATAACTGTCACCCATCCCTGAAGGCCTATCCAACTTCCCCCCTTTTCCCTCTTAGTCACCCCTTGCCTGTTTTGTGTGTGTGCTCATTACCTAAAACGTACTCCTTGTTTTCAATCATTATTAATAAAACACCATTTGTTAATTGTACAACTGCCTGTTCATTTGAGGGTTTTCACCTAGTGTTATCCTAGCATACACAGATCATTGATCCCAGTTACCACTCTTGCTCTGTCTCCACAGCTAATTTCCCCAATTAAAGCAGAGACTGCTTACCTAGAGTAACAACCCTGCTTAGCTTATGAAAGTTCACACGACTGGGCTATACCTCAGTGCCTTCCCATCAGCCTAATAGTCTGAGCAAAATGACCTGGTGGCCTGTCATTTGATTGCCTAACTTCCATTCCATATGAAAACCCTCAAAGTGTGAAGGCTTTGTCCTCCACTCAGATTGATGAATTGATATAAAGAGATCCACCACCCGTAAACAGCCTTAAATTTGGGTATGGGATATGTCCCCATTTCCCACTATAATTTGTTCCAAACTAGGGTGGATGTATATAAACTTGTTAGGCTTATTAAATTGAAGGGTTTTTTTCGGCAAGGAAACCCCAATTCATTTAGGCCCTTTTAAATCCAAGGCCCCTTCCACACATGCAGAGTGATGCACTTTCAATCCACTTTCAATGCACTTTGCAGCTGGATTTTACTGTGTGGAATAACAAAATCCACTTGCAAACAATTGTGGAAGTGGATTGAAAGTGCATTATTCTGCATGTGCAGAACGGGCCCAAGTTGTCATTCATTCCAATTGTTAACAACCTGAACATACAAACTTTTGAGACATTAGAATTTAGAGATATAGAGCAGAAAATAAGAACCAGTTCTATCCCCTCTCAGCACAAGACAGAAAAATTATATGTCAGCTAGCAGAAGATCTGCAAATTATAATTAAAGAAGCTGATAAAGGAGGTAGGTAGTAATTTTAAATACCACTGACTGCTATCAAGAGATCAATAGACAACTTGATGATTTCCATTATTATCAGAAAATTTCGGGGGAGCCTACCAACCATATAACAATATTATAAAGATCACCACTGAAGAAACTAGAGTCATGTACATAATTTCAGACAATACTTCTAAGTTCCTCATGTGTGAATATCTGAGAATCCCTATGTTTTATATATTGCCCAAAGTGCACAAACCAGGATTTCCTCCAGCTGAAAACCCAGTTATTTTGGACTGCTGCTCAAATTTGTCTCTAAAATGCATATGTGTATTAAAGACACTAGACGCTTTACTGAACAAATGGAAGACCATTCAATTTAAAAATGACTCACCATCTGAATGATGTCATAAAACCACACAGGGGACATAAATGAGCTCACATTTTCAAAGAAACTACTACCAACATTTCTTCAAAATATCCACCTGCAGCATTTGGGATGAAGTGGAGAGTAGCCTGAATAAGAAAAGTAGCAAATATTGAGTTGGATCTTATGACTTCCACTAACGGAGGAGATTGCCTGTGGAAGAAAGGGAGGGGGCTGTGCCTCAGTGATAGAGCATCTACTTAGCATCCAGAGGGCTGCAGGTTCAATCCTCAGCAGCTTCCGATGGAAGGACCATGAAGTAGATGATGTGAAAGACCCCCTCCTGAGACCCTGGTGAGCCACTGCCAGTTTGAGTGGAGAGCACTCCACTCAACCTTGGTGGACCAGTGGTCTGATTCAGGATACAACAGGCTCAAGAAGGCACCAGTGGAAAAGAGTAGTAAGATCCAACTCACTGGTGATAGGCTACAAACCCTCTGAAACCAGTTTACCAGTTCTTTTATACTGAACAGCATGACCAAGATAAGACTTAAAGAAATGTATGCATTACCCTGCCAGCTTCTGGGCCTGCCTGTAATTATTTCTAAGCAACTGAAGCCACCTTAAAAATATAAAGTCTACAGTATAGTGTTTTTTTTAAGCAGTCCTTGGATTACAGACAGCTATGTTGGTCTCTCCCTGTAGATATCTGCAGAGTAACATCCCTTTATTTTTTTGATCTGTCAACTTAACATCTTCTCTCTAGATATGTTAAGCATGTTTTAAAAATGGTTCTTTTATCCTGTGGGTGTTGCTGAAGTGCATCGTAAGCACCTCCACAGTGGGAGATGAGGCCAGCAAATTTTCTTACCCTGCAGCTGAGAGGTGGTGGTTAGAATTCTGCATAAAGAGGATTGTAAATATTTATTTAAAGGAACAGCAGTATAGTAGAATACATTACAAAGTAAACAGGAGCAATTACTTTGAAAACAAAACTCTCTAAATATAGATTTGGTTCCAGGGCAGCTCAGTATATATGGATATTCACATCACAGAGCTGAGCCAAAGGGGGAGAAAACAGGAATGGTTCAGTCTTTATGCAGATGGTCATTCCTTACAGATGACTTGTTTTCCCCATATCCAGTCACCTTAATAAAGAGCTGGTTTCAAGAGTACTTTTCTTGACAGATAAGAAATATTTTATGTTGTGACCCACCCTGAGCCCTGCAGGGATAGGGCGGGATATAAATGAGAGAGAGAGAGAGAGAGAGAGAGAGAGAGAGAGAGAGAGAGAGAGAGAAACACATGTCTCTCTTCCATTGATATCTGTGGGTGATGCTTAGCCATGATTAATTCCATGCAGACTTCCTTAGGGAGGATGACTGACGTACTTCTTTTTACTATAAGGCAGAAGTTATGCCAATGCATACCACACAACCACAGCTTGAATAATGCAAGATGCATTGAATACCACAGAGAGACTGGGTTAAAAAAATTCAGTCCTCTGTGAATTATTTGCTGTGTCTAAATGTATCCTGAAAATCCGTATGACCGGGGGGGGGGGGGGGATCTGTTTTGAAATGAATCACCTCTTTCTCTGTGTTCTGAAAAGCATCACAGAGAAATGACTACTACCCAACTGAATGTCAAGAACCTCCAGGAAAGAACAGTCTGGATTTCACAGAATTCAGAACTGGGAATGAGTTTCAGTGGAGCTGCTTTTCATTTGAGGAGCCATCGGTTTGCTCATGAAAGCCCTAACCAATATTTTTCAAAACATCCAATGATTGATCAATTGATTCAAAATGTTTATATACCACCTTTTCGTCTGACTCAGAGCAGTTTACAAATCACATTGAAAACATAACCCTTTAAAAACAACAAATTATAACTCCAGATAATCTTCCTTCCCTCACCCAGCCAAAAGGACTGCAGTTTATTCCCCATTGAGAGCCTTGGCAAATGAAATGGAATGACAGATTCTGAAAGATGAAACTTCCCTCGCCTCCTCAAACAGCCCTTTCCACAAAGCTGGAGCAACAGTGGAGAAGGCCTGAGCTCTGGCTGACGAGAGATGTATCACCTCAAGTGGGGGAACACGCTGTAGTCTGGAGGCATCAGTGCACCTACAAAGCTTTACTGCAGAGCTGTGCATATTGTGTGATAAACTGCACATGGCAAGTGTGCCACTGCAAAAGGGAACATGCACGGTCAGGGCAATGTAGTATTACATTTTATTCATATAGAAATTTCCCTCTTATCGTCCAGCTCATTGTTTTTTCGAGATGCTTACATACCCTAAAAAAATACCTGATGCATGCCACAAGGGCTTGCTACAGCCCAAATAAGTCTTGTGGCACTCTGAAGTAAAACGAATTGATTATGGCTTAAGTTTTCATGAGCCAGAGTCTGCTTCAACTGATAGCTGATAAAATGATTTTGTTTTTGGCTGCAACACATGAAATGACTATAATAAACCAGTCTGTGACAGAAGGGTACTGAAGGGTAAAGGAAGCATTGGTTGTCAATGGAGTACCAAGTTAGGTTCAAAGTTTTGGTTTTAATCTTTAAAGCCCTAAGTGATCTCACATTTACAGCCCTCATATTTACAGCCCTCATATTTACAGGACCACCTCTCCAAATACACTCTCAAGAGAGCACTCCGCTCTATGGACAACAACTTGCTGGTGGTCCCTGGCCCAAAAAGTGTCCAGCTGTCTTCAACTAGGACCAGAGCATTTTCAACTCTTCCTCCAGCCTAGTGGAATGTTTTGTCAAATGAGACCAGAGCCCTGTGGGACATGGTACAGTTCCACAGGGGCTATTCCACCAGTCCTATGGTTAAGGACAGCAACAGTATTTCCAACAGAGATGGTCTCCCTGTCCTTTCCCTGATCCCCTTCCTTGTCTCTTCCCTTCTTTCCCTTCCTTCCCTTCATGTTTCCTATCCCCCTCAATTAATTAGTTTTAGCACCATTGTGGTGGCACGCCAAGGACTGATGTTTCAATCCAGGTAATTGTTGTAAGACACCCTGAGACTGCCATGAGGAAGGGCAGCCAATCAATCAGTCAGTCAGTCAGTCAGTCAGTCAGTCAGTCAGCATAAACAATTAGCATAAACAATCAGTTTATGCTGACTGATCTAGCTGTGTGGTAAAGCAATCAGAGCATGACATGAAACAGGAACTCAGGTCCACTCTAGCTTGTGCCCTTCTGCAGCAGGTTTGTCATGAAATGTGTAAATCACTTGGGAGACAAATTACCTGAAAATTTTGGAAGGAGGAGGAAAAGTGACTCCATGATACTGTCCTAAAATGGAATTATAGCCTTTAGCTGTGGCTAGACAAAATGGGTGAAGTGCAAGAAGAGAACAAATTTCCTTGGGGCTTGCAATGGCTGGATGTTGGCTTTATAGATCTTTGTATAATTTCTGCTATTTAACTTATTTAAAACATTTTTGCCCTGTGCTTTCCATTGGAAAAAAAAATCACAAGACAGCCTAAGTGTTCTGTAATGAAGAAGGCTGTAAATTCTAATCTTTGAAACCTGTGAGTATTCTAATCTTTGAAACGTATGTGTATTTCCTGGAGGGGTAAATGTAAACGGCAGGTGTGGATGATTTATATGGGGGAAAACAGTGCTGAAAAAGAAGAAACCTGCCACAACTTCTCCTATCCTATTTAGAATCCCATTCCAGCTGCTTTGAAACCTTTAAAAAAATAAACAATTAGATCATCAATTTCCAACATCCTTTTCTGATTTATGGGCTCAACCTATGATGAAATGGGAAAAGGTAGATGGGGAGACTTTTTGGTTAGTACAAATGACCTTGGGGGAAACTTCCTTTGTTTTTAAAGAGCTGAAGAGGGCCCAGTTCAGAATGATTTTAGCTTCTTGGCATGCAGAAGATCCCATGTTCCACCCCAACATCTCCAATTAAAAGGATTAGGTAGTAGGTGATATGAAAACCCCATTTGAGATCCTAAAGAGCAACTTCACAGCCTCTAGGCTTCTCATTAGAATCTTTGGCTATGTTGCCTGCCAAAGAAAGTATCCAAACCCTGGAGTTGAGACTATACGATCAGGAATATCAGAACCTAATTAGTGATGCCAACAGGCCTTGCTCTATTCTTAGGAATCCCCCATAGTGCAGCTAGCATGGCCAAACATTTATACCAATTAACTCTGCCCAACAGCCTCAGAGCACTGTCACTCGCAAGACGTAATGTTTTACCATCAGCAGTTATGCTAGGGAGATGTTCAAAAATTCCCTATCAGGAAAGAACATGTGCTTGCCATGCAAACCATGTAGAAACTGTTGGTCGTGTACTTTTATAGTGTCCTTTTTACACCACAGGCATTCCTTGTTAACCTCTTCTTTGGTCAACAAAGATGGATTTATGGACCAACAGAAAATCTGCCTGTTACTAAATAACAAGTCCTGTAACTGAAAAGATCACAAGATTCTGACATTTTGTTATGAAACAACATTCACAATTGAATGCAAGAGCCTGATTGAATGCAAGAGCTCACCGAACAACTGATTCTTGGTTCAAACCACACTGAAACAATATTGTATTTTAAATTATATAGTTTTCTTATTTTGTTACTATATTATTTATTGTTTTGTATAATACACTTTTTTACAATGCCAATAAAAGGTATGTGGATATTGGATATTAACTTAACAGTTTGAGCAGACAGGATGGAAAGAGTTACTTTAAGAGAGGTTAAAGGTCTACACTTGCCATTGTGATGTTGGACTTTCTGTGAACAAAAGCCTGATTCCCTGTGTTACTGATGTGTTTTTGAAACTCCCCTCAGTTTTAAAGCGGTATGAGAAACAGAAATTTAAAACCCCTTTGACAGGCAGAACTAGTTAAACAGTTCTAGCTTTTGCTGGTCTCCCCCCCCCCCCCCCACAAATACTGCTATTAACTAACAGTGCTATATCTTCAAAAACAATCAATGATGATATATTGTGAGACACAACACTTTCAAATAAGCAGAAGCTGGGGAAAAAGCAGGTGGGGGCGAAAACAGAATGTAGTAATGACAAGTGACTTTATTGACTGATTAGAGGCAAACTCAGGCCATGACAAAGAGTCAAATTCTACATACAATAATTGATTATGTCTTGGAGCAGATAGCCATGCTCCCACAGGGCAATGGTTTTCCAAGTACTTTTCATTGCCACAGAACTCACAGTGTCAATGGAACATCAACATAGCAGTTTCCCCCATACTTTCCTTGCCCCAGCCTCCTACATTTACCATTTCCCTCCACCAGCAGAAGGATTTTTCAGAGTTTTTTTTAAATCAGCAGAAATCAGCTATAGCATTATAACACTCCGCATTCCTAACCTTTGTTTTAAAGTAAGCATCTGCCTTTGCAGATACATAAAGGGAAAGGAATATCTCTGCAATGAAAAGGAATAGAAACTTTTAAAAGATAGCTGGCAATTCTGAAGAACTTGCAGGTCGTTATAATACTATGGCAGTATGGGAATTGCTGGTTGTTTTGTTTTTTTAGTTTTTTCAAGCCTAAGAACTCCTTTCAGTGGTGGTGGGGGTAGCAACTGTGGAGCTGAGATAAGGAAATTGGTGTTGATGTGGGCGGAACCTTCAGAATTGTAACCCTTTTCATCCATATGACATGCAAACGCGCACTCTGGAATTGTTTCAAAACCAGGATACCAAATCAGGTTTGGGGGAAAACACAGCAAAGCAGAAGAATACACAGAAGTGGACAATTGGAGGTTGATATAATATGAATGCTTCAAAAGCTCTGCTCTGATTATTATGCTAAACCACAGCAAAACCTCCATGTGGAAGCAGTAATGGAGCCACCTGGACAACAGGAGAAGCTTAATATAATACTAAGAGGTACTCTCCAAGATCTGATATCAGATGGAAACATTGTAAAACTGCTTGGAAACAGTGATCACATTTCTAATACATACAGGTAAATATGAAATTGCCATCCCTCATCCTATGAAATCATATAATTATAAAGTCTTATGATTTCTAGATTGGGGGAGATGTGTTCCTGAAAGCTATTCCTTTCAATTAGAAAGGTCAGATCCATTCAGAAAGCTAGGAAACCATTTTTAACAACTGAAATAGAGAGGATCTAATAAAATTTATACCACAGTTTAGAAGAAAGGGTGCAAACAAGTTCAAAAGGATGCCAGCATAATTAAGTAGCTGGACTGAGCCTTTCAAAAGGGTTAATATTTCCTACAGGAAAAGAAGTCTAAAATCACCAACACCAAGAACCATCAGGTAAAATTTTAAAATAAAGACAAGAATATGAACAATAAACTGCAAAATATGTAATAGATAAAAATGTAAGTACACCCAGAACACAATATCAGCCAGAGATGTAAAATAGACTTTTAAATAGCAATGGTGTAAAAGTGTCAAAGATGAGACAAGAGAAATTGTAGAGAAGCTGAATGAATAGCAACACTTCACTGCATAAGATGTTGGAGAGAGATTCACCTCTGAACTTACTGCACTTACTGAAGAACTGTGAGACAGGTGACACATTTGAGAACTGAAAAGTAATTGACTAGCTAACAGGGAACATGTCACTAGCACCAAATGGCATTCGCCCAAGAAATCTTCAAGATTCTGAAAAGGACATCGGTAGGTGTTTAATAGAAATATTCAATTATTGCAAAACTCAGCCTCTTCAATGGAAGACTGGAAAGTATGGTAGCCATAATACCAGTTTTTTAAAAGAAGATCCAGTGAGAGGATCCTGGAATATTACAACCTAACCTCTGCCCTAGCCCAATCTCTTCAGATTTAAGAAGCTAAGTACAGTCAGCTCTGATTAGTATTTGAATTGGAGACCACAGACCAGACAGCAGGCAAAGGCAAACCACCTCTGTCCATCTCTTTGCCTTGAACCCCCTATGGGGTCACCATAAGTCAGTTATAAGCTGATGGCATATTCCACCACCATCAACTTATGCCCTAGGAAACTGGAGAGCATTGTTAATGATAGAATGGTTACCCATATAGAAGATTTGTTTGCTAGAGAAGGGATCACTTTGAAACCAACTGATAATTAATGTTAGCTCACAGGGTTTTCTCATCATCGGCTGATTACTTCCTGGACTGTCGTGGTGCTGCCTTTGCATCTGAATTTGATGGAAAGTAATTCCAGCAATTCTGGGGAAATCCCTTTAGAAAAAAAGAAAAGAAATTCTCCGTTGATACAACAGGAACAGTCTGCTTCTCGCCTTTCCCTCTGAAAGTGCTTGGTCCTGTGGAAATTGACACGAGAGAGCGGCTTCTTCAAGGCAGTACATAAGCGTTGACTCCCTTTCTGGTGCACAAAGGGTTACGGAGAAGGAGTTGGAGGGGCCCAGAGGGGAAGAGTCAGTGACGTTCCAGTTTTCTCTCTCCAATCAAGATATAATCAACAGCCCTGGTTCAAGAAGCAGAAGGAAGCAAGGGCTTCTCCAAGCAACCTTTCCTCTCCCTTTCTTAGGGCATTTTCTCCCCCACCTCGTGCAGCTTTCCCCCTCCCCCTTTTTTCCTCCCCTCCCACTACTGGGGTGTCGATTTCTCGTGGCCTGTGTCCCCCTGGAAGCTGCCACCCTGAAGTTTCTGGTGGTGCTCCTGGCCGCAGGAATGCTGGCATTCCTTGGTGCAATTATTTGCATCATCGCGAGCATCCATCCTGCGACCAGCAATGCTAGAGCTCTCCAAGGTACCGACAATGGCTCCAATGCCGCGGCTGCAGCCCTACTGCCCGCCTCTGGAGCCGCCGACAAAACCTTGGGAGCTCTCCATGGTGCTGGAGAAAGCACCTACGGGGGCTTCTCGACAGGCGCCCAAGACTCTTTGTTGGACCTACTGGCCAGCGCCCGGCCTCAGCAGCACCAACAGCTCTTCAGCCGCTTCCTGTGCACCCCGCTGACTGTCGAGTGTCCCTCCGAGGGAAGCCCGCAGGGGGACAGTCCTGGGGCAGCTGCCAACGAAGAGCTTTTCTTCCTCCAGAGCACGGCTGAGCAGCTAAGGCAGACAGCACAGAAACAAAAAGACCAGATCCTCATTGATCAGAAGACCATCCGGGAGCTGACCACCAAGCTCAGCCGGTGTGAGAATGGACTTGAACTTAGTTTCCAGGACAGTGCCTCGGTTTGGGGCGTCCCGCAGCACGACACCATGGGCGATCTCCCCTGGGATTCGCCTGCCATGATTCAGGAGCTAGAAGAGGCTGTCAAGACGCTGAAGGACAGGATCGACAAGATAGAGGTAAAAAAGAAAAAGCAACTCTAAAACACCTCCTTTTACCTGTCACAAACCAGTTCACTGTAACTTTTCTGCCACTTTACCCACTTCATAATTTGTTTTGTTTAAGGCTTGTGCATGTTATCTTTTGCCCCCAATTGCTACAGCCAAAAGGGAAGTGTGACTGTATTATTAGGGACTGACAAGTCTGTTTCTAAGCTGTGATAAGCAGGATGGAATTCCATCTCTAGCCTCCTCCTGCTAAATAAATTAACTTTAGGACAAACACTGCGAAAAAGAAATGATGGGTACACACAATCTTGGTTTCATAGGTGGATTTTTCTCTCTTTCTCCTTCAGCACTACTTTTCCTTTCCTGTGCCTCCCCCCCCCCCTCCCCTTCATTGCTGGAGCATTTTAAAGGCATTTTAATAATTCATGTAATTAAATGTAATTATATCAAAGATGTAATATGTTCTGATAACCAGCCCTAAGCAGGCCAGATGTGGCTGGGTCTAGTTCTGAGATTGCTGGGTGGAGGATGACTGTCTGTATATATGGAAATGGAGAAGGAGGGGAAACAGTTAGCTGACAGGTTGGGTACATTTGTATGTGTTGCATTCCCTCATGTTCTTTTAGTGCACCTCTTCATGCTTTATCACAAACAGTGATTATTACAAGAATCACTTAGGCAAAGAAATGGGCATGTTTGCAGATGCAGAGGCAGAAAAATGGAGACTGCAAGGCAAACAGACACGTGGTTACCCTAACCTCCTTCTCTCCAACCTTTCCCTTGTTCCCAAGCAATATAAAATCATTCCTTAGAGGACATTTTATTTCTAGTCAAGTTTTAATGAACTCTCAGGAGCTTTGATCTCTCTTATTAAAAGGCGATATATTATGCCATGGGAAGAGGGAGGAGTCATTTATATATACCCATTTAGAGTTTCTGATATTGGAACAATCTTATAACATCTAATTTCAGGTTTAAGGCATATAAATTCCACTTACAGCACCAAACAGGTCTACTCAGAGCTCTACTCAGGTCTATTCAAAGGGGCTTACTCTCAGGAAGTGTTTTCAGGATGACACTGTTAAAGAGCTCTACTTGGTATGTGCATGTTATTCAATTGAATGTATGGCCAGAAAAGTGTCCTTAGCATTGCACAGTTAGTTTTCCTTTGAACCTATTGCTGCTTTAGCGCCTCACACGGGTTGCCTCATTATCTGTGTTACTAGAACCATTAAAAATATATATTTTTGTGCAAAGCAGCCTCTTCAGCTGTTGATACTTCCATCAATTTCTCATGGCGATAAAGGGGACATAATTAGTTCTTGGGCCAGCATTCAGTCATTCTGGGGAAAAAAATTCTGCACAGACTTGTTCCTGTGAGGGTATCTATTAAAATGTAATACATGTCATTACCCCAATAGAGGCTTCTGCATGCCAAATGAAATGCACAAATGCTAGTTGCCTCTGGCACAACTAATATTTTTATCTTAATATATAATGTCATTTAAGCGAAGCAAGAGATAATTTCACATCCACACAGAAACATAACCCGAGGGCCATTCCTTCCCCTTCTCTGAAGAATTATATTTTCTTACCACATATTTTAGAATCCTTTTTACAGATTCCTGACTGATTAGAAATGGATGAAAGCAAACCTGACACAAAGGGAAGGAGGCATGGCTGGGGTTCCCCTTGAGGTATCTGCGTCTGCTTTTTGCTGTTTAAGAAACAGGGAGATTTAAGCTGTGACCCTAAGGATATTTTCCTGGGAGTAAGCCCCAATGATTAAAATGCGACTTACATCCACATAGCCCTGCTTAGAACTGCTGCCTTAAAGTAAAATCTCTCACAAAAAGTACTCCAGTCTAAGCTCACTGAAATCAAGAAGTAACTCTGCATAAATTGTGCTGTTATACTCAATTTTTGCCCTCAGTAATCATTAACAGCCATTGAGACGGTGCTGTGTCCTCCCTTTTCACCAATAGTATGGTAAAAACCTAGGCCCACCCAAATAACTGGAAATCCCTGAGCAATTGTGATACTGAGACCTCAAGCAGCTGAGTTGATAAGTAGGGAGATTTCAGCTTAATGCACTGAAGCCAGATCTCTTCCAGTCTTAATGCAAAAAACAGCAGGCCTGCTTGTTTATTTCTTTGTTGTATCTATCTGATTTGCAAACCAAAGTTTCAGAAAACTTTCTTTTGTAAATCTACATGTTCCGAGTTTCAGTTTCATATTCATTTCTATAATCAGAACTTTTTCGCTGATAAAATGAACCAAAGTTGGCATTGACATCACCAATAAACACACACACATATTACATCATTTTATGTATTATTTGATAGGAATCAGAAATGGGGAGGGCAGTTATTTTTTAAAAAAAGAATTGGGGAGGGCAGCTTACAAAGGCATACCATTTAAAAATCTTACTGTGACCGTCTGTGGGAAGGGACCATGGCTCAGTACTAAAGCATCTGCTTGACATACAGAAATTCCCAGGTTCAATTCCCGGCAACTCCAGTTTGAAAAAAAAAAGATGTGGAAGTTCACTGCCTGTGACTCTGGAGAGTTGCTACAGTCTGAGTAGACAATTCCAGTCTTGATGGACCAACAGTCTGATTTGGAATAAGGCAGCATCATGGGTTCATGTGTGTTTGCAAAATTCTGAGAAGTATTTTGTCTGCTTATACAACAGAAAGTAAGATTGTTTTATGTATTTGCTCCACTTACAGTCTGCCTTTCTCACTGACGCTCTAAGTGGATTACACTCTAAGTGGCACCCAACCTTGGTTGGGAAAGGGCGGGATATAAATCCAATAAAACAAATAAAATAAAAATTGAAAACAATGCAGTAAGAATTGTCCAATACATGCTGCCACCAGTGTAACAAAACTGCATTACAAAATTAGAAAACAGCAAACCAAAAACACTATAATACATATGGAATTACAAAATTAGAGAAACATTGCAGCAACATAATATATATGAATAACAAAGAAGTAAAAGTTGCCCACAATGTCATAGACATTAATATGATTTCAATTCCATTTGTAAAAAGGCCTTCCTAATCCATTGTTTTATACCTATTACAAAATGACAGAAGTGTAGCAGTCTTCCTGACCTCCGCAGGTAGAGGCACGAGAGAGGAAGCTTGACTGCCAGAGTGGTGTAGTGGTTAAGAGCAAGTGGATTCTAATCTGGAGAACCAGGTTTGATTCCTCACTCCTCCACCTGAGTTGCGGGGGCTTATCTGGTGAACCAGAAGTGTTTCCGCACTCCTGCATTCCTGCTGGGTGACCTTGAGCTAGTCACAGTTCTTTGGAACTCTCTCAGCCCCACCTACCTCACAAGGTGTCTGTTGTGGGAGAGGAAGGGAAAGCAGCTTGTAAGTCACCCTGAGTCTCCTTACAGGACAGAAAGGTGGGGAATAAATCCAAACTCTCTTCTTCTTGGGAACAGGCAGCCTTTGCATGGTGGCACTTTTAGAAGGCTTTACTCGATAAGCAAAGCTCCTGCAGGGGACCCCTTCCCCTGGAAACACAAAAGCTGAACAACAGAATTGACAGACAATTTTTTAAAAAATTAATATCCTCCAAATAATAGATATAGTGAAAAGGAATGATCCCATCAAGTCAACAGGAGAGTCCAGCACATGCTTAGCTATTGCCTACTGATGATCAGATTAACAGTGGCTGATCCTAATGCTCGAACTGTTCATACTTCTCCAAACACTGAAAACAAACTAGGGATCGCCTAGATTTCATCACATATAAATAAATCACATATTTAACAATGACATGCCTTTATTTGTTATGAGGGTCAGATATGACAAGCATGACTAGGTTGGGCTCCTGGTAGGAGGGGTGGCTGCCTCAGCTGGTGAGTCCACAGCCAGGGCACAGCGAGGGGCAGGGGGCTTGCCTCAGCTTGGCTTGTGGGCCAGATAAGCCCTCTCAAGAGGACAGATTCAACTCC
Source organism: Sphaerodactylus townsendi (assembly GCF_021028975.2). NCBI lineage: Eukaryota > Metazoa > Chordata > Lepidosauria > Squamata > Sphaerodactylidae > Sphaerodactylus > Sphaerodactylus townsendi. The sequence continues at coordinate 39,197,092 of NC_059430.1, read as the reverse complement.
AGGCCATATGTTTTACACACCTGTCTTAAACAAAGTAATGGAGAACAGGTTCATGATGGCTAAATGGAATCCTTATTTTCAGAAGAGGTGGATTTCTCAATATCAGTTGCTGAAAGCAATAATGGGGGAATGCTCACAGGCATTTTGTCGTTTTGTTGGCCACTGGAGGAAGCAGGATGCTAGACTAGATGAATCCTTGGTTTGACGTAGTAGAGCTTTTCTCATCCTCTCAAATGTAACAATACTCAGAACACATATCTTTTTAGAATGTTTTGGTTGTAATATGGATGATACTTAACTGAGGAGAGGAAAACAATGTCCGCCACCGTGACTCTCTTAGAGGAAGGGAAGGGTTTAAAATGTGGTAGATTAATATTTATCAACAGGAAGAGGGGCTTGATCTGTTTCCTTAACCATCTTATATTCACAGTGTCATCCTAAGCAGAGTTACACACTTCCAAGTCTGTTGAAGTTAAAGGGTTTAGAAGGGTGTACCTCTGCTTAGGAGTGCACACTCTACCTCTTATGTTGTTGACTGAGCAATCCTCCCACAATGTCTCTTCCTTCATCTTTTTGCTCCTTCTTAAGAACTTCTTGGCCCTTAGACTTAGAAGGATAAAGGCAACATCCTCATGAGGACAACTGATGGTTTAGAATATAATGGCGAAAGAAGAAATGTAACCTTTTAAAAGGCATCTTGCCCCCTTTCAGTAAACAATCAAACCAATACAATTTTTTTTACTGTTTGCACATTCACTTCTTGATCATTTGGTTTCTTGTTGATCTTCATATTTGTTATGCTTTCAAGATCAGCAATTATTATTGGATTTAGAAAAGAAAATCTCTTCGATTGAAATTAGCAGGATTTCCAAGTGCTTAACTTTGAACGGCTTTTGCCTGCAGACCTTTGATGTACATGTTGACATGGGTTTAGAGAGCATCTGTCGATTCTGCAGAAGTTTTGAGAAAGGATTTCAGAGAAGATTATTGGTGTAATCTGCAGTGTATTATGATTGTGTGGCAGAGGAGGATTTTTGGATAGCTTATAAAATACTTTACAGAGGTTATATCCTAATTCATTTGCAGATGTTTTAGTGTTGATGGTCTCAATCCCAGTTCAGGGGGCCGTTAAAGGTAGTTGCAGCTATATCTGTCAGAACTGAATCTTGATCACAATTGAGCAAGAATTGGTCATGGTGCAGCAAACAGCACATTACATTTCTAGTTCTTGCCCCTTGCTTTATTTTTACTGAAGACAGCTGGGAAAAGAAAGAAGCAGCTGGAGCTGGGTGTGTGTGTGTGTGAGAAATCTGGGGCTGTTTGTGGGAGAATAGAGCCTCAGACACAGAAGTTATATTCTGCTGGTGATCTTTGCACCCATGGAAGTACTGTACTGAATCCAGTCCTGTGGTTTGGCTAGTACTGGGGGACGAAATGGAATAAGACATGCAGCCCAACCTGCCGCCTACCGGTATGTACTCTGAAGAAAATCCTTGGGAGTTTCCTTAGTCATTGTTTCCTCCCTTCCTTAAATGTATGGCATACATTCTTCACCCAGCTGAGCTTCCAATTCATTGTGTCTGACTTCAGCTGGGCTGTGCCCACAATGGGTAGCATTTTAGTATTCGTTATGATAGTCAAGGGAGCAGCAGTGGCGTAGTGGTTAAGAGCAGGTGCACTCTAATCTGGAGGAACCGGGTTTGATTCCCCGCTCTGCCGCTTCAACTGTGGAGGTTTATATGGGGAATTCAGATTAGCCTGTGCACTTCCACACACGCCAGCTGGGTGACCTTGAGCCAGAGGTGGGATCCAGCAGGTTCTCACCAGTTCCCGAGAGTGGGTTACTAATTATTTGTGTGTGCCGAGAGGGGGTTACTAATTGGGTCTGCTTTTCCATTAGAAATTCCATTAGGTCCAAAAATCATAAAGTCCTGTTGTTCCCTATGTGGCTGGTTAGCGAAGGTAGAAAACAGGATCATTCTCCCTGTTGGGCTGTTTTAAAAACATGTTTTAGCAATATGGTAAAGTTCCTTGTTTCAGGAAAGTATCCTTTTGATTTCTAGAAACAAAACTAAGTATTTGAAAGTATTAAGTATTTGACAGGCAGTCAGTTAGAGGAGAAGTAGTTGTTTCTGTTGGCGGCAGACGATAGGACTTGCTATAATGAGTTTAAATTATGGACAGAAAGATACCAGCTGGAAATTAGGAACTTTTTTTTACAGTAAGAGTTTTTTACAGTAACAGAGAAATGATTAATGCCCTGCCCCCGGAATGCCCGGCCATGCCCCTGTCGTGCCCCGCCGAGCCCCATTGGCGCTATGCCACTGTTTGAATCCCACCACCATGGGAACCTGTTACTAAAATTTTTGGATCCCACCACTGCCTTGAGCTAGTCACAGCTTTTCAAAGCTCTCTCAGCCCCACCCACCTCATAGGGTGTTTGTTGTGAGGAGGGAAGGGCAAGGAGATTGTAAGCCCCTTTGAGTCTCCTACAGGAGAGAAAGGGGGGATATAAATCCAAACTCCTCTTCTTCCCCCTCATCCTCTTCCTCCTCCTCTTCTTCTTCTTCTTCCTCTTCCTCTTCCCCCTCCAGCATATATTCAGCAAATATTCGACACATTTGCCCTGCAGGTCCAACCTTTTCTGGTGGTGTTCTCACAATGCTATCTTCTGGCCAGAGTCTGGTTCTGGCCCTCAGGCCAAGTCCCTGCTGAATGTCCCTTGGCTCAGGATCTCCTATGGCAGTGATGGGGAACCTATGGCACGGGTGCCAGAGGTGGCACTTGGAGCCCTTTCTGTGGGCACGCACACACAGAGTTCGTCATGTGGGGGGTGGAAAATCACACACACACACCCCACACACATCTAGGCTGGCCTGGGCCACTGAGCATGACACTGAGCAGGGAGGACTCAGCTGGCAGGCCTGGTGCCTGTGCTCCAGGTGGCTGCTGCCCGAGGTGGGGGGGGGGGCGCAGAGGAGGCAGAGAAGCTAGAGAGGCACAGAGCGGTGCGTGCAGAACTTGCTGGAGGCTAGAGCAGGCTGGCCCCTGCTCGAGCGGGTGGGGCGGAGGAAAAGGGAGTCAACCAGTTTTTTCTAAACTAAAACCTCAGCATTCAGGTTAAATTGCCGGTTGGCACTTTGCGATAAATAAGTGGGGTTTGGGTTGCAATTTGGGCACTCGGTCTCAAAAAGCTTTACCATCACTGTCCTATGGGCTTGGCTCCTGAAGCAGCTAGTAGACTGCTGTGTGTTCCTTGGGCTGCGATATCACGCATCAGGGGGAATAAAGGTTTGGTCAGAGCAATGATACCAGGATCCAGGCTAGTTTTTCCAAGAATCTACAGTATCAATTCCATCCATAGTCATGGTGCATGGACATAACTCAATTTAATCCCCTTTTAAAGGATTAATTTAAATGCCTGATTTCTCTAATTTTCAGAAATAAAATTAATTATTTTTCTGGTCTACAAAGTCCATTCAGCCTTTGCACTGGTGTTTACAGGAGATCCTTGCTGAATGCCCTTCCCTACTTATGACATCCTGAACTTGTGTTTTCTCATTTATGAAGAACTTGATGATAGGTGGGAGGATTTTGAGATCACCTATATAACAATACATTGTCTTTTTGTACACATAGCATTGTACAATGTCCAAAGTGGTTTGTGTTGTCTCAGGAATCTTTAGATGAACTGTGCAAGATAGGTCAGCATTATTATCTGCAGATGGAATCTTTGGAACCATGATTAAGAGACACTGGTTTACCTCAAGCTATGCTGGCAGGGGTTGATGGGATTTGTAGTCCATGAACATCTGGTGAGCCGCAGGTTGCAGACGCGTGAGCTAGACAATGACAATACACAAGAAGCTGACTTCTGCTGAGTTAGACCTTTGGTCGATCAAGGTCACTATTGTCCACTCTGACCAGCAGTGGCTTCCCAAGGACTCAGATGGGAGTCCAGCATAGCACCTCCAACATGATCCATTTTAACAGGAGAGGCCAAGGATTGAACCTGAGTTTTTCTGTATGCAAGCAGAAGCTCCATTACCGAGCGCTGGCTGCTTCCATCACAGCGGCTCCTTGAGGATTCTCTGCAAATGAGTTCACAGCCAAAGTGAGATTTTAACTTGGCTGAGGGGCTTTATTTTCTTAGCTTCCATGCTCTGCCAGCAACTCTGACATGTAGTGTCTACTTCAGCTGTCCAGGGATTGTCTGCAGAGACAGGACACATCCTGTCACTCTCAGAGGCCAATTCCACACATGCAGAATAATGCACTTTCAATGCACTTTGCAGTTGGATTTTATTGTGCGAAATAGCAAAATCCACTTGCCAACAATTGTGAAAGTGGATTGAAAGTGCATTATTCTGCACGTGCGGAAGGGGCTAGAGTCATCCACACAAAGCCAATAATGTTCCCTGCAAATGCATTAAGCATACTAGAGACAGTCCTCTTCAATTTAGTAAGTGAATGAAAATATGTTGAAGGCCGTCGGAGGACAATGAGTGAGGCAGATTTTCTCTGATGTCTTCTCATCAACAGGCGGTTTTTGATCACCTTACATAAATGCGTGTGATTGTTTGACAAAAGGGAAGAAATTAGTTTTAAAAATCAAATGGACTCTTGCATGGCAAAAGTGCCGCCCTCCGCCTTGATTACTCCAGACGCTGACATTTCACATGATTAATATCACCTGGCAGATTTCAATCTTCTTGACAACAGCCAAGAAAAATTAGCAAGCCTCCACACCCCACCCTCGCATTAACAGATGGGAAATGGTGAGCTCACCAAGCAGCTTTTTAAGACGCACAGTGAACATTTTTTTCTCCCCCACCATCCAATATCTCTGATAAATACCACCCACCCCATTTTACTTTTATTAAGATAGTTCACTACTGAGAAAGAAAGAATTCAAGTTCATTAGATCTGGAGAGGCTGAATTCCTGGGCAATTTACAGAAGAGCCCCAGTAGAGAGTCAAACACCTCACATGTGCAGGCCCCCTTTAGGTGCAAAATCTCACTATCTTTGGTTTGCTTTGAGAATTTTGCCTTCAAACATCACTCAACCTCTAGGCAATTTTGCTGGCTTCACAACAGAGCTCAGTCTACCTTTGCCTGGAATGCTCAGCTTTACAAATGAGCTACCCATCGGGAACACAAGGGAAACTGCTAGCAGTATATTGCAGTTGCCGCTTTGTCATCTAAAGGGAGAAGAGTCCCCACTCTCCTACAGGGGGGATTTTCTGGCAGTCCATCCTTACAGAAAGAAGAATGTAGCCGTGGACAGTGATATCTCTGGATTGCCTTTCCTGGTCGTAGCCAGAGCTTCACATTCCCCCAGCAGAAGCCAAGGAAGAATCTATGCTTTGCCTGCAGAAGGCTGCATGCTCAATATCTGGCATCTCCAGAGGAAAAGCATCTCATGTAGCAAAGCTAGGAAGAACACTTGCCCCCATTTACTGACAGTGACTGCCAGTCGGGGTAGAACCAATGCATTAGATCGAAGGCAGTGGCTGTATCTGTTTATACTGGTGGTGCAAAAAAAAGTTTCTTGCTCTGAAGGATTGAGGATAGGATTGCAGTTGTTTGGAGCAGCAGCGGCATAGTGGTTAAGAGCTCGTGTATCTAATCTGGAGGAACCGGGTTTGATTCCCCACTCTGCCGCTTGAGCTGTCGATGCTTATCTGGGGAATTCAGATTAGCCTGTGCACTCCAACACATGCCACCTTAGGCTAGTCACAGCTTTTCGGAGCTCTCTCAGCCCCACCCACCTCACAGGATGTTTGTTTTGAGGGGGGAAGGGCAAGGAGATTGTAAGCCCCTTTGAGTCTCCAACAGGAGAGAAAGGGGGGATATAAATCCAAACTTCTTCTTGGTGAAATCTCATGATGGGTGAAAGGGGCCAATCAAATTTTTGTCCCACCACAGTTCTATAACTCTTGCTCCTTTTCTAAAACAAGCAAGCATGCAATGAATGATGCAGGAAAAAGGACATGTAATTTACACAGAACACAATTTTTCCCCCCTTTTCCAAGCAGAATTTTTATTGTTCCATTACACAGCGTTCACAGGCCTAGTCACAGTCGGCTGAATCTAGCAGAGGTAACAGCATCATGAAATAAAGAAAAACAGATTCATCGAAATAGGTCTTTGCTCAGCTGCACTAACTGCAACTTCTTTGGGATCTGTGGAATACTCATGCGGCCCTTTCTCTTGATCCAGAGATACAGCAAAGCATCAATTTCCCCTCTCCTCACCCTAAAGAAATGAGAAGGGAATGTTGTACTCTGTCTTCTCACAAACTGTGCAGAAATGTGGCAGGCTTTCATGAGTATAGTTGCAGGGGAGAAACTTGCTGGTTTAATTACAAATCTGTGGATCTGGGGCTAACTGCCAGTGTATTTAGTTGAGCTCCTCTGTTTGGGGGACTTTATCCTCCTGCTGAGTAGACCCTTGTTTGTGCATGCAGTGAGACAAGCTGAATGTGAAAACCTATGTTCACAAGCTTGTAACTCACAGTGGACAAGGGTCTTTGATTAAGATCAGCCCTACTGTCAGATATACAGTGGAACTTCGCTGTTTGCCGGTAATTCGTCCGGAGATGGCCAGCAAACACTGAAAATGGCGTACTCTGCGGCACGCCATTTGCGTACGTGCAATGCCATTTGCGCTTGCACAGCAGCGTTTGCGTAGCCTTGGAAGCTGACGGAAACCGAGACTTCCGACTACTTCTGAGTGTGAAAGACGGCGCCCGGCAATTGGTGATCTCCAAAATCGGTGATAACCGAAGGAGTCGATTTCCGAGGTACCACTGTACTGAGATGATTCAGTTGCTATTAAAATTTGGAACAGAAGAAGAGCGAGTGAAACAGTGAATGATAAAATGGATCAGTAACTTTGGATACAATATTCAAATAGTTCAGTGAGAGGATATGTGGTTAAATTTACATTGTTCCAGACTTAAGGAAAATTTTTATAAAATTGTGTTATCATTCTATTTATCACTGGAGAGATTAGTAAAAATTAATACAAATGTTCTGAATGTGTGTCAGAAATGTGAAAATTGTGGAGAGTCTTTTTTACCATTTATGGTGAACTTGTAATGAAGCCCCCCCCCCCCCCCAATTTGATCACGGATACATTTAATAATTCAGAAAATTTTAAACACTAATATGCATCTGAAACTAGAGGCTTATCTTTTGGGTCTTACCGACAGATAGTCTGAAAAAAAGATGTGGAATTTTATTTTTAAATAGGACATTGGCAGCAAGAATGATTTTATGCACAAACATGGAAAATGTCACCTGTATCTACGACAGAAGAATAGTTTTTGAAGATACTGGAATGTGCTGAGATGGCTAAACTTCTTTGATTAGAGAAAAGAAGTTATCTAAGTTTATTAACAATAACTGGAAATTCCTGATTGACTTTCTAAGGATTAAGAAAATTGGCCTAATAGAGAAAAGTGTGATTCCTATTTAATTAGCAATAATAATTAAGAATGAGCTTAATTATATTATATATTTGTAATTAGAGAGCAAGTGGTACATTTTTAATTGCTCTATTTGGCACAGAAGAAATCAGGAACCCACCCTTTTTTTAACCTTATATGTATAGTTTAGACTGAGATAGCCATCTCAAAAAGGCAGGTTTGGGGTGTCATCAATGGGTAGGAGACTGTATGGTTTGTGTGGAAGTCAGTATCCGAGGGCCCTACAAACAGACAAAGCTGACTTTGGTCTCAGGGAAACAGGAAAAGTTGGTGCATGCTTCTTGCTGGTGATCACCAAGGAAAAGTCCTCTCTGGTGGCATAATAGGAACACTTGGTGTGTAGGCGCTACACGCCTCATTTCTCTTGTTGGCGGCATGAGAGCCAGGACTGTAATCCCTAACAATGAGAGGGGTGGAGACGAGAGAGAAAGGAAGGGAAAAGGAAGGCAACTGATCTTTCAGGGAGCTGGGATTTCATCTAGAAAGGGTAACAAAAGGGAAAAAGTTAGAAAAAGATAAATTCCCAAAACAGAGGCGATTGGCAAGAAAGATTTTAACAAATCCTTTCATATTCAACACAGGCCAGATTGTCTTGACGCTAACAATGGCGGCAAAAGTGAAACCCTTTTTTCTATTAACAGATGGAGTCGCACATGAAAATAGGGATGTGACATTTAAATCCAGTACTAGAACAATCAAAGAGGGCAGCAGACAGTAGGGACTGCACCTTTTGTCAAAAGCAACTAGACCCAACAGATCAGAAAAACCTCCCAGAAGTCATTTGGCAACATCAATTGCAACACAAAGGGCCCACCCCGCCAGCGTGCACCGCCATTGAACAGCCACGCACACACACAAAAAGGCTTTATCAGAACTATTGCTCCCCTCTTCTCTGTCCCCAGTAGGGGAAATGACTTTTCATCTTTTCTTTTCATCCATTTTCTTTGATTACCGAGACCTCCTAATTTCCTCTTTTTAATGTGAATAGCTCCATTCTCTGCCCACATTTTATTTGAACAGGCTCCATTCTCTAACATGCCTATCCCGTGGGGAAAGTCCAGACATAAATGGGAGTGTGTGAATTGAGACCTGGAAAGATCTCCCTACTGGCTGGCTGGTTTAAACACAATGCGGAACATTCTTCCAAGGGAACAACGTGACACGAGAAAAATTAAAACTAGAACAGTGCAGTTCACAAACAGAACGGATGCAGAGAAAAATCTCGCCAGGAGGGAGAAGTGACCTAGTAGGTTCCTTCCGTCATTAAAACCCAGTTCAATCATTGTAATTGCCATTAAAAGTTTCTTTTTTTCTCTCTCTGCAGGGGAATGTGGCAGATAAACCCCCAGGGCTTCATTTCTTCCAAAGCCTTTTAATGTTGATTCATCTCTTCTTGGAAAGGGCCTCATCCAAGCACTCTTTCCCATGCACAGTGTGTTCCATGCCAAACGATGCCCACAAAAATGAAAGGTGGAACTTCCATCATTTTGAAAAAGAAATTATTATGATTCATAATTAGGGCTCCTGTTATCGGAGTGCTTGCTGGCTTCTAGAGACTTGAAGGCAAAACTCACCCACATCTCATTGGTCCAGGAACAATGTTGCTCTTCATCACAGTAAGGTCTGGTCTGATTGTCTTGTGGTATCATCCAGCCCTTGACTGAAGAGCTTGTTCTTTTAGTGACATACCCGATACACAAAGAGAGTAGGTACTCTGTGGGTGATGAACGGACCAATGTCCTTTGCTTTCTTAACGTTTAGGACTGTGAGTGGCTCATCCACTATAATCAGTGCAAATACTTGCTCATGAGTGGTTGGCATGTGTGATAGGCAGTAGAACGCTGGAATAGTGGACTTATGTGCAGTTCTCTAGTTACTTGTTAATACGTCACATGTATCCAGTGTGAATCTTGATAAGATAAATAAACAAGGAACACAAGGATCTTAAGTAAAAGCTCTTTCACGTTACTAGTGGATGACTCTGTACATGGACAGAAATGTCCAGGAGACAGTGACTGTTGTGGTTCCAAGTTACTGCAACCACCTGTCAAAAGGCTCCTTCTAGATCTCTCCGCACCGCTGAGTACCCATGTACTTACCCCTCAATTTCTATGACAGTACTTGTCTTCTTCACACAGCAGAAAGAACCAAGCTTCTGCTGCAAGAAGAAGCGACCTGATGCTCTAGGAAAGAATTAAGTGGATGGCAGCAATGAAAGAAAAAAGTTTGTGGATGACTGTAGCAGTTTGCCAGAAACCAGAAGTGCAACAGTCATCTGGTAGCTGCCGGTGAGGTGGCCGTTCATGTATGTACCTTTCTAGAAAACAGACTAAAGATTTCAACTTTCAATTGTGTTGTCGTCATGGACATTCAGGCTCTCTGTTCAAAGATACTGAACGATTACCAACACAAGGAATACTTGCAGCTCTGCACACTGCATTATTCAGGAGGCATGCGGTAGTATCATATGGGGCAGTGATGGTGAACCTTTTCGAGACCGAGTGCCCAAACTGCAACCCAAAACCCACTTATTTATCGCAAAGTGCCAACACGACAATTTAACCTGAATACTGAGGTTTTAGTTTAGACAAAATGGTTGGCTTCGAGGCGCATCTTACCTGGGAGTAAACTTGGTAGTAGTTGGTGGCTTTGCTTTGAAGCAACCGTGCAACGCTTTGAACGGGTGAATCACGACCCTAAGAGGGTTTACTCAGAAGCAAGCCCCATTGCCAGCAACCGAGCTTACTCCCAGGTAAAGGAGTAAGCATAGGCACTAGCCCTCCCAGCCAAGTCCTACCTGCTTGCCGCGGTGCGCGCACATCATGCCCAGCGGCCCAGGCCAGCCTAGATGGGGGGCCCGATTTTCTGCCCCTCCCACGACGACTTCTGTGCACGTGTGCCCACAGAGAGGGCTCTGAGTGCCACCTCTGGCACACATGCCATAGGTTCGCCACCACTGATATAGGGGATGGGCCATGGCTCAGAGCATCTATTTGGCATGCGGAAGGTCCCTGGTTCAATCTCCAGCATATCCAGTTCAAAGGAGCAGGTAGTAGGTGAGGTGAAAGACCTCTGCCTGAGACCATGGAAAGCTGCTGCCAGCCTGAGTAGGCAATACTGACTTTGATGGACCAATGGTCTGATTCAGGAGAAAGCCGCTTCATGTGCCTGTCCATGTGAATGTGTCTGCACCTTCCTCCCTGGGGAAGCTTGTATTCCTCAATGTTCTGGAGCAGCAGGAAGATTTTTCTGTTCCAAATAACATTTGTGATGGTGTGACAGATGGCTTCAGCTTTTGCAGCAATGTTATTTTATGATGATCATTCTGTTTAAATTCTTTACTGAGACCCAATATGAGATAGATTGTGAAGGCAGCCACTCCCCTCAGTTTGCAAGATCTGAGCAAAGCTGTTAAGGATCGGATGTTCTGGAGGGCATTGATTTTTAGGGCCCTCATAAGGCAGAAGCGACTTCACAACACTTAACACACTCAATATGCACTGAAGGGAGAAAAACAGGTTAGAAATTAAAGAAATGTGACCACCTTTACTTGGGCCCAAAGCCTGATTGGAAGGCTCATGATATAGCTGCCTTGCAGAAGGTAAGCAGATACAGGTCTGATGGCTGGATGAGTGACCGCTTGAGAACTCTATGGATGCCACCTTGACTTCCATAATGGGAAAAAGTTGGGATGCATCATGCAATTGTAATTAATACATATTCAACAGTTGCAACCCATATAGTGAATCCTAGGCAGAGTTCCATCCTTCAAAAACCACTGAAGCGTGCTCAGAATGGTGCTATAAGATCCATTTGTTGTGCAGTGCACAATAAAGGAGATTTAGAAAGTTTTGCTGGGAAAGCAAGGCAGGCATAAAACCACCCTTTATAGGATAGGAAAGGAGGAAGTCAGTGACAGCAACATAGAATGGTGACTGAGGGATCTAAATTACAGACCCCGTGGATAGAGAAGTGGAAAAGTTAAACATGGTTGCTCCTTGTATTGTCGAAGGCTTTCACGGCCGGAATCACTTGGGTGCTGTGTGGTTTCCGGGCTGTATGGCCGTGTTCTAGCAGCATTCTCTCCTGACGTTTCGCCTGCATCTGTGGCTGGCAGCTGGAGCCTGGTTATTTCGATGCTGGCTTGCATTCGTGGTTGGCATTTCATTTATGTTGTGGGGAGCCTGGTTGTATGGTAGCTCTAGTATTTTCCCGATGTTGCCATCTGTGGCTGGCATTTTCATGCCAGCCACAGATGCAGGCAAAACGTCAGGAGAGAATGCTGCTAGAACACAGCCATACAGCCCGGAAACCACACAGCACCCAAATGGTTGCTCCTGTCAGTCAGTTCTATCTAGCTTGTTTTTCGCCCTCGTGGCTCAGTTCACTAGAGCTGGGCACCCTCAAATACCTGCTCTGTGTAATTAAGCTGTGATAATCCTGAGGTCTTAAGTGCCGTGACTCACCTCAAGCTGTTTTAAGGTCAAGAACGTTTGTTTCACTTTAAAGAGCCTGTGCTGTATATACATATTTTTAATTTTAAATAAATGCAGGATGCCATGTGGGAGAAATGGAACTGGGGTGAGGAACAGACGGGATTTTTTGGGAAGATGGCGATAGAAACAGATTTTAAAAAGAAGCCCAATGCTGTTTTGCCCATGTTCATATCTTAGATGGAGTCTGGAAGCTCAGAAAATAGGACATAGATTGAAACAGAAGTACTTGATGCCGTTTTTCACCAAAACAAGATCCACATGCCTTTCCTGAAACTCCCAAGGAAGGAGAGGGTTTGAATCATTTTCCAGCTGGGAGGCATTTGCTTTCTTTTTGCCTTCTTAAACAATTCAATCCCAGTACTACAAAAAAAGCAGCTTCATGTACATTTCTGTAGCGATGCATTCAGAAGGACAAGGCCTGCTGGGTCACAGGTAAGAGCAATCCACCCACCGCCCATAAAACTTCATAGGTGAATGCAATGAATAGCTACAAGATGAGCAACTGCAGAAGTCGTCTTGAGAGCCACAAGAGCACCTCCTCCAAAGACCCAGAGTGGCTTGAATCAATAGGCTTGTTTCTTTAGAGGAGCTCTTGGCCATAAAGAGTGAGTTCAGCCCAGGGTCACAGAGGGCATGGGGTCCCTAAGCCTTTTATTCCTCAGTTCTCTCCTTCCACCCAGGGCGGCAAAAGGGCTAGGGCTGGCCCTGGCCATCATCATTATCCCTAGCTAATGGCCCGTGAAATGTCCCCAGTGGGATGATAGGGAAGGGAACGGCCTCTTCTCACTGTCCAGCCCCTCCTCCTCACTCTCTCCCCATCCTTCTCCTGCCCTCAGCTCACCTCTTCTCCTCCTTATATCTTCATCACAATCTCCTCCTCCTGCCCTCCCTGTTACCTCCAGCGCTCTAAGACACAGCTGGGAAAGGAAGAAAGGCACTGCTGCTGCTCTGACAAATTTCCGGGCTGCCTCTTCATACAAAGCCTTCCCCCCCACCCCCAACCTTTCTGCTCAGCCCAGAGCAGTACATTGGGCAAAGATGGACCCTCTTCTTCAGCAGATACCTGCCCAACCGTCCGGTGTGGGTGTGGGTGTGGGTGTGGGTGTGGGTGTGTGGGTGGACCTGCAGGCACAGCATTCACTGCCTAAAGGATTGGCTCCTGCGGAAAATTCCCACTTGCCCTAGAGCTCTTGCGCAAGCAGAGATACATGAAAAAGACTGCAGTAGCTGCTTGTGTTGTCCAGTTTGCTGTATTCTTATTTGGTTTCCTCTTATGCAAAATCTTGTGCGAAGAATTTCAGAGCACAGCTGTGTATAGAGAGGAAAGCGCAAGACATTGTACAAGATCTTGTGCAAGCAGAACTGGGCACTGTCCATTTCCTTTTCCACTTACACATGAATGGATCCAAGCCATGGTCTCCTTTCCCCCAAGCCAATCTCCTATATCAGTCACACTGTAGTGTGAACTGAGCAGAACTAGGCAGATGTATTCATTTAGAATATTTTTATCCTGCTTGTCTCCTATCCTGGGGATTCTAAGTGGCCTACTGAATAAAATTAATGTAAAGGTACAGTTTACACAAGCATATACCCAGTGGTGGGATCCAAAATTTTTTATAACAGGTTCCGAAGGTGGTGGGATTCAAACAGTGGCGCCACCGCACACACACACCTCCAGTCCCTATTGGGCAGGGAGGTTGCTTTAGTAACCCCTTCTCGGCACTCAGAAAAAATTAGTAACCACTTCTAGAGAAGTGGTGAGAACTGGTTGGATCCCACCTCTGCTTATACCCCCACAAGCCATCAATAATACAAACTTCAAGCAGGCAACCAGCCACAAGGATGTCCCAGTTTGTTGGTGGCTTTGCCAGTATGGTATGCAGAGAGCTACAGGCGGCAAGAGAAAAGGAGGGACAAACACTCAGCCAAGTCTTGTATTTCAGCTATCTTGATGTTGGTGAAAAGTCACAGCTGACTTATGGCGACCCTGAAGAGTTTAAGCCAAGAGACATTCGGAGATGGTTTGCCATTGCCTGCCTCTGTGAGGGCTGAGATAGTTCTGAGAGAACCATGATTGGTCTAAGGTCACCTGGCAGGCTTCATGTGGAGGAGTGGTGGAAAGTGCCATCAAGTCACAGCCAATTTATAACAACCCCTTGGTTTTTCAAGGCAACTGTTGTTTTGAGGTGGTTTGCCTTTGCCTGCCTCTGTGTAGCAACCCTGGTATTCCTTGGTGTTATCCCATCCAAAGTTAGTTATTACTAGTTGCCATACTGTAGACACTGCTGAGATGATGATAAGTCCAATGAGAAAAAGGACATCAAATTAAGCTCACCCTCTAGATATACCTTAGGGCCACAGTTCTCAAAATACAAGTCAGTCCTCTCTAAGGAAACACAGAGGGCTAATATCACATTTTATCATAGTGTACTATTGCACAAAGAAGTTATATTAGAAATAATGGAATAAACCAAAAAATCACAGTTAAAAAACCTAGTCACTTAACGCCTGGGGTATGTTTTTGCACTAAGTATCAATGGTTTGGGGGATGAGGAATGGTATAGTATAGTCCAGGGGTGGCCAACCAATGACGCTCCAGATGGCCAATTGGTCATGCTGGCAGGGGCTGATGGGAATTGTAGTCCATGAACATGTGGAGTGCCATAGATTGGCCACCCCTGGATAGTCTGATCTTGTAAGAACTTGGAAGATGCTAGGGCAGTAATCAGAAGGGAGACCTCCAAGGAAGACTCTGCAGAGGAAGGCAATGACAAACCACTTCTGCTTAATCACTTTCCTTGAAAAAAACCATCAGGGGTACTCTACATACACATTAATGGTTTAGTTTGTTAATTAAAATATCCTCCTGTCTGCTGGCTCAAGGTGGATTACAAAATCCAATATCCACTGGCATCACATCAACTGAGCGAGGTGAGCATAAACAGCAATCAAATAAAACAATTATACACAGCAACTGCAACGATGACGTTTTCAGATCTTCCATGATCAAAAATCCTTTGAAACAGCTTTTCCCAACCTCCAAAAATGGGTTAGTGTGAAAACTTTCCTAACTTCTTCAAGGAGGCCATTCCACATGGCTGGAACGATAGCCAAGAACAGCTATGTTTAGACTTGATATAGGAGACAGTCAGGTGAGAGATCCATGAGAATCTAAGTTGGTGTACAGGTTCATTCCAGGAGCAATGGCTCTTCAGATATGTGGGTTTGAGATTCTGGAAGGTTTTTTAAAGGCAATCACCTTGAATAGAACATGGAAGCAAATAGGCACCAATGAAGGTGTCTGAAGATTAGAGTGACAACACTTTCAGGCTTTCAGATATCGTAAGACAGATCCAAAAGTAGACAGAAGTCCCTCACTAATAGCAGCCAGCCCTCTGTATGACTTAGTGTTGTTTGACTCTCCTGGGGCACTGAACAGCAGGCAGTCTTGCCGTGTTCAGAAAAGATAAACAACAACATAATGAGCCAACCCTGTGGGTTCTCCTCCATCACCTGTCCAAAATGACCAGAAACTTATAGGTGCTGCCTGGGCCATTTCTGCCACTCATGCTGTAGATTCATCACCCACAGTTTAGTCCAGCTTACTGTCTGAGTATATAGGACTGGATATTTGCCTCTTTAGAATGTTTCTCTCTGACATTTCCAAAAACTTGTCCAAGGTTTCCAAAGGTTTCCAAAAACAAGTTCCAAAAACTTGTTATAACTTTTGTTGTTGTTTTATTGTACTGTGAACATGTTCAAAAATTCCTGCCTTAGAATCAGAATAGAGCAGTCCAAGAATTTGAAATAATATGAGAATATCTTTGGTTGACAAGAATGCATTCCAAGGGCTGCCATGGACCAAAACACATCTTACTGTGACATGCCTCTGAAGATGCCAGCAATAAACACGGACAAAACGTTATGAGCTAAAACTACCAGGCTACGGCCACATACCTCCCCAACTCACTCACGGAACAGTTCTCGAAGGGTTTTTTTTTTAAAGCAACACTTTAAAAAATTAGGCATCCAGCAAACATTTGGTTGCGTAAACATGCAAGCCATTTGGGAAAATAACAAACAAAACAAAGTCACCCACCAGTTGGACAGCTCACCTGAAGCAAAGGCCAAAAAGGCTGAACATATGCTGCAGGAGGATTACAAGCAGGGAATTGCAGAGCACACAGAAAAACCTGCCTCTGATCCTGTTTGCAGCTATGGCTGTACACAGGCTCTGCTCTTGAAATCAGAGAACGGGGAGACCAAACAAGAATCCTTTAACCCATTGATTTGCTCTTGCAGAGAAGCATCCTGGCAGGATTGGCTGACCATAGGAGACGGTTCCAAGGGCTTGCCTGCTGTTGTGGGTTCTTCCCGCCTCTGCTGTGTAATACCTGATGTGACCTCAGTGCAGAGCCTCTGCAGAGCTAAGAGGATTACAGAACCATTATGTCCAAATGGCAGACTTTGCCTCAAAGTGGCAGGAAAGAGGCCCACGTTATTGCTCTTCTTCAGGCATTGTTAGGAGGAAATGATAAACTAATTTGCATCCACAACCACTCAGGTTTTCACAGGAAATCTGAGAATGGCATTATTAAAACAAATAAGAGGGTTCTAGATCAACTCGAACCTGAACTGTACCTAGATGCTAAACGCAGGCTGTCATACTTTGGTCTCATAATGAGAAGACCAGAGTCGCTGGAAAATATAATAACGCTAGCAAAAGCTGAAAGCAGCAAGAAAGGAGGATGATCCAACATGAGACAGATTGACTATGGAAAAAGGAAGCCATGACCCTCAGTTGGCCAGACCTGAGGAAGGCTGTTAACGATAGGATGCTTTAAAGGACATTGATTCATAGGGTCACCATGAGTCAGAAGCAACCTGATGGCACTTACACACACACACACACACACACACACACTGACTTTCCCCATGTTTAATGTTAAGAGGACAAAAAGGTTGTAAAGAGCAAAATTAGACATGCATGAACATAAGGTCAGACATATTCTTTAAAATGGCAGTTACTGGGCATATTCAGGAAATGGTTGATAAAGGAAACCTGCCAGCACCAGGTTCATGGGAATAAGGTGTGCAGCTTCGATACAGGTCCCGGCAGCACTGAAATCCTCCTGAGGGTCAGTCTGGAAACCATAAGAAGAACCTTGCTGGGTCAGACCAGTGGTCCATCTCGTCCAGCATCCAGTCTCACACAGTGGCCAAACAATTAAACTGGAGGGTCATCAACACAGCATAGAGGCTAAGGCCTTACCTCAATTTTGTCTTTTAGTACTGGTATTGCCTCTGATTATGGAGGTTCATTGCCTCTGATTATGGAGGTTCACAATGGCTAGTGGTCACTGAGGGACCTATCCTCCATGAATTTAAAAGCCATCTATTCTGGTGAGCTAACTACAGGCCAAGGTCTGAGGTGACAAATCCATATAAGGGTGGGGCAAAGCAAGAAAGCAGGATGCAATCAGCTAGAAGAGTTTTCAGGTCAACAGGAAAGCTGCCAGGCAAGGAAAGGGGCGGGGCATCAAGGAGCCAGAAGAAGCCTGGCAGGCAATACTTGAGGAGAGCCCCACAAACAAGCCCAGAGTCTAGCTGTTGTCAATTTCTCAGGCCTGATCCAAGAAAATTAACCGCTAAATAAGGTTAGGAGGAATATGGGCTGCCTGGGTTGGTGATGGAGCCATGTTGAGGTCTGCGAGGACCTTCCTTACTCCACTCCACCCAAGTGGAATCCACGTATGCTCTTGGTTTGAGTTTTGGGTGATCCTGAGAGAACTTTCTGAGCTTCATCTTGGTAATTCAACCAGCTATGCCTAGATACTTTGTGGTGTGGTAGTTTAAAAAATCTCATGCCTTTCCCCCTTCTCTTTGTTTACTATCTTTTCCATGAACATAGCAGGAGGCCCCAGCACGAATAAATGCTACCTCTGCCCCAGTGCCAGCCCAAGAAACAATCCACACCAAGATGGAGGAGCTGGAGGAACAGATTCTCTCCAAGATTTTGGCTCTGGAAAAAGAACGTGCATCCACTGGCCACGTGAATGATCACCAGCAGCAAGAAGTAGACAAGGAGCTGGATGCTCTCCAAAACCGGGTGGCAAACCTGGAACACGGTCAGTTCTAGCAAAGGAGGGAACAGAACCTGAGGGTCCAAATGTCAGTCTGTATTTCTTTTCATGAATTTTTATTTATTTGGGCACTTTCAGATGGAAGAATGTCAACCATACTGAATTGTTCCATATGATCGCATCAATAGTTTGAATCCGCAGATTGATTGCTGTTCTCTTAGAGCCAAACTAGGGTCGTTTCCCCACTTCTAAAATGGAGGTCAATACCTACCGGTTTGGTTTGCTGCGGGACCTTTTGAGCGCGGGCTCATGGTCCCCACCGCAGCTCTGCCCCCTTGGTCCAACGAACGCGGCAGCTGCGCAGCAGCCAGGCAGGACTCCCCACGCTCCGCTGCTGCGTTGTGCTGGGGCGGGAATTTTTTTAATGTTGAAAAGGACGAATCAATGTCTCCACGTTTTGCCGAGGAATCCACATCTATTTGAGTACACACAATATGCGTCTATGCCCATGTGCGCTCAAAATGACGTGCAGACGTGGATTTCTAGCGTTAAAACAAAAAATACAAAAACAGGCTGCGTGCGCATCGCACACACCCTTCCATTTCCTAATTGGACGGGTGGCTCTACATCACCAGCAGCGGCGGGAAACTCAAACCCGGAGTCATCCCCGGGCTTCCCCACTCCCCCACGCTTGGCACAGGGTTTTCAAAAAGGTGCTCGACCATCCAGGAGCAGAAATGATGCGCGCTGAGGGGGAAGGAGAGCGGCAGAATCGGGGTCTCTGTGTTGTCACCACTGAGGTAGTGGGGAATGCAGCAGGCCCCCGGATTACTTGCCGCGAGTAGCGCACAACAAATGGTGAGTGGGGAAACAACCTAGATGTTTACTTTTGTAAAAAAAAGTTGGGTTCAGGTTCTCCAAAAGCCCACACCAACTGCAGGAATGGCTATTAAAAAATCAAGCAGCTTATTTGGTTTCAGAATACTACCCAGAACCTGTGCAGGTGTTTCTCAGCCTGTTGTCCTCTGTACGTGTGACCTGTACATGTTTTCATGGAACATGTAGCTCCCCCCATGCCCAGCAGAGGTCTTTCATATCACCTGCTAGGTGACTCTTTTAATCAAGGACAGGTAGCATTTCTCACAAATACAGATAAGCCAGCAGGTGGGGCTAGCAAACACAATCAAAGCTTTTGATCCCACAACAACCAGAGCTGAGCTGAGACTATTTACAGGAGTTAGTACCAGCAGCTGTAGCACTGGCCTGGAGTCTACAGGTGCTTGCAGCCTGTCTAGTATTCTGTGAAGTCTTGAGGTGAATCTTGGTCCTCTACTGCCTTGTGGCCAGAGGCCCTAGATGGCCAGCCATCTGAGTGGAGTGTCCCTGACCTAGGCTTTTTTGACTTCTCTGCTCCTGGGGACCACTGTGGAGTCCCTGACAATAGGCAGTTGGTTCCTCAGCCCTCTGTCAGCCTGCTTTCCATTCATGGGCCACACCTGGGCTTCTGGCCCAAGAGCCGCAGCTGGCTGCACATCACCTAACAGCCCCTTAGACTCAGAGGGCCCCTTGGGATTTGCCAGGGTTTTGACTTCTGCAGGATAAGTGATCATGTCACACTTACCTTCCAAAGAGGACTCATCAAGGCCAGCCTTGACACCGGTGATACCAGGACTGAACCACAACCTTGTACTTGCAAAGCAGATTTTCTGCCCTTGAGCCATAACCCCTATTCAAACCTCAGGCTTCTGCTGGCCTCCCCAAGAACCGGGATTTATCCTGCTGATGGTCACTGAGCAAGGTTGGGAGCAGGCAGGTTCTAGAGCTGGATCTAGCACAGGGGTAGGGAACCTGCGGCTCTCCAGATGTTCAGGAACTACAATTCCCATCAGCCTCTATCAGCATGGCCAATTGGCCATGCTGGTAGGGGCTGATGGGAATTGTAGTTCCTGAACATCTGGAGAGCCGCAGGTTCCCTACCCCTGATCTAGCAGATGAGGGTCATGATGGCCTTATCCAGTTGATCCAGGAGGCTGCCTTTCCAGGCCTCAGTTTAAGTAGGGTGGTACCTAACTGAACCTTGCTGTATTGCCAACAGGTGCTGGAATTCCTAAGGCAGCTCTGCACATCAGCCAGGATTCTCAGTGTACAAGTGTAACTCTACCCGGTGCTGGCATGTAGCCAGACTGTCATTTGGCCTCCCCTGTGGCACTTTAGTCCAGGCCTTCTACTGCCAGCATTCCTGAGGTTTGGGAGAGGGTCCTAGGGATACTATAGGGCTGGCCCCAAGTCCTGCATGGCAGAGGCCTCCTGACTGTCTCAGGGGCTGCTAGCGATGTCTCCCTCGCAGGCTCTGGCAGGGCAGCCTCTGGGGCTGAAGAGGTGTTCTTTAGCTCTGCAGCAGCAGGCGCTTCCTGGCCCTCTTCAGACACTGACCATGGTTTCTCTCCTAAGGATTCCATGTCAGAATGTGTTGGAAGGGGTCATGACAACCTGCCCCCCAGAGACTGAATTATGTTCTGCGCCACAAAGCGTATGTTGTAATAAACCAGTTATTTACCAGGTTAGCCACCTTTCTTGACCCCAATTTCTCTGTTATGCACACAGAAACAACAACTTTCACCCCTCCAGATGCCTTCAAAGTCACCATCCCTGTACGCAACAATTATATGTATGCCCGGATGAAGAAGAGCTTGCCTGAGCTTTATGCCTTCACCGTCTGCATGTGGCTGAAAGCCAGGGGTCCAGCAGGGGTGGGCACCCCTTTCTCCTACTCAGTACCTAGTCAGTCCAATGAGCTCGTATTGTTGGAGTGGGGCACTAATCCCATGGAGCTGATAATTAATGACAAGGTAAGGAAGGGTGAGATCTTGGCATGGACCCCTTAACCATCTTGGATTCTCTCTTCTGGACGTTTTCCAGCTCTGCAATAGCCTATTGGAGATATCGCAAGCAGAACAGTATTCCAAATGTGGTTGCACCATTGCTCTGTACAAAGCCATTACAATATTGGCTGTTTTACTCTCAGCCCATTACCTAACATTTCCTAGCACGAAGTTTGCCTTTTTCACTGCCGCTGCATGCTGAGTCAACATTTTCCTTGAAATCTCCAGGAGAAGGAAGAAGAAGTAGCTGAGATAGTCTTCTTCAGTGGTGCCCCCGCTGCAGACAGAAGCCTTCTTGTGCTGGTGGCAAGGAAGCATTAGATCCCACACTAGGTTATTTATACATTTCACTATGTGCCCTTCTCATAGAGAGTATACTTTAAAAAGGGAACTGATCTGTAGTGCAGATTCCTACCTATTCTAGAGACATCCAGTCTTTTTGAGCCTGTGAGCCCATTTGGAATTCTAATACAGTATGATGAGCGCAGCAACAAAATGGCCACCACAAAATGGTTGCTGCAGGAGGCGCAGCTAGCCACAGAACGATTGCTGCAGATTAACCTCAGGAACACAGTGCAGATCTTTGTGCTGTGGCAGCTGCTGCCCCCGAAGCAACATTTGAAAAGATTTGCATAGCCAATTAAATCTCCAGTAGTCAATCAGGAGCCTTGCTGGGCAAAAGCCTTACCGCACCCCACCATTTGGCAAATGTCAGAAAAGGTGTTGGCTGGTGCCTGGCAGCCATGGGTACCACAGTGGGGACCCCTGATCTACTGCAACTAGAAAGGACTTTCCAAAGACTCAGTCAGAAGTATTCCCCTGCTCTCTGGCCTGAGATTCTTTGAACAGGAGATGCTACATATTGAACCAAAGACTTCTATATCTGGAACACATCATCTACCACTGAGTTATGCCCCATCCCTGACAATAGCACAGATCTTAACTTTCTCTTGGCAAGGGGATTTGATCCCACAACTCCATAAGCAAAGAACAGGCCTGCTTATTCCAGTAAGTCACAAGTGCTTCCTTTCTCCTCCTTTCAGAATCTCTCTACATATATAATATTCCTGATAGTGCATTACGTGGAAATACATTGTCTCTGTGTCTTCTTCCCACTTCCTTTCACCTTTTGCACTGGCATCCATGGGAAAGAACTGCCTTGTGAGCTTCTGTGTGTGGTGGTGATATTAGCAGCTGCTGTGGTGTGCTGCTGTGGTGGTGGTGATATTAGCAGCGAGCAGAAAGCGTCAACAAGGGATGATTCCAAAACGTGAGTTGTGCTACATGCTGTAAGAGAAAAGTGTTTCCATAACACAATTGTTCTGTTTTGTTGTAAAGGTGACTCAGCTGCCCATGAGTCTGAAGGTGGGGACGTGGCACCACATCTGCATAACCTGGATCACACGGGATGGCATATGGTCGGCATATCAAGATGGAGTAGAGCGTGGGGGCAGTGAAAATCTGGCCTCCTGGCATACTGTCAAACCTCATGGGGTCATTATCCTGGGTCAGGAGCAGGTAGGTCTAACTTCTTGTTCTCATGGAAATAGTGAACCTGGGCACCTTTCAGGGAACCCAGCTGGACCTTGTGGGGCATTTTTCAATCACAATGGAGCAGAATTTCTCCACAGTTATATGGGAATGGGACACTCCCTATTCACATGCTTATCAAGTCACATGTACGATCTTTCAAACAGAAAGCCACACAACAGCTTCTCTCCTGGATCTAACACAGACACATTATATACAGTAATGTGGTTCTCAAAATAGATGATCCCGCATAGAAACTTCCCAAATTCTTGTTGCATTTCAGTGAAAAATCTGGACATGAGGAAAGCAGTGGTAGGGCCAAAAAAATTGTTCATATCACTCTGGACTTTGTGTATATCTTGTGTCTCAAAACTACTTAGACAGGACAGTGACTCAAATCTCTGAGGTTATGGAAACCAATAAAAAGCTGCCGCTAAGAAGCTGCAATAAAGCATGCCAGGGTCATGATGCAGGAATGGTTGCAACTCAGTGGTGAAGGACGTGCTTGGCATACAAAAGGTTTATTCTCTGGTATCTCTGGCGAAAAGATCTGAGGCTGGAAAGGCTTCTCCTTGAGACCTCGCAGCTGATGATACTGGGATGGATGAACCAAATATCTTATTCAGTATACCCTGAAGCATCTTCAGTGTTGGCCATATTTCTGAAAGGAACTACTCCAGTCTTGTATATCTTTGGCACTGTGATGTATTGGCCAGGCATTGGTTGCTCCAGTATTTGATTTGTACAGCAAGTAGAGTCTCGTGTCATGTGACTCCTTGGTTGCTTCTTCTACCGTGTTCAGTTCTGTCCATCTTTGCAACATCTCCCCCTAATTACAGTCTGACATGACCCTCTCCATTTCGTTGGGTCATAAGAAAGAGCCAGCTGGATCAGACCAGAGTCCATCTAGTCCAGCACTCTGCTGCTCGCAGTGGCCCACCAGGTGCCTTTGGGAGCTCACATGCAGGATGTGAAAGCAATGGCCTTCTGCTGCTGCTGCTGCCGCTGCTGCCGCTGCTGCTGCTGCTGCTGCTGCTGCTGAGCACCTGGTCTGCTAAGGCATTTGCAATCTCAGATCAAAGAGGATGAAGATTGGTAGCCATAGATTGACTTCTCCTCCATAAATCTGTCCAAGCCCTTCGCCATACTTTTGTTCATTTGTTAGCTTTTCCTATAGAGTTAACATTACTTTTTATTTTGATGTAAGGAAGACCCACTGCTCCAGAGCTTGGAAACCCAACCGCTATATTTGTTAATTTATTCCAAAGTCGTATTCCACCTATCCACCAGGTTGATCTATCGGATGGTTTGCAAGAAGTAGAGAACAACACCAGGGCTGCTCCTACCACATAGTGGTAGTTATGGAAGGGAACCATAGAGATATAAAACTTAAAGCATTTCCACTTATGAACAACACATTATAGTTCCCAAACTGAGCAAATGCTTTGTATTTAGCAACATAATGTGTTTTGCTGCTTAATCTCAGGAATTTTCTCATTATGATTTGAAACCAGGGAAAAACTCCCATGACTCCCTTCATGTTCCTTCTAGAAAGGATACAGTGGGAAATAAGATAACGGCTGTCTTCCATTACTTTATTTTCTCTCTTGCTTTTCCTCCCCTTCCAATGTTTTTCCATCTGCATCTCATCCTTTTATTCACCCTTTTGCTCTTCATGCCCCATTTTGCTCAATTTCCTTGAAATCTTCTCCTCGTTCCTTCCATTCATCCTTCCCTTCCAATATTATGCCCACAGGATACGCTGGGTGGGCGCTTTGATGCCACTCAGGCCTTTGTCGGTGAAATTGCTCAGTTCAACTTGTGGGATCATGTCTTGACGCCAGCAGAGATCCTGGGTCTGGCCAACTGCACCAGCCACCTGCAAGGGAACGTCATCCAGTGGGATGAAAAACTGGTCGAGGTCCATGGAGGGGCAGTCAAGAAGAGCTTCGAAGTGTGTGAAGAAAGGAAGAAGGCGTGAGAGGTTCTTGCCGCCACCAAAAGAAAAGAGCATAGAAGCTACTGCCACTTCTTTCAGCTTACATCAAGAATGAGGCAGCAAAGGGTTCTCCTGACTATTCAGAAACATCTTGAATTCTGAATTGGTCTGCAGAATGGGTGTATGTGTGTGTGTGTGTGTGTGTGTGTGTGTGTGTGTGTGTGTGTGTGTGTGTGTGTGTGTGTGTGTGTGTGTGTGTGTGTGTTTGTGTGTGTGTGTGTGTGTGTGTGAGAGAGAGAGAGAGAGAGAGAGAGAGAGTGTGCATGTGTGCAAAGGATAAGGGTAACCTTCTGAACTTAATGAAATTGTGACACTGTGTTTTTCATTGTTTCAGTAAAACCTTCTGATTTGTACATCTGAATGGAAAAGGCCCTCCACCAAGAAAGCTGGGGTGATAAGAGGGTGATAGCCATATTTCAACAACTGGCCAGGAGTACTGTAGAGAATGGGAAGTTGTTGGTGGAACTGTTATCGCCAACATTTTGCTTCTTTCACATTTTGTCCGATACCTTTTGACTCTGATTGGGATTTGCTGGAGTTTTAGAACCTATAGGATGGTGGCATTTGCCCAGAAGAAGCCATGGATAGTCTAGGAATACACAAGCCTATATTCTTGTAGTCTTTGCATGCTTCCACCAGGAATGTCCCCCAGAATCCTCCACCTTCTGTACTCCATACCCTCAAGTAGGTAATGAAGCCAAGGGATTCCTTCATTCCACCAGAGCTTACATACTAGATTATCTGTATCACCATGATCTGATCCAGCATTCCATTCCAGATGAGTGTGTGAATTGCCACATGCTCCTGCAGTTCTGTTGATTTTCATTGAGCACATGATTCCAAATTCTTTTTGTCAGTATTTTTAAAGACAGAATTTGTGAGGCTCATTTTTAAAGAAGGGAAGCAGACTATGCTGACATTTCTGCTCAATCATTTTTCCCCCACAGGCCTTCTTCCCTATCACTTGCATGCCTCTAAGGGCTGATACACAAGCACATGTTCCTTATTTGATATCTCATGCTGGTGATGCATTGAACACATGAACTGAGTGTGATGTGATACCAGCATAATATGAAACCCCTCTCTGTTCTGTGATGGGCGCTAAACACGTTTATCAAACACCATTTGATAATTCAACCGTCCAGTGACGGCCATGCATATGTCAGTCAGCCTTGACTTTACAGAAATTCTGAAAGAGATAATGTCATAAGATCCAATTCATTTTCTAGGTACTGCTAGTTTAAAAGAATAGTGGGAAACAATGGCAGGAACTGCAAATAGGTCCTTGACCAGGAAGGTACTCTGCCTTTTGTACATGTTCCAGGTTCCTTCCAAGATGAAATATCATGGGGACATGATAGCTCCTGGGCCTGTACTTGAGGCAGAATGAATCTTAACATGAGTTTCTGTCACAAGACACTAGGCTTTCCAGCTGACAACTAAGCTCATAGCTCTGTGTTACTTCTCCCACCCCAGTTAATCAAACTAGAAGAATGTTAATAGTCCAAATGACACCCTTTGAAGTTTCTCATTTGGACTTTAGCTAAGGTAATTTTCATAAACAGTCTCATGCATGTTTATGGTGCATTAACAAAGTATCAGATTTGGAAGTGAATGCCAGAAGATGTATGTTACTGACCTGTTGCACAATTACCATGAATCCTCTTTCCAAAGCAGCAGATGCTTAGTTTTATTTCCTAAGAACTCTACTGGATCAAACCAAAGATCCATCCAATCCAGCATCCTGTTTCCTGCAAAGACCAGCTGGATGTCCCTGAGACACTCACAAGCGAGGCACAAAGGCAAGAGCCCTTTATTGCTCCTCTCAGTAGTACACATATTTCAAAGGTCTGAAGGTCACAACGTAGTTTGCACATCGTGCACAATGATGCAAACCACGTTTAACGAGTGTAAAGGCTAGGGAAATGGCATATGGCTTGACAATCTAGGTCTAAGGTGATTTTTCTGCCCTTTTACAAGTTCTGTCAGTCTCACTGCAATGCCGGACAGAGGCACTCCTATGAGGGTGTGTGCTGGCAAACTTATTGGCTACTTGAAACAATATGAGGTCCCATCTCCTTGATACTCATGCTCCCACTTATTCAGCAAAGATTTCTCTTACTTGTTAGCAAAGGTAAGGGAACTGTTTAGTCACATATTTCCTTGGTAATGTCTACTTTTAAGTTCCAGGTCACTGAACACAATGCTTGGCTTTATTGTGAGAATGTCACACATTGCACTTTTAGAGGATTTCAACTTGCAGCGCAAGGCCTGAATGTGATCGTGTGAATGTTTATTTTAACATGTTTGCATCATTCAAGTATGCTTAGCAGAGAGCCAGGATTCTTTGCATCTCCGTGTTGAGTATTGTACTTGATGGCAAAACTAAAGTCAGCAGTCTCATCGTGTGTGGATTGGAGAGCAGTCCAGGAAACCTAAACGTATAGCTCAATCCTATTTATTCTGAAGCAGGTCCCTTTAAATTCAATGGAACTTGCTCCCAAGTGAGTTTGCTTGGAACTGCTCGCTCTCTGACCTGTGTGTCAAGTGCCATCAAGTCGCAGCCAACTTATGGCACCCCAGAAAGGAGCTTTCCAGGCAAGTAAGCAGCAGAGGTGGTTTGCCATTGCCGTTCTCTGCAGAGCTTCCATGGATCATCTCCCATCCATGTCCTGACTCTGCTTAGCTTCTGAGCTCTGATGAGATCAAGCTGTGCTGTGCCACCTTGCATCCTGTCCCGTCCTGACAGTTAGGCATATATTAGGAATTTTTCAATTCACTGTGAACCATGCAATGATCCTCCCAGTTTTCTCTCCCAATCTTCAAAAGGAGTTTAGTTCAATTTCCCCCTCAATTCCATCCGCTTTTGTATGGAGTCTCTTCACTATAATTTCTGCTGTAAGGGAAGGTTAAGTCAAACCTGTTGTGTTTTTTACATGTTTGGGCTGAAGATTTCTTTTGTTTTGGGGTTTGGCATAAGGTGAGTCTTGTTGCATTCTGTGCCAGTAACTATACGCCTCCTCTATGGCTCAAAAAACAATGAAGGAGGTTGTTCTATAACTCAGTCTGAACCATCACCTAAAAAACAGATGGGAACATTTTATGGTTTTTCTATACAGGCAGTAATCAAACTTGTTTATCACTCTCCCTCATCCTACAGAACCCTGGAAATACTGTTCCCTGGGAGGAATCACGATCTTTAACTGAATTCTCAGCACCTCCAGCAAACAATTATTATTACCATTGTCATTAGTTTCATGTATAGTCTGCCTTTCTTGCTGGTACTCAAGGTGGATTACAAATATGATAAATATTCAGTCCATCAGAAAGGGAGCTACACTGTATGATAAAAACATTTTAATTTAACAGGAAAGACTTCTAGTGAAACAGAATAATGCTGTGGGCTGAGTAGATTGACTTCTTGACCTATGACAATGACCATGACTGTCAAACCACCACGGAACTCATATAAATTTGTAGCACAGAATATAATTTAAATACTATTCTGCTCCTCTGAGGAACCAAAAATAATCTATTCCAACCACTTGCCACAAAACAGGGTACCACTTCCACATGCTCACCCCTACACCTTCACATATCAGTTTGAAACTGAATGGGTCTGAGGCAGAACTGAATGCAGATCCAAGCATGGAGTCCTTGGGACGGAATCTGTTTTAATGGTTCCTCGAGTGAAGTACAAAGGGTTTTTGTGACTCTGGAATAAGGTGCAGTGTACCAATTGTATAATCAATCACACCTTACTGCTTAAAAGCTGAGCAGAAGGGAGAAAATGGCCATCCTATTTGCTATTCTACCAGCTGACCAGTCATCTAAAGCAAAATACCCAGGAGTCACAGCCCAAACACCTAAAAAAACAAATCTATTAGGAACTGGGCTTTCATGAAATTGCTTGGCAAAGTAGTGAATCTTTCCCCCTCCTAATCATTCTGATTACTGTATTTGTTGGTTGCATCTGTAGTGTCCCAATATACTCCTTATATGGACCATGTGAATGTAAGTTTGCCAGCTAGACCAGGTGTGGGTGGGGGAATGCTCTGTTCAGTTAATAGAGGTTAAATGCGTGGAAATGGGCAGTTGAAGTTTTTCACGGAATGAAGTCAAATAACATCTGATAATTGCCGGTGGATCAAACTGCTATTGAAGGGTTAACTATAAGGACCTAGTTTTTAAAAATGGCAACCCTATGTAAACACAATTCCTTGGATGACTGGGGCAGCTTGTGTGAGCCAGTCCTTAACACAGGAGTGTCCAACTCTGGTGTTTCAGATGTTCATGGACTACAATTCCCATCAGCCCCTGCTGGCATGGCCAATTGGCCACTGTAGTCCATGAACATCTGAAGTGCCAGAGTTGGACACCTCTGTCTTAACAGGTCAAATTCTGTGACTAGACGCTCTGCCTCTGAAGTAACGTAGCTGTGCCCTCCCCCTGCATATTTTAAGGGGACATGGATTCCAGCCTATAGTAGTCATTCTCTGTCATGCTTTTTAAAATATATGTCGCCCCCCACCCCCGATTTCCCCCAGTTCTGGGCAGTTTCATGCCAGTACAAGGGAGGACAAAAGACTTATGGCAGTATCTACAGGTGCTTCTGTAGTCAAGAAAAACAAAAGGAGGGTTGATACCCGACTTGAATCTCTTTGGGATTTGGGAGGCTAGGGAGGTTTGCAAGCCTTTTGAGTGCCTGATATCACAATGGTTTTGAAACCTGTGAATCCACGGATACATATATGCGAGATATTCCCTAGGGGGATTCTGTGATTGCTTGTGTCATATTCTGCTTCTTCCCCCATATGAAACTTCCTATTTGACATGACTGCTGATACAGTACATTTTTCTGTTCTTTCTCTCTCTGAACAAAACAGGGTGAGGGAAGGTAGAGCAAAGAAAGTTACTTCAGCTCACGCTTGTGACAATTTGAGATCTTCCTCTTAGGACTTCTTCACAGCTTGCACTTTTAAGGGGTGCATGTTACTAAAACCATTTGAAGTGGACAGAAGCATTGTTTCACTATGAATTTAACGCAAAAAGACATTGCGGAGAGTTTTGGGCTTAGCCCAACAGTATTGTCCTCTTGCATTTTCAGTATGTGAAATAAACAGGAACCTGCCTCAAAAGGGTCACAGTAGATACACATCATTTTTTAAATATGTACCCTGGACAAGTGTGGTGTGAAACAGCCCCCAAATTGTCCTACTGCCAAATGGACCAAAACCCCTTCTCAGAGGGAAGAAAATATATCAGTGAGTTAGAAGTTTGAAGTAACCATGTTTGTGCTAACACTGTGATCTTAATACACCAAGACTTGGGGGAAGAATACATTCTCTCTGCGTGAGCTGCTTTCTCACCCTCCCTTCTCTCTCCCTCTTCCTTCTTTTGTACAGCTGCTAAACTGGAATTGACATGTGTGCACACATTTGTGTCATATGTATTTTTCTTTTGTATATTTGATTGTTGACAATAAACTTGGTGTTTCTATTTGATTCTCTTTAGGACATTTGGGAAATTATGTAAGAGACACATAAGAGTTCAAGAGATGTCATAAGCTTGGGCAGGAAGCACACCTAGTATGGCCTAGACATACATACAGTATTCATGAATATATATCATTTTGTTCTCCCACAGAAGTTTTCTTTATACCGCTGTGTAGCTCTTGAAAGGGTTTGGGAGAAAGGCTGAGGGAGGATCTACAAAAATGAAATTATAACTGAGAGGGGATTGAGTAACTTGTGAGGTATAGCAATTGCTGGTACAGTGCCTTCTAAGAACACTGTGCACAGTGATTTTATAGACATGGTATCTAAAGGGTACATTCCATTCACTCCTCCATAAGATGAGGGGGATTCAAAGATGAGGGGGATTCAAAGATGAGGGGGATAGTGCGCAGGAAGCTGAAAGGGAAAATCAAGAGAGTCAAAACTGTCCAGGATGCTTGGAGGTTATTTAAAAACACAGTCATAAAAGCATCAAGCTTGAATGTGTATTCCACTAAGGTTAGAAGGAAAGGCAGCGCCTAATCCAAAAGAAAGCCACCATGGTTAACAAGAGAGGTTGAGGAAATTATCAGAAAAAAGAAAATGTCTTTTAGAAAATGGAAGTCCAGTTTGACTGATGAAGAATATGAGAGGGAACACAAATGGTGGCAAAAGCAAAGAAGCTAGAGATTGGCAGCTATAAGGGAGGCAAAAAAGGATTATGAGGAACGCATGGCTGCGAACATCAAAACCAGCAACAAACAGTTCTTCAAGTACATCAAAAGCAGGAAGCCAGCAAGGGAAGCGGTAGGCCCGTTAGATGACAAAGGAACAAAGGGGTGTGCTAAAAGATGGCAGGGAGATTGCAGAGAAGCTGAATGAATTCTTTGCATCTGTCTTCACTCAAGAGGAGGTGGAGGAACATTCCTGCACCTGAACCAAGAAGAAACTTCTTAGGAGGCTGCCCGATTCTGAGGGAACTAGCCATGATAGTGGTAGACAAGGAAGAAGTTCGGGCAGCCATTGATAAACCAAATGCTACCAAATCCCCTGGCCCAAGATTGCATTCACTCCAAGAGTTCTTAAAGAGGCTCAAGCCATGGAAATTGCTTGATCTTCTCACTTTTAATATGCAACAACTTTATCCACTGAAATCCAGGCTTCCATCCCTGAAGACTGGAGAAGATGGCCAATGTCACACCAATCTTTAAGAAAAGGATCTAGGGGACCGAGAAATTACAGGCCAGTCAGTTTGACATCTGTTCCTGGCAAATTAGTAGAAACTATAATTAAAGATAAAATTATTAAACATGTAGAAAAGCAAGACCTGCTGAGAAAGAGTCAGCATGGCTTTTGCAGAGGCAAATCCTGTCTTACAAACTTACTAGAGTTCTTTGAGGGTATAAACAGGCATGTGGATAAGGGGGAAACCAGTGGACATTGTCTACTTGGATTTCCAAAAGGCTTTTGACAAAGTTCCGACCAGAGACTATTGAGAAAACTCAGCAATGAAGGAATAAGAGGGGAAGTCCTCCTATGGATTAAAAACTGGTTGAGAAACAGGAAGCAAAGAGGGTAAATGGGAAATTCTCACAATGGAGAGATGTAAGGAGTGGTGTCCCCCAAGGATCCGCTTTGGGACCAGTGCTCTTAACCTATTCATAAATGACCTGGAAGTAGGGTGGGTAGCGCAGGCCAAGTTTGCAGATGATACCAAATTATATAGTGTGGTGAGAACCAAGAAGGATTTCATAAGAGCTCCAAGCGGACCTTGATAAATTAGGTGAGTGGGCTAAGAATGGCAAATGCAGTTCAATGTAGCAAAATGCAAAGTGATGCACATAGGGGCAAAAAATCCAAACTTCACATACACACGCTTCCTGCCAGGGTCAGTGCTATCAGTCACAGACCAGGAAAGGGATTTGGGCGTCTTAGTTGATAGTTCCATGGGAATGTCAACTCAATGCATGGCAGCTGTGAAAAGGCAAACTCTATGTTGGGGATACTCAGGAAAGGAATTGAGAATAAAACTGCAAAGATTGTCATGCCCTTATATAAACTGCGGTGCGACGCGCTGATTTGGAGTACTGTGTTCAGTTCCCAGTCGCCACACATCTCAAAAAGGATATTGAAGAGATAGAAAAAGTGCAGAGAAGGACAACGAGGATGATTGAGGGACTGGAGCACCTTCCTTATGAGGAGAGGCTGCAGCGTTTGGGACTCTTTAGCTTGGAGAGGAGACGTCTGAGGGGGGATATGATTGAAGTCTATAAAATTATGCATGGGGTAGAAAATGTTGACAGAGAGAAATTTTTCTCTCTTTCTCACAATACTAGAACCAGGGGGCATACATTGAAAATGCTGGGGGGAAGAATTAGAACTAATAAAAGGAAACACTTCTTCACGCAACGTGTGATTGGTGTTTGGAATATGCTGCCACAGGAGGTGGTGATGGCCACTAACCTGGATAGCTTTAAAAGGGGCTTGGACAGATTTATGGAGGAGAAGTCGCTTTATGGCTACCAATCTTGATCCTCTTGATCTGAGATTGCAAATGCCTTAGCAGACCAGGTGATCGGGAGCAACAGCCGCAGAAGGCCATTGCGTTCACATCCTGCATGTGAGCTCCCAAAGGCACCTGGTGGGCCACTGCGAGTAGCAGAAAGCTGGACTAGATGGACTCTGGTCTGATCCAGCTGGCTTGTTCTTATGTTCTTATGTTCTTAAGTGCCATATTGTTTTGCTATGGCTCTGAGACACTTCGATCAGGTGACTAAACTGTAACACAAAAAGACACGGTTCATCGTCCCAAGACTTATTTTACTTGAAGCCGAAAGAGGATAACCCTTGGAAAAAGTTTGGAAGGTACATATTGGAAAAAAGATCTTGGTCATTTCTGAACAGTCAGTCAAGACCACAAGAGACTCATGAGGCTAATCTCATTAGTTGTCACAGACTGTCAGTTTTGTGGCAGGTGTTCAGCTAAGAGCATAGGATTGTAGCTGAAAGCACTATCACAGCAGGTCTAGGAAACACAGAGATGCTAATTAGTGATAATGGACCAAAGATGACTCTGTCTTCGCCGCATTAACTGAGCCTACACTGATAAAGAATTGTATGCAAACATAGCAGTTAGCTGCTAATGTTGATTAGACTTGAGACTGAGCCCCCTGAAGAATCCCGCTGTGGATGTTTTATCTGTAAAAAGAAATAAACCAGAAAGGGCTCCTCTGTGATACTAAAATCTTCCCAGACGCCAGGTTGGGTGCTGCTGAGACAGGACAAAATGCCACTCTCAAAAAAAGTGTCGTTCTAAGGTTGCCAACTCTGGGTTGGGGAATTCCTGGAGATTTGGGGGTGGTGCCTGTGGAGGGCAGAAGATGGGGAGGGATCTCAGCAAGAATATTATCCCTCAGTGTCTACTCTTTAAGCTGCCCTTTCCTCCAGGGCAGGGGTCTATAACCTGCGGCTCTCCAGATGTTCATGGACTACAATTCCCATCAGCCCCTGCCATATATAAAAAAACCAATTGGCCATGCTGGCAGGGGCTGATGGGATTTGCAGTCCATAAACATCTGGAGAGCCACAGGTTGCAGACCCCTGCTCCAGGGAAACCAACCTTTGTGGTCTGGAGGTCAGAATAACTCCAGACCCCACTTGGAAATTGCCAGCCCTTGGCCACACTGAGAAGCTATAGCTACACATCGTTTAACCAAATAAGTCTGCATTTACATTAACACCACACTTACACTGGAGTATAAATTAATAAAGAAGGGAGAGAAATAAAGGGAAGTGGGTAAGAAAACAGCTTGTGGAAGTTGGGGGAAAGAGAACTAGGAGGGACTGTGGCTCAGTGGTAGACGGCATGCGTTGGATCAATAGTTGGCTTATTTAAATTTTACATTCTGCTTTTCTCCAGATCAACAGGACTCACAGCAGAAAGTACTCTAATTTTGTATAAAGCAGTTTCCTATGTTCAAGGGGAAAGACGCAGAGGGGGAATCTCATAAGGATTTGCAGAAGAATAAAACATTATAGGTGAAAACAAGAAATGGCAAAGTGGAGAGACAAAATGGCAGGGAGCAGATTTTTTGCAGGAAAAGAATGCAAGAGAAGGCAACCAGATCTTGTATCACCATGAAGGAACCTAAAATCAGCTTCTGATCTTCTTCAGCAACACTGTTTTTGTGGCCATGTAAATTCTGTGGTTACCTGACATTCTTCACACCAGAGCCTGGTCACTGCCCACTATGTCTTCACTAAGGAGAAGTCATTGTGATGTGTTGAGGTTATGAGTCAGCAAGCAGTAGGAGGCCTTAAGCTAGAAAAATATTTGCAGAGCACTGGGGAATCTGTGATTTGATAAAGATCAGCAGCTGTTTATGACATAAGATCAGACCTGAAAGCTGAATTTTCATCTTTTGAATATCAGCTCTGTGTCATCTACTTTGTCCTCTCCAATGCTTTGTCTGCACCATCCCAAATCCACAGGTTGGTTTATTGTTGATTGCACACAGATACTTAGCACACTGGATCTGCAACCACATCTAAACACTACACACACAATTGGTTGGTTATCCATTGTCTGCATGCCGGTGGACACCTTCGTGCAACAAATTTGCTATGACATCCCTTCTGTATCATCCTGCATAGTGCCAATTCATCCTGCTCTACATAATCAACATAATTTGCGGTCCTTTCTTCAGAGTTCAAAATCTCAAGTTAGAAGCACCCCCCCTCTTGTTCTAAGCCCCACTGAAGTAAGACATGTTCCACTGTATTCAAAGCGAAATCAAATTCCTAGCAAATAAAACTGGTGCATGTTGGGTTCAGTTACTCGAAACTCAAGGATAATCTATTCTGTTTACATATTTTACTTTGCGTTTCCATCCACAGCTGCACATAACTTAAAATACAACACAGGTTTAAAATCAATGCATGGATGAGACATCACACTGTTGACTTGTAGTCCCTCTCCCTACTTCCATATAGAAGAAGAAGAAGAAAAAGAGTTGGATTTATATCCCCCCTTTCTCTCTTGTAAGGAGACTCAAAGGGGCTTACAAACTCCTTTCCCTTCCCCGCCCCCACAACAAACACCGTGTGAGGTGGGTGGAGCTGAGAAAGCTCCAAAGAACTGTGACTAGCCCAAGGTCACCCAGCTGACATGTGTTGGAGTACACAAGCTAATCTAGTTCACGAGATAAACCTCTGCAGCTCAAGTGGCAGAACGGGGAATCAAACCTGGTTCTCCAGATTAGAGTGCACCTGCTGTTAACCACTACACCACGCTGGCTCTCCTGCATTATTGTATATAGGATCTGCACGGTATCCTTTTCTGGGGTTCAGAACTCCAGGACAAGCCCATTGGCATCATATAGATTATTTGTGTCATTTCAGGGGGAAAAATGGACATGTCTCTTACATAATTCACAGGACTGTATGGATGTAATGGGAATGGGATTAGGAAATATACTATGAATAGGATTGCCAACTCAGGGTAGATGCTGGGGATTTAGGGTACAGCCTGAGGAGGGCTGAGTTTGAAAATGGATGGGACTGCCACAGTGCCATTCAATCCACCCCCAATGCTTCCATTTTCTCCAGGTTATGAATTTGTTCTAGGACCAGAGAAATCATATTTAGGTCCTGATTCTGTATATAAAAAAAGACATCACCATTAGGTAGTTGACACCATATGGTCTCAATCCCATGCCCACTCATTGGTTATCATCACTTCTGTTTGTTGAATAACCAAGAAAAACCAAGCATTCAAGTCAGGTATTGTGGGCTTCAAATGCAAAGATCATTGTTTATTTTACATCATAATAAAATTACAGGGGAAAGGGAAGAAGGAATGGCTGAGATCAAAGAGCCATTTTCCCCAGAAGAATAAAGAGTTCCAAATAAAGAATTTAATTAAAATGCTAAAGTCAAAAAAGGAAAGTTATAAATATGACAAATGTGGGAAGTTTTGCTATCACAATGCTGTCTCCATTTCACAGGAAAAAGAACAGATGATGCAGCATGCCTAACAATGGAAAAAATATTGGATGGAATTTCTAAAGCAAGATTATACAATAGAAAGAAAGATGAGATGGTTGGGACTGAAGCTAAAAAGAGGAAATTAAAACAAGCTCCTTGGGAATGCCAAAAGAGTGTGCATATTATCTTGATTTTAAAAGAAGTAGAACATGAAGCAGAGTAATAGGTCAAGGTTCAGAGGTCATGGGAGTCACACACACAATAAAATGTACTTTGACAAATGAAAATTGAGTGTTGATGAAAATGACAGAAAGACAGGCTGTTTGGAAGATGCTGTAAATAAGATGTAGGAGAGAGCTAGAATAATAAGTACCGGTAGCCAAGCATACAGGAAAGACATACCCAATGCATTGTAATTGATTATCATTTCTGAAATTCAGGGCTACACAGTTTACAATACATGATCTTACCCAGGTTGTTGACTTCTCATCCCAGAACCTCAACACTCTCACTTTGGGTCAGAATTCTTGCAATCCTATTTTGGGGAGAGGAGGAAGTGCAACTTCATTCTTCTCTTTCACCTGTTTTCTCTCAACATCTTAATTCAACTTCACCCATTCTTTAAGGGAGTGTAGTGTTCCCCTAACCTGGATAGTCCGGGCTAGCCTGATCTTGTTAGATCTTGAAAGCGGAACAGGGTCTTATTAGTACTTGGATGGGAGACAACCAAGGAAATCCAGGATTGCTGTGTAGAGGCAGGCAATGGCAAACTACCTCTGAATATCTCTTTCCTTGAAAACCCTATGGGGTCAACACGGCTGCAACATAACAGCCCTTTTCACCAATACTGCTGCCCCTCCCACCCCGTTCTTTTATTTTCTCTTTCTATCAGTTCTCTTGCTATGCTTCCTCCAAAACTCCACTCCACTTTTCTAGTAGCCCTGCCAGAGGAGGAAAAGCAGTCAGTTGTTCAATGACATAGATGCAGGAAGAGACACACTGTTACCCAGAGACAGATAGATGGAAATACAGAACCCAAACTATTTTGCACAGCTAATAGTAGCAAGAAAGGGAGAAAGCATTTCTCCACCATTTAGTTCTGCATTCAACTTACTTATACACTTGCTGGAGACTTCATAAACATCCTATGAAGTGCAGTCGTGATACCCAACTTGCAACTGCACTATGCAATTTTTTTTTATGTTTAAGAAAATACCAGATTCAGCCAACAATAAAGTATGCTTTGACAAGAGGAAGACTGATCTTCAAATGCAGTTTTGGTTATGTGGGGAGTGGGGGTCACTTGCTGTCCATCATGGTAATATTATCTGACTTCCATTGACTTCTTAGCACAACTTCTTAAATGTACTAATGTAAGGACCACCATACTTTTCAGTTATTCCTTCACTTAGAAGGGACATTTGACTAACAGCTGCCTTTTCACAAAAACAGAATGACGTCTTTTCTTCTCCATTATTGTACCTACTGCAGAGGCATTCCTCCCATTGGGCAAAGTGGGCAGTTGCCCTGGGAGCAGCCCTGTGGGGGGTGCAGGTTTGTTTGTGGGATTTTTTGTATTTTCAGTGTTTTTTCCATTTTTGGCCTGCAGAGGGCGCAGTTTTAGGCTAGCAGCACCAAAATTCCAGGGATGTTTTTGGAGACTCTCCTGATGCTATCACCCAGGTTTGGTGAGGTTTGGTTCAGGGAGTCCAGAGTTATGGACTCCCAAAGGGGGTGCCCCATACCCCATTGTTTCCAATGGGAGCTAATAGGAGATGAGGCTACACCTTTGAGGGTCGATAACTTTGGACCCCCTGAACCAAACTTCACCAAACCTGGAAGGTATCATCAGGAGAATCTTTTTACTTCATTACTCACCCAGAGTTTTGTGAAGTTTGGTCCAGGGGGTCCAAAGCTATGGGATCTCCTGCAAAGGGTCCCCATCCTCCATTGTTTCCAATAGGAGCTAACAGAAGATGGGGGCTACACCTTTGAGGATCCATAACTTTGGACCCCCCTGAACCAAACGTCACCTAACCTGGGTAGTATGATCAGGAGAGTCTCCTAAAGATACCCTGAAAGTTTGAGTGCTGCTAGCTTTAACAATTGCACCTCTGCCAGCAGGCACCTCCTGGGCAAATTTTACCCAGATTTTCCTTTTAAAATCCTAACGCCTTTGTTCGACATGGGATTTAAAGGGAGAATCTGGAGGTCCCCAGTTTAAACATTGCAAGTGATGCTGTTTCAGGGTGGGGAGAATCAACCCCAAAATAGCATTTCACTTCCAATGTTGTTTTAACTGGGGACCCCAGATTCTCCCTTTAAAGTTGTAGATTTAAAAGGAGTAATCTGGGCTCCCTTAGCTTAAACACTCATTGAAAAATGATGCTGTTTGGGGGGTGGATTCCAGCATCACTTGTTTTAAACTAGGGAGCCTCCAGATCTCTCCTTTGAAACATTGAAAGTGATGGTGTTTCCCCCAATTGGGGGTGCAGAATACAACACCATAAAATGTTTTCATAGCAGTAATAAAACATTTTGAAAGCATTTTAAAAATGTTTCCAAAAATTATTTCTGATGTGTGCCATTGCTTATTGCTGTGCTCAGATTTGTGAGTTGGGGCATGTTCTATAATGTGATGGTGACTTTGAAACAACCTGGTGTAAAAAATCATTGCTTGGTCACAGTGGGGGAGGGTGGCTGCCCATGGGGGGCGCCAAACTCCAGTTTGCCTAGATACGCCACTGGGAGTAGCTACAAAGGGAGGGTGCGCATTGCATTGGGCACGTGCCTGGGGGGGGCATCAAACTCAGGTTTTGCCCAGGGCTCCAGTTTGCCTAGTTACGCCACTGACCTACTGTCATGAGTGTGATCTGAAATCCTATTCGCACCTTTCACCAGTTTAGCTGCTGAATCCACATTGTGGGTGCGCATGTCTGCAAAAATACACCTCAGTCAGATCAGTGATGGGAATGGGCAAAAATGATGTCAAGGCACTCCTGTTCCCTCTCCTACCCATTTCACTTAAGTATTATAGCACAAAGGGGGAAGGGATTTTGAAAACAATTTAACTCTGCCACCTCCACCACCCCCTCCCCCAAAATCCTGGAGACAGATTCACATGGATGCTCCCCTGAAGCCACTACAAAGAATCCCTTTTTAAACCAGATCAAAACAGTTTATTCTTGATCTAACTGAAAATGCCCAGTGAAATCTTGGTTTAGGGCTTCTACGACGAAAAACTGTAAGATAGGGAAAAAATCAAATTATTCATTATCAATATTCTTGATAAGGATAGCGTTGCCGATGTCACATCTGCAAACCTCACTGCGGCTTTTCAGCGTTGTAAATTATACAGCTGCTGGAACTTCTGAGACTACAATTACAACTTTCCTTACCTGCTACCGCTCAGTCAGCGGGCAAGTGACTAGGCACCTAAACTGACAAACACTAACTCCACCTTCCGACAAGGCCGAAGGACCTCTGCACACAATAGACAACAATCGCAACCTATCCAGTCTTTCATACGCTACTTCCTCGCCCTATAGCTGACAAGTAGGCGGGTCTTCCGGCGTCCGTTGCTAAGACAAGCACGTTTCTCTCCTTAACAACCACTTGGAGGCTGGCGGCCGGGGTCGAGGAGGCGCAGGTGAGATGGAGCAAGAGCGTGGGGGTTTTTCCGGTTACCCCGCATGGGCAGAGCTGCACCCCGTTCCCTCTCAGGCCCAGTGGAGTAAAGCTTTGGGAGCTCCCGGTGGCTGGAGACCCCTCCCGGCACTTCCTTTCCCCCGTGGAGGGGCCGGCAGCCTCGCCGCCTGCCTCTCTCGTAGCTTCACGTCCCCTCACTGGACTGTCCCGGATCAGCCGGGGCCGTTTCTCCCTTTGCCTTGGAGGACGGGCGGACCGGGGATGATCCTGGCACGGTGGTGGTCGCTTGTGGAGCAGCCTCCTTCGCGAAAGGGGCCCAGGGCCGGTCCTCCTATTGCCCCTGCGAACCAGTTCGATGCTCGCCTGTTTCTTGACCTCATTGGGTGTGGGCGCTCTTTCTCGCACTCTTTCCTCTATGTGCCATGTGGAGGTAATGCTGCCCTCCTTTTCAGCGCTCTTGCAAGGGTTGCAACAAGGGGATGCATGTTACTCGACCGTGAAAGGTTTTTTCTTAGGAACGCTGGATGTTAGGCCGAGAGAAGCAGCTTTTCAGAGGAAGCAGGCTGGCCATTATTTAGTTTGTTGTGCTCTTACCACGAATGGGTCGAGAGCTCCATCTGGATTGTCTCTCTGGGAGTGTCCCAAAAAGTGGTTTGCGGCCCTTTATTAAGTTCTGGATTTGAATCAGGATTTTGCACCAGGAATTATTTCCACTGCTAATGTTTTCAGCCTTACACCTGCCTTCTACATGTGCCGATTTAGTTAGTTATCTCTCAAGCATCTGGGATCAGGGCAGGTTAGCAGATGTCACTGTTCAGGAATGAAACTCTGGGTATTCTTATTTCCTCATACTCTGAGGTGTTTTTCTTCTCATGGCTTGAGTGGAACAAGTGGGATCCGCTAAAAGTTTTTCATAGTTGCAGATAGCAATCTGAGGATTCAATAGTGATTCAGAATTAATTAACTAGTGAACTTTTGACATTGCTTCACCAGCACAAGGATTGCAGATCATGAATCATGTACCAGAAGCCATGTGATAGTTATTGACAGCAGACTGTATTCTCGCACTAGCTACATGGGAGTTAGACAGACTATATTCCCAGCATTTCCCAAGAGGTAATGGTAGACAAACCACATAATTGGAGGTTCTCCTTAGCTGCCTCTCAATGTAATTATAAGCTCCAGGTAGATATTTTGTGGTTCTGACAGTACAATCCTAAGCACAGTTACACCCTTTTAGGTCCACTGAAATCAATGGATTCAGTTAAGTGTCACTGTATTTAGGATTGCATTGCGAATAGCATAAATTGAGAACATCATACCTCCTCTTCTCCCCAGTTACAGACTGTTATCAACTGTGCTTATGACAAATATATGCTAACGTATCTTTTTCCTTCAAGCAACGGTCTTGGTATTTCAGTCCTAATACAACTACTTTTCTTTTGTTTTGCTGCACACCCTTCCTGGCATAGCTGCTTTCCAAGTGCCATAGGAACCCCCAAATATCTGTAGCTGAGGTCATAGCTTAGTGTTTGGAGGATCTGTCCACATAGGGTAACATAACCCCAGGAGGGCGAATCCGCTGGCATGGCCCACACAGCTCTCAGGGGTGGATTCGTGCTCCCCCCTTTGGATGGGGCCACACATTAGCCCCCAGGGTTCTGATCATGACACCAATGAGGTCACTGGGTGTCTCTTCTTTCTGTCACTTGGGTGCAATACACCAGATCCCATGCTGCTGCCTCAAGGTTGAAGATGGGGCTAAGGTTTGGAAAGGTCTTAGAAAGCTTAGAGACAGTTAACAGAATAGGAGCAATAACATTTTCAGTAAAAACTACACAGTAAAGGAAAAGGGATGATTCACAGATGTAGGCTTTTTTGCAGGCCAAAAAAACCTGTATAGAAAATACTAGGTTTTCAATATAAAACTACAAATGACACTTCATTATGAAATTATATGCAACAATCTGTGCTTTAATGAAGAATGTCTTACAATGTGTATTAAAAGATTTCTTAACATGAAAACAGAAATATTTCATTCTTACAAATTCTGCTGTGGGGCACTGCTCATTCTTAGTTCAGGCATCTGTTCAGAAAACAATGGGTCAGTAATCTGTCAAAGCTTTGAGGCTTCATAAAGATGCTACAGTTCAGGGGATAGGTGCTCCAGTAGCCTGTAACTGGCTGATTATGCAGGGAACACTTACCTTGGGACTTCTCTCTGCATAGTGGGCTTGCAGAGGACTTGCCTCACGTTTCTCTGTTACCTTGTGAGGAAGCAGCCCAATGCCACATAGCTGCTTCCTGAAGTCTCAACCCTCTCTCTTTTTGGCTTCTCTTAACTCCTCCCATTAACAGCCTTAAAAGCACAGATGCAGAGGTGTGGGGGGGGTGCAAATTGCACCTGGCCACGCCCCCGTGTCCCCCCACTTACCTCTGTTCCTCTCTCCTGCAGCCTGGTGGGAACTAAATTTCCAAGGAGCAAGGTTTCCTGGGAAGTGTAGTTCCCACCAGGCTGCAGGAGAGAGGAACTGAGGGGAAAAGAGAGGAACTAAGGTAAGTGGGGGATGTGGGGGTGGGGGGCAGCGGACGATTTTCTGCCCCCACCA
The DNA here is from genome assembly GCF_021028975.2 of Sphaerodactylus townsendi. Lineage (NCBI taxonomy): Eukaryota > Metazoa > Chordata > Lepidosauria > Squamata > Sphaerodactylidae > Sphaerodactylus > Sphaerodactylus townsendi. The sequence continues at coordinate 39,154,872 of NC_059430.1, read as the reverse complement.
GCATGTGCACAGTGTGCTCCCACCCCCCTATAGCTCTGCCACTGCACAGATGTCACTGATATTCTCTTCCCCGTACACACATGCATTCACACACACACAAACACACTCTCTTGTGCACTGCTGCAATATAGAGGCTTGCTTTTAAAATAGAAGCTTGTCTGAAAGAAAGTGTATAAATGTCCTCCCAATCTTCAGGGTGGGCAGAAGCAAAGCCAGGGAGGTGCACTGGAACCAGAAAGAGACCCTGTTTAATATCGATGTATTGATACATTGTTTAGAAAAGCGGGAAAGAGCTGGCAACAGGGAGGAAGTCCAGGGGGAAGTGTGTTAGCAGGGGGCGGACTGGGGAAGACTAGGTGTGCTGGCTGTGAGCAGAGAGAAGTAGTCTGGGGCAAACCTGTATCCACTGGCAAATCTGCCCACTTTGGCTGTGAAGCAAAATTAAATTCATGTTACGGTAGAAGTGGTCTCACTTGCCTGGAGGGGAATAGAAAGTGAAAGCAGAGCTTGAGGACACACCTCCATACAAGAAATCTTGCAGTGACGCACATTTGCCATCATTGCGCAGCAGATGCCTTGTTCATAATCAGCCATAGTTTTTGAATTAAAAAGTAGCAGACATGCAAGGGAAGGGAGAGGTCCCAGCATCTGGACATGGCCCACCCACCCAAGCAGAGGGAAAGGAAGGGGAGGGAGGGATGTGGCATGCAAGGGGAGGGAGGGGTGGCAAGCAAGGGTGGGGAGGAAGGGGGCCCAGCATCTGGACATGGCCCACCCACCCTAGGGGAGGGAGGAGAAGGGGAGGGAGGGATGTGGCATGGGGTGGCATGCAAGGGAAGGGGAGGGAGGGGTGGCAAGCAAGGGTGGAGAGGAAGGGGGCCCAGCATCTGGGCATGGCCCACCCACCCTAGGGGAGGGAGGAAAAGGGGAGGGAGGGGGTGGCATGCAAGGGAAGGGGAGAGAGGGAGGGGTGGCATGCAAGGGGAGGGAAGGAGGGGTGGCATGGGAGGGAGGGAGGGAATGCAAGGCCATCACATTTGTTGTACAAAATCTTATTTCACAGATCAGAGAGTAGCTGCAGCATCTCGTTGAAATGCTGCTAAGGAGTTTAACCTGAAGTGTTGTTTTAGGTAGATGAGTTGGATAAATTGCGTATCACACAGAGTGCTGTTTTCTGCATCACCTCCAAAAAAGCAGGTTGGAAGTGAGAAATAAAGGCAGCAGAGCTCATGAAAAATGTAGCAGACCCAAGCTACCTCACAAATCACTCTTCCTGAAATGCAAACAAACACTTCCAGTACATCCATTTGCAGTTCTAATACATTGACATCATAACTAATGGAAGCATAAACAAATGGGAAACTCATCCATGCAAGAAATGTTAATAATTAATAACGGTGCTTCTTGTTTACCAGTCTGCAAGATCATTGTAGAAGGCACCTAGTTTTTGTCTTCTGAGAAGAAAGCCTTAGGATTTAATGTTTAAAATGGTTCTGTTTTCCCCTCATTTTATGGCCCACCCTAAATGTTTTATTCTTTCAGTTTGTGGCAAATGTTTAAACATATATACTGGCATAATTTGTGAGGCAGAACCCATAGCCCCAACTAGGCTTCACTTTGTGATTTGTAAACTACACAGTTTGAGTTCTTTATATAGAATATTATATGGTTTAATTATTCAAACTTCTTTTATTTGAAACTCATGATCAACCAGGTTCACTGTGGGAGCTTCATTTGGCATAGTTCTTGTATGGGTTTGTAATGTGAAGAAGTGAACTTTATTTCAGTGGTTTATTTCAGCAGCTTATTCATTGTCGATATTAACATCTTGATGGGTTGCTGCTGTGAATGCACCAGCAGTCACTATAAAGCTGTGGCTTTGTGCTAACTCTCTTCTGACTGCATTTAAACAACTGGGTATATTTGCAGAGGAGTAAAGCATTGAGCCTAAGAGTGTTTAGCAATAATTCAGACTGATAGCAAGATCTCTTTATTTTTTGGCTTGGGTTATAATACTAAGCAGGATGCAAGACTTCTGTGTTCTGCTTTCAGAGATTCAAAACTAGCTTCAATCACATGATTTCTCAAGCAGGAGCAGGTTGAGTCAAGTCATGTGTCCTCAGACCAATCGTGGGGTAGATACAAAAGAAGAGCTAGACCAATCACGTGGAATGCTGAAGTTCTGTCCTTTTCTTGGGGAAAACTTTTAGGACTCGGAGGATAATGATGTCCATCTGCCCCCTATGATGGGGACCCACTGATACCTTAAGCCAGAGAGACTAACAGGAGGGTGAGAAAAGGCAGCAAATGAAGTTTATTTTAAGATGAGGCTTCCATTTCTTGTTTTCATGAAGGTTTCATTTGAATTAAACACTCTTAAGACGTTCAGCAGCTTTGCCAGGAAAGATAGAATCTCTCTGTTGTACCTTCCTGCAGTAATATGATCATTTCTTTTCAAAGTGCTGCAGCACTTAAGGCAACAAGATAAACATTGTCGGCAAAATGAAGCAATAGGAGAACCAGCTGTTGAATGGGTGTCAGAGAAGAGCACATGTGGCTGACCCTTCATGAGTGTTGGGCCCTAAAATGGAGCTTGGATGTTTGAAAATGGCAGTAGGTATAGCAGGTGGGTCAGGGTGATCAGCTGCAGTTCTCACTGTTACTGTTTAGAGCATAGGTATCAAACTCGCGGCCCTCCAGATGTTAAGGTCTACAGTTCCCATCATCCCCTGCCAGCATGATGCTGGCAGGGGATGATAGGAACTGTAGTCCTTAACATCTGGAGGGCCGCGAGTTTGACACCTGTGGTTTAGAGGATGCATAGTACGCTAAAGGGGGACATTATTTAAAAGATTGTAGTTCAAACAGTAATAAAATCCCAGGTGTGTGACTCATTCTTTATACTGAACCTTTTGAAGATTTCAGCTGTGCAATATCCTCAACATTTTGCTCTACATATTGTTGACTGCTTTTCTTTTTGTTCTTTGTTTTTTTCCCCTCAAAGCAACAGAATGCCCTACTTATGCAAAACTGTTTGGCCTGAATTCTAATCATTCCTAGTCTGCATCTGACTGGCTTCCTGCAGGCTGTTTTGCCCCTTCCCAGGGTCACAGTGGACGGGCGATGGCAGACACCGGGGAGGGGAAAAAAGAGGAGGCAGACTATAAGAGACTTCACATGTTCCCGCTGATCAGGGTAAGAATGAGGACAAAGAGGTACGATGAGTTCTTGGCTCAGGTGAGAGAGAGCTCTGTGTTATTTCCTTCTTTTTTATTGGCCCCTTAATGTGGTCATTCTGGGGGTGAAAGATTCTTAATATAGTGGTGAAAAATATGATTTCTTAAGGTTCATGCAGCAATCTTTATCAGAACAGAGCCATAAGGGAGCTGTTTGTTGTTTTACATGGCATTTGCTATCTTTCTTTCAAAGACTGTTCAACACTAGCATGCATAATAATATAATTGAGGTAAAGTAAAAATCTTGGTGGCCAGAACATATTTTAATTGAACAATTTCTGAATGATTTCATGAAAAACATATTGGTGCCACCATGTGTGTCCCATAATGTGTGGCTTTGGTTTGTGGGGCTTTGGTTTGTGGGGTTATTTTTTTTTTTTACCTGGATACTAAATTCCTTGTCAGGGGAAAACAGAAGTCTGAAGCAGCCTTTTGCCTAACTTCTGAAGACAAGCAAAAATCTTAGATCCCAGAAAACATGAGTGGAATGGAGAAAACATGGATCTGTTCCATCTTTGACATCCTCTAGTGTCCCTCTGATAGGAGCTTGGGACCAGTATGGGTTGTACTGTAGGACGTTGCAGATCCAGTGAGAAATCTGTGAAGATCATGGATCCCTCCTTGTGGAACTTGAAGTGCTTGCCTTTATGTAAGGGTTTGTATTCTAGGATCTAGGGTTTGGAGTACATTAGTGAGGGATCCACATGAAAGACGTCAAGATACAGTGTGGCCTTTCCCTGAAGAAGATGTAGGAGAAAACAGAAAGGAGTAAAGTGCTAAAAAGGAGTAGGAAGTATAACCAGAAGGGGGGAAGTCGCTAATGTAGGCAGCAAGAGTACATGCAGGGTAGATGGGGAAAGTAGTGAACACGTGACTAATTATGGAAGAAGTAGCAAGAGGAACTGAAAAAATATTTCAAGGATGCAGCCAAAGAATAGTTGGATTTGTAGAACTGCAGAAAGCAAGAGCAGTAGGGAGAAATCTCTAGAGGTTAGATCCCACAGAAGATTTATGCTGATAGAAGCCATTTTTATCTACAAAGAGTTACTTTTTCAACACCCCCCACCATATGCCCCCTGAAGTTCTGCTTCTAGAGAAAGAGGCCCCCCAGAACAAAGTAGTTGAAGGTCTGCTGCTGGGGGTGGGGGGAGACTGGTGAAAATTGCCTTCTCTGTCATTGCAGAAATCCTCTGAGAGCTAAGACTAGTAGATGTTTACTGGGACGTTGAATTTGAGTAATGAAGAAAGCAGGGTGATCTGAAGCCATTTGGCATCGTCCTAAGGCAGAACAATCCTCATTAACTCTAATTAAGATCCTGGCATTTGCACATCTCCTGGGGTTTTTCTTCTTCCTTTTCTGTGTCCATGCATCTGCTGGCATAGTGCCCTTGTTTTCAGGAATTTAATAACATTTACTATTAGCCACATGGGGAATGGAGTCAGGGATGCTTTTGTCTGTTTTTGGCTCAGTTGTCTCATTATTTAAGTGGTAATAGCTGATATTCCTAGAATCTGATGAAGGATGCAGCCTTATACCTTGCTAGCTAAATTCACGTAGCGATCCTGAGTGGCATGCACATGCAAAATTACCTTGGGCACCACACTAGTAGTCCAGATTCTGTTGTGTTTATTTGAATTAAGTATTTCTAATTTGCATTTCCCAGTGCTCAGCTTATAAAATTCTTTAAAACATGCAAACAGTTAAAATCCATAATTTTAGCAATTCAGTGCAAAACCATCAGGAATATACCATAGTAAGGCACAATTCCTGGAAAGCCTGCTTGTCTGTCTTACTGAGATTCACACAAAAATGGGTGTTGTATAAGTGTCTGAAAGTCCACATAAATGAACTTCTTGAGGGAAACTGTTTCACCACGTTGGGGCACCATGCTAGAAGGCTTGGCTGTTTAGGTCTTAACTTCCTGAAATGAAAGGATCTACAGGGAGTTTGGTTCTGCCCTCCAGTTCATTCTATTGTGGGGTTCTAATTGTGGCCATTCATTTTTTCAGCCCTTTTTAAAATACGTTTTTTTCTGTCTAAGCTCAACTATTAGTTTTACTTTTGAACCATTTAAAACTGCAGCAGATGCCATTTGTTTCAGAATTGTACATCATCTCCAACTCAATTCAGAACAGTTGGGTGGAACAAGATTATGGTGGAGTGACAGAAAGAGGACTCCAGTGAACCCCCTTACTTTGTCTGTCTTGAACAAAATATCTCTGTTCAGTACTGTTTAGTCTTTTGAGATGATTGGAGACATTGTCCACCTTCCATTGCGTAAACAGGCCTCTTAACATTACAAGAATTTGCTAGTTCAGAAAATCTCCTGGAACTCCTGTGTCAGACTTTTACTGAGTTCCCCTCCCCACCCAGGCTTTTTTCCAAGCATGACTACAAGGGAAAGTGGTGTCAAGGTTTAACCAGCTGCTGGCAGAAGGCGCTGCCAGAGTGTGTGCCTTTCTTGCCACTGTCGTGATGCTGTGTTTCTTTTGTGTGTGTTTTCTACCAGCATTCAGACATGCCAGAGGAAATGCGAGTAGAGGCCATGGAGTTGTGTGTTACTGCTTGTGAGAAATATGCCACCAACAATGAGGTATTAGCCAGTGTGCTTTTTACACCATAGTGTCTCCTTTTTATTAGAGCTTTTTAAATGACAAAGACAATAACTACGATTATCCACAAAGAATATACCATTTCTTCTGTGTCAAATATAAACGCAATTACAGATTAACTACTTGCTGCCTAGTTTATAATTATGAAATTATAATTGTTGTTTATTATTACTAATGAAATAAAATTCATACATTTCTCTTTTAGATCCACTGACTTATTTTTCTAGTCCTCTAATTCACAGATCATCAGTTCATTTTTTTCTGTTTTGAGCAAAAAGTGCATCAGGGGTTTCCTTAAATAAGTCCACCAGGGATAAACTTAGATAAGTTCCTTGTTATAATCCAGTGGTTCTCAACCTTCCTAATGCTGCGACCCTTTAATACAGTTCCTCATGTTGTGGTGACCCCCAACCCTAACATTTATCCATTTTACAGATCGAGAACACTGATGCAGAGAGTCTTAGGCGACCCCTGTGAAAGGGTCGTTGAACCCCCAAAGGGGTCCTGACCCCCAGGTTGAGAACCACTGTAAATCAAAGAAGTAAGCTTAGCCATCTCAACCAATTCTAATATCTTCACAAACCATTCTTCTAAAGTGGGTGTCGATGAAGCTTTCCATTTTTGAGCATATATTCTCACTGCTGATGTCATATGTAAAAGTGAAATTCCATCTCTTTTGACAAACTGTTGATAAGACCCACAAAGAAAGCCTCTGATGTCATTTCTGTATTAGCCTTTCTTTCAGGCTCCCTGTTCTTAGACCGAGGTCTTAAACTATAACACTGAAAGATTTAAATAAGACCCATATTTAAAACCTTTTAAATATTTTTCTGCAGCCTCTAAAAATGAGCAACAAAATAAATACATTGAGAGCCAGAGTCTTCTAAGAAGAACTGAACCTACAGCTCTGAAGTTGCTTGAGAGAACATGGACCGTTTATTACTCCATTTTAGCCTCAGTTGGGACACATAAGGGCATTGCAAAAGGATATATACCAAGGAGTCCACTGGGAAAGGGCACTTAAATCTTGAGCGCATAAAGGCTCTACATAATTTTAAAGTAACCAGAGAATCTAAAGAGGAAGGAAGACTACCCTTAGATAGAAAGCCTGGATGAAACAAAGAGCAGGTCCTCAGAGCATCAAAATGAGTGGAACTGCTATCTCTAGCATATATCAATTTAGCCTCAAGGTTTTTTTTTTACTTTGCTTTACAGAAAAGGGGAAAAGCCCCTCCCGTTCAGTTTTACATCTAGTAATCTTGCTACGACATCCGTCACCTCATTAATTGCCAGGGTTGATTCAGCTGATCTGGCAGATTGCATGTTAGTCTTTGAAATGGTCTGGATTATAGAATGTATTTGTATCCAATTTTTTTTCAGCTTTATTACAAGTCTACCATGAATGCTAAAACAACCCTTTATGATGTTCACATTTCCCACACACTTTCTCCGGTCACAAATACGAGTGATGAATCATTTTGTAGTTCTCTTTGAGTTTGAGACTTTAATTTAAGGCCTTTTAATCACATATTTCCCCATTGATCCATTTGAATATTACACCCAAAGTTACTGGCCATGTCTCCGGTTCTTTTTGACCTAGCTGAAAGATAAGGGAGAAGACAAAGGTCACTGCGTTGTTCAAATAAGCATCTGCTCTCTTATGATTCTTTTAAACAAATGATGATGTAACTGGTTGTGCAAGCAATCCCACTTGCTGCTTCCAGTTATTAAATCTCTATTTGATTGAATGCTTAATGGGCACAGAAGTACTTCAGCATTTCTGTGCCTGCTTTGAACAGAAGGGCAGTTTGTCAGTTTTCTGCTTCCTGGGGTGGGATAAAGCAGCAACATGAATCGCAGCCCCTACTTTCAAGCTAGTCTTCCATTTTAGATAGATGTTCTCACTCTTGTGACAGGAACTGTTTGATCTCAGTTTTCCTTTCTTTTTCAAGTGACATGGCGATGGCAGATCCGTAATAGTGAGACCAAGTAAATATCTACTATATTATCTAATCCATACATTTTTCAAACAATAGAGGCTATCCTTATTTTCTTGATGAATATTCCATAATGGGGATGACGTTGTGTTTCACTCCATCTGGAGGCTGGTTGGTTTCTTTAAAAAAGGACGGGAGAAGATGTTTTATGGCTGGAATAGTCTGCCGTGCTGTCAAGGATAGATCCGGGCTGCTGGGGAAAGCTGGTATCTGAGAAGGGGGAGGTAAAGGGACAGCCTTAAGTATGGTTATATGACTGGAAGGTATTTCCACTACATTCTCCACTTAAGCGGATATTCTTAATTCTGTATTACATTACCCCTTTTCAGGGTACCTCTGTTAGCTCCTTGAATCAACATATACTGGAATTATTATGACTAGGAAGACAATCTAAGTATAAATATGCTTCTTTTATATTTTATTAGTCTTTCATACTTTGGCAGCAGGAGTACAATTAGATTAATGGACTGTAGAGCAAATAACACGTCTTAACGTTCTAACTTTTTTTTGCTTCTGTTCCCCTCTTGTTGAATTTTCATTTCCCCTCCTTCAGAGTGCAGCCAAGATGATCAAAGAAACCATGGACAAGAAGTTTGGCTCCTCCTGGCATGTAGTGATTGGTGAAGGTTTTGGTTTTGAGATCACCCATGAGGTGAAGAACCTGCTGTATATGTTTTTTGGAGGCAGCCTAGCGGTTTGTGTTTGGAAGTGCTCCTGACATACTCTGCCTGTGTGCCAGCTTGCTGCAACCGAGAGATTTTTTCAAACTTTTGATTGGGTTTTTTGTACAACTTAAAGGGCAGCTTTATTTTTAATAATAAAATATTGGGCTTTTTTCTTATTTATATACCAGTTTTATCAAAAATATTTAGCGTCTGTGTGCGTGTAAATCTGTTGAGCTACCTAATCCAGCTCATAGGGTTTCTGATTTTACCAATGTGGCTTTTTACCGAGATGATGCAAGAGGAATCAGGGAATGGTGGTTTTTTGAGGGGGTGGATTGTGGGGGCACAGTTTATGAAGCCATACATCCTGGATGGGAAAAGAGGGAAGAATCCTGACCTGCAACCGCCTTCTCCTTGCTGTCTTCCAAACCTTCCTGTTTTCTGGGAGAAGGCCAGGGGGAAAAAAGGCAACTGATTTCTCTGTTCCAGATGACAGTTGCCTGTTTTTGAAAAGCATGCAGTGCCAGCCTTCAGAATCTGACCCGATGGACGGTTGCTAGGATAATTTACCTCCCGCCTCCTCACCACACCTACAGAGCACTGATATAGTTTGTAAAGCGTATGGCACACAAATAAAGACTATTTTACATAGCATGTGGGGTGGGGTGGGGGTGTCATGATGGCAATATGTTGTATCTTGTTTAGAGACGGGTAGTGGGAAGAAGCTCCATCTGAGCTGCCAGTTTTTCAAACTTTTAAGTACAGCTGTACTTCCATTGTGTACAGTTTAATAATGCTTTCGCAAAGGTGTTGATTAACGGAATGACCATAATTGTATTTTGAATATGTCTTCTTTGAATCCAGACTGTGAAAGGGACTTCAGTACTTTTTTTACGATAATAAAGCTTTTAAAATCCATGGGGCATGCCTAAGGATTTCACTTAAATGATGTGTCCATACAGATGGGAAAGAGAGTAAGCTTTCCTTACCTGAGTCAAAGGGGCCTATTATGCTGTGCTAATTTGTGAGGGATGTCTTGGGATCTCAGCGTTTGATTATCCTGTAGTCTCTACAGGGGAGGGGAGGAGGGGCAGTAAAGTGTTTATTCTCTGTATTGTCTCTTCACTTTTCTCTTGAATAGTGGGGAGTGCCATAATTTGAGACAAACTGTTTGACAGCATACCCTGTTTCTCCGAAAATAAGACATCCCCTGAGAATAAGACGTAGTAGAGGTTTTGCTGAAGTGCTAAATATAAAACACCCCCCCAAAGTAAGATGTAGCAAAGTTTTTGTTTGGAAGCATGCCCGTCGAACAGAACACCAGAGCATGCAGCTGTGGAGCGGAAAAATAAGCAGAAGCAGAAGCATTTTATTGTCATTGTGCACGCACAACGAAATTTACAGCAGCATTCCTCGATGCACACAATTTCAGACTCATACATCATACTCATACAATTTCAGACTCATACCCCATCCTCACTTCCCCCTTCCTCCACCCATCCCTACACAGCCCCAAACACATCAACACGAAACCGCGGAGTTTAACATAGCCACAGCTCTAGAGTAGAAGCTGTCTCTAAGCCTCTTTGTCCTAGATTTGATAGTCCTGTATCGCCTACCAGATGGTAGCAAGTTCAAAAGAGAGTGTGCTGGATGAGGACGGGTCCCTCTGGGAATATTTTGGGCTTTTTAGGCTCTCGGGAATTATAGAGTTCTTCTAAGGAGGGAGAGAGGGCAGCTGATAATCAACTTTGTGCAGTAGTGATGATCACCCTTTGGAAGCGCCTTCCTATCTGCCACTGTGCAACTGGAGAACCATACACATATGCAGTAGGTTCAAGACACTCTCTACTTTAGCACAGCGGTAAAAGGACACCAGGAGTTTTCCATCCAGTTGTTGCTTCCCTTAAAAAGTCCTTTCAGATAGCAATACAAGTCTTTGCTGGGCCTTCTTTAACCAATCCGCAGAAAGCAGTCTGCTTATGCCCCAGGTTAAAGTCCTCTTTAATCATAATGCCCAGAAATTTAAAAAAAGAACTAGCCACCCACTCTCTACTTTGATCTCCATTTATAGTCAAGGACTGAATTTCTGAACTATTCCTCTCTATAGTCCAACTATAAGCTCCTTTTGTCTTGTTAGTATTAAGAACCAAGGTTATTTTCCCTGCACCATGAGAGAGCAGTTGAGGGTCCACCTTCACTCCGATAGGCAGACTAAAATCCCTCCAGAGATGAGAGCCCCACCTCTCAACCGCTTGTGTCATCGGCAAAATTTGATATTAATGGTGTTACTATGATAGACAGGAGTACACAATCATATGTATAAAGGAGAAGAACAATAAAGGACCTCAACACACAGCCCTGTGGCATTCCCATATTTTCTAGAGTAAGAACTTTGAGGGAAACCCCGATTTCCCAGAAGTCCTAACTCCCTCTGGGGAACGCCCAGACAAAGAAGTCCCTAATCCACAAACAGATTGAATGTGTGAGAGTCCAAGATCCACAAAGTTTTGTCACCAGTCTTTTTAGCTGTGGCAAGATTGTATTAAATGCAGAACTCAAAGAATCCGCGAAAACAGCATTACGCATTACATAATTCCCTGTTTTTTCCAAATGCTGTCAAAGCAGTTAGTGGAGTACTAATGGCAGTAATGGCGTCCTCCGTGGAAGACTCTGTTTGTCCGATATCTGCTAATCTGATGTTTAATATCAAATGTATCTGGAAGGGAGCTGCAAGAACTAATATGCCCTATGGACCAGTTTTTTTTTCAAAACACTTCATGATGAGTGGGGGGTTAGTGCCACTGGTCTATAATCCTGAAGATTGTCAGCAGGAAGTCTCTTTGGTGAAGTGGAACAATGGATGGAAGCCTTCAAAACAAGATGGGAATGAATTGGACTGGGATAAAGAGATCGTGAATTAAAGATCCCAGTAAAAACACTCCAGCCAGTTGGTTAGCACATTCCTTTAACACCCGACCGGGAATACCATCCGTCCAGCCGCCTTTCCTTGGATCTTCACACAGCCCTCAAAGGAAACTTGCCTCACCTCTATGTTCTTTCCACGGTGAGGTGTGAGCTACAATCACCTAGTGGCTGTATGTCATCACCCTTCCTGATAGACCTGTTCTTCAAAGCGTGGCAAAAGTGATTTTAGCTCCCTCTGCCAGAGGAAGCATCCCCATCTACAGGAATGTCAATGTTTAGTTTATGGTTGGTAATTTGTTGTATTCCACTGCCACCCACCTGCCTCCTCTATGTTGTTGTTAAGCGCATTAAAATAATCCTCAATTTTTCTCTTATAACTCATCTTGAAAACTGTCGAATCACCTCTCTTGGAGACTGGCTCTCACCAAGACTATACTTTGGCTTTCTCATCACCAGATCTTCGAAAGCAGTATTCCTGTCTAATGCGCTAAAAGTCGCCTGGAACCTGCCCTTTGTCATCCAGGGTTTATGGTTTGGAAGTAAATCCTGATGCGCTTATCCACACAGTAAAGAGTGTCTGTGCAGTAGGTGATATAACTCAGGAACAGCAGTGATGTATAATTCTCCAGATCTGGGTGTGGTAGAAAAACATCCCAATTTTGTTGTCTCTCAAAACAATCTTGAAGTAGTTACAAATACAAATACAATACCTTTTAATGGGTGCATATAAAAAGTGCGGTAAAATACAAATTATCGTTAGAAACCAATTTGACTAAAAGAATTTACACAAAGGTTTCACCTCTTTGATCCAAGTGCCTTTAGTTAAAACCTGGCAAACTGATTCCAGTAGTGTGGGGATGATGGTCACTAAGCAAAGTATGAAACTATTTCCTTTCATCTGATCTCACTGAAAATTTCTTCAAGATGGCCTCGAGAAAAAAGCAAGCAAACCGATAAACTGCCAAATCTTTTACAATGAAGGAGCATCGTGTTCCGAAGTTGTTTACACGAGGTATTGGAGCCCGCCCGCGCAGAGAACAAGTCCTTGTTCTCCTGTAGGATGCCATGATATTTTCTGCCACCTCTTGTTTGGGACAGTCGGGTAGCATATTAAGCCGAGCAAGCATAAAAATATCTACCTGAGAGATGTGGATTGGATTAAATTACTCAGATGATTTTAGCCCATGAAACCCGGCAATGGTGGTGAAATGCCATAAAATGTGGGAAGAACAAGTTCTGCAGGCTCCAGCTGTGAGAAGCTGCCCTTCAATGTCATAGAGTAATGCGTTGTTTCAAAACTCCGAAAGCCTGTCTTTCGTCCATCAGTAGGAGTTGGTCAAAAAGATACACCTATATGCTTGTTTATTTCCGATTGATAATTTTTGGTGTGCCAGGTGGAGTTAGGAAGTGGTCGCTAACAGGAGAGATATGCAATCAGACTGCCCGGAGGGCTCTAAAATAATGAAAGGCGGCCAGTATTTAAAACAAAGAAAGCCAAACCCGAGGAAAAAAATCGCCTTGGCTCCGGGTTTCTAAACAGAAGAACTTTGATAATGCGATCGAGTTTCTGGAAGACCCAATAAACGCAACGAAAAAACAAAGATTTGAACACTCTCTAATTTCCTCTTTCAGCATGCGCTTTTGCTCCCCTGAGATTGGAGCTCCGCATAAGTAATTGTGGCAGTAGTTTTAACTGAAAACTTCCATTGCAGGCAGGAAAAATTGACCGCCTTCTGGTGTGAAAAAAATCTGGATATTGCCAACACTTTGGTTTTACTTCTGTATTGAGAGTCTGGTGGGATAATAAGTGAGAGAGGTCCAGGTTAAGGAATGGTGGAAGGTGATTCCTAGAAATATCTGTATGATATGGACCTGTTCCAAAATCAATGTACCGTTTATTTTCCACGATGCTGAAGTTTTTTTTTGAATTTCGAAAAAATCAAAGCACTTTGGATTTACAGTTATAATTAATCGACAGGGCACTATTTGTGCGAGTGCACGTCAGCAAAGGCTTGAAGTAAGTCTTTGCAGGCCCACCTTGGACCGAGACAGTAACACAGTTAGTCGCTCTGCATAGAGAAGTGCACATGTGGGGTCTTTTTGTCCCAAAATGGGTGCGATGACTTTCAGTCTGGAGATAAAATGAGGAGCAAAGGTCGCTTTTAGAAATAAAAGATTAGGAACAGGAGAGGAGCAAGAATACAACCCTAAGCTTGACTCCCCTTTGTTAGAAACTATAAGGTGAAGTTAATGCCAGCACGATCACAAATCTGGCGAACTTGACAGTGTAGCTTGAGGAATACAACTGGCGAATAAGAAACAGTAATCTCTGAGGTCTATTCCCCAACTTACTGTCAATTTTTTCTCCCACAACTGGATTCCTCCTCTGGGGATAGAGTCACAATGCAACATTTCAGGATCTAGGAAAGCCAAGCCAAAGGAGTTTCCCACCCTTAGGGTGGCAATATTTCTCCGCCAAAATGATTTAAAACCAGACAATGGTCAAAGGGGTGGATTTACCTGTGGCAAATCCTATCTGTTCCGGGCACTAGCACTGAAGAGAGAGGACCAGGCAGTGAGAGATGTATCATAAGGTACCTTGCGTAAAGCTTACTAGCCACTGAAAGCAAGCTTATCGAGGTGATAGTTAGATGGATTTGATGGATCACCTTTTTTTTTTTTATATAGAGGTACAATGATAGCTTCCAGTCCAATACTTAGGGATACAGCCAAATGTTATTAATTTTGGTAAACAGGGGTAATTGCCAAAATAGGGGCCCAAGAGACTCCGGGTAGTAATCTTCTAAAGGGAGTTCAGGTGTGGCAGGCCATCAGGGCCTGGCGCTTTCCCTTTGTTTTAGAGTTGGATATACAAGGGGTGACCACCTCATCGCAGCTTGACAGGCAGGCCGCCATTCTGGTAAAATGCTTTGCTGCTCCAGTGCTGCACATGGAATATCCAAAAGTTCTGGATTGCAGAAAATGGCTGTAAAATGTGTCCTCCATGCTTCCACTGAAATCTGAGAACCCCTGATGGCTGTATAAGGGCTCGCCGGCACCTTGAATTAATTATGCGCCAAAAGCTTTTGCCTGTCTCTGGAGTTAAAAGCGCTTCTGATGGAGATTGTTCCAAATCTTTGTAAGATGTAATTTCTTTTTTGGTGCTTTAAAAAAGATCCATGATAGGACTTTCTAGCACATGTAGGCACTTACTCCTTTTGATAGCGACACTTTTCCTCTAAGTTCACAATGATGAAATAACTTCCGGAGTTGGGACTTGCTGCTCATACATTCTCCGTCAAACCAGGTGGAAGGATTCACTGAATGTGAAAGTTTATGATGTGATTGATTACTGGAACCCTGAGTGGTTAGATAGGAAACCAGTTCATTATAGATTTGACAAACCTCCTCTGCTTCTTGAAGTAGTTTAGAGGCATCATCAGGCCAGGATTTCACAGTCTTTATTACAGGCAACACCCGCCTCCCAAGTGGAATATATGCTGGTGCCAGAAACAGTGACAAATGGTCTGACTGACCCAAGTGTGGTAATTGTATCACCTTGTAGGCATCCTTAATGTTGGTATACACTTTATCCAATGTATTGGCTCCTCTAGTAGGGCACCTAACATGCTGGTAGAGTTTAGGGAGCACTGTTTTTAAATTAGTATGATTAAAGTCTCCTCCTATAATGAGCATCCCCTGAAAATAAGACAAAGCACATCTTTGGGAGCAAAAATTAATATAAGACACTATCTTATTTTCAGAGAAACACGGTAGCCTTTTACCCTAGCATAGTTATGGGGAACTCCATCGGTAATGCTCAAAATGTAATAGTTTCATCGAAGGTCCATTAGAACATCTGATCCAACCATCATAACGACTATTCCTCCGGCAGTTCGGGCCCTGCGGGACCTTGGTGAGTTCCGCAGGGCCTGTAAAACGGAGTTGTTCCGCCGGGCCTTTGGAGGGACCAGCCGCTGAAACGGTGCCCCAGCCAGTCTACCATCTGGGCTCCCATCTACTGTGGCTCGCCTCCCTTCCTCTCCCCCAATTTCCCCTGGGAGAATTTTAATGGAAAATGGGGTTAGTCGGACGCCTTCCTATTATTATATTGTTAGTATAGTGTTACCGCTGTTTTAATGTTTTTAATAACTTATTTATTGTATTTTAAGTTGTTGTACACCGCCCAGAGCCCCTAGGGGATGGGGCGGTATAAAAATGTAAACAATAAATAAATAAATAAAATAAAAATATTGACTCTGAGAGGTTTCCCTGTGGTTTGTGAGTTGTTTGAAATATCTTGGAGATGGCATGTCTTCTGACTGCTGGTGGCCAGGTGTGGTTCTGATCATACTGCAGAAATTAGAACATGAATATTTGTGCCTCGCAGCTTTTGGCCCTCTTCATCTCTTTCCTTCATAGCGACTTCACTTGACCAGTTAGCGTGTGGTGCAGCACACTTTCACCCTACTTGTTAATACAAAAACAATTTGTGGCACATTCCTTCAGCATACTTGCCCCGTTCAGCAAACAACCAACATTTCCTACCTCCTTCGAACTGCAAATAGTTTCCACTAGATTCACACATAGTTTTTTTAATATTACAGAGGAAAGCAATGGATTGGGCAAACAAACATGGGGTGGTGTGCCCCCCACTTTAAAGGCGATTCTGAACAGCTAGCCCAAATCAATGGATAGAACACAGAAACGTCACCAGTAGAATGTTCAGGATCTTTGTAGAGAGTGATGGTGTGGGAAAGCATCTTGAAAAGGGCAGTTCATACTTAGTGTGGATTGAACTCCTTAATATCAATGTTATTCTAATAATAGAGTCACCCTTTGAGAAAAAATTCTTCACATGCGCAATTTTTTTCACATATGCACTTTCTTTTTTATTGTTTTGCGTCATGGGTTTTTTTTACTCTGAATCACATTAACATGCCATGTGACCCTTTTATAAACAGATTACATTTTGATAGGAGAGATAATCGTTGGTTCTGTGATTTTGGTGTAAAGCTTTGCAGAAGAAAGGTAAGTAATTCAGGAATGTGGATGTGAGACCTGTTTCCGTGGAATCGCTATGACATCCCAGAAATCAGTTAATATATTTGTATGCACCTTGGGTTATATGTTGGCCATGATTGCATATTGAAGGATCAGAGTGACCCACGGAAGCCAGATTGCAGGCAAGTGCTTATCTGGGCAAACAAACTCTTTGCCACTTTGTTTATCTCTGTGTTGTCATGTGGCTGCTACCAGAGACTCTGTGACCTGCATAAAATCAGCAAGGCCAGCTCCATTTCATGAGTCCTCCGCACTTTCGTCAGAATCCACTTGCAGGTATCTTAAAGTCTCTTTATGCTCCAAGAGTTTAAAAGTCCAGAGTCTCTGTTAACGTTAATGTTTCTCCCATTTGTTTTGAAGTCCACTGTCAGGAATGTTTGGCTTGTTCATCCAACCCCACTCCACCCCAAACGTTTGCAATAGATATTTCCAGGAATTTGATGGTAACCAGTTTGATTGGCTCCCAGACGTCAGGGAGAAAGACAGCCATAGAAATATTTTAGATGTATAAAACAAGTGGGAACTCACAAAGACTTGCAGAAGGCATCTTATTTCCCCCCATTCCCATTTTCCTCTTTTCCTGTTCTGAAAGCCCCCATAGTCAATTTTCTTGCTTCCTTGTCTCCTAGGGTTTCCAAAATGGTTTACCGCAGTTGTGGCAAACCCTTCTCCCCCCTCCCTCCCCCGGGTCTCTGCATTAAGAGTAGGGAAGCAGTCAGTCAAGCTGTTTTAATGGGGTCCTCTAAGGCTTGCTGGAGTTCAAAACTTTAGAATGCAGGGTTGTTGTTCTTAAAGCATTGCATAACTTGCTTTCCCAGTAAGAGGGCCAAGCATACATGATTCTTTTTAATTTGAGTTAGTTTAAAATACATGTTCAGGAGTAGCAATGGAAAGGGCTTTCGGAACCCAGCAGCCTTCCTTTGGGCTGTGAATGTGACTAATGGATTGTCGTCAGGGAATGGGAGGTGGGCAGCCCATAGCTGTGATGTGGTGATGTCATGGCAACACATTGTCTGGGGTGGAAAGCTGGTTTGGAAGTTCACTGTGTGTCTCTGTCGTTCCATTGCCTACTCAGACCTGACTTGTTAAAAGAATCTTCCAGTTAATAATTGATGCTAGTATTGAAGCACTGCAGAGCCCCAGGGTTGCTGGATCACAGCCCGACCTTGTTCCCACTTCACATTGTGACACAAAACCCATTTTTACATGGGGCGCAGAGAGAGCATTTGGCAGAGCAGTCTGACATTTGAAGACAGTCATGAATCCACAATGTGAGAGGGCTCTCATATTTCCCTCCCAATCCTATTATACAACGTGGGCAGAAGAGCAGAGCTTAGCTCTTATAGCTTGGCTAGAGGGGGCCTACCCGAATGTCTGAAGGGAAGAAAAAAACAATTCTAACAGCAACTAAAGGGCTTTTTCAGATGTGAGCCTCACATTGGTTTGTGCTTAAATTGGTCTAAACTTGCCTACATCAACCTGTTTTCAGTTGCTTTCTGTTACACTATCTCGTCTCCTTAAACAATGTATTGCACACATAATATGAGAAAGGCTGAAAGGCACTTATAGTTTCAAGGTTATCTGAGATGGATGTGTCTGTTAATTTGTTTTATGTACAACACTGAAAGAAGTAAGGGAGGGGGTGAAAGCACAAGAGCTCCCTTTGCCTTGCCTTGCCTTTGGGTTGAAAAGAACTGGCATAATTTAAAATGCCCAGCAAAAAATATTTGCCCATTTTAACTCCAAGGTGGTGGTTTGAAAAATATCACACCAGAAGCAAGAAGAAAGAAAGAAATTCAGCTGCATTTTGCTGAATCCTCAGAATACCTGATACCTCTAAAAAATTTAGTAGTGAGAGAAACCCTTTTGTTAATAGCTGTATGTAGGGTTAGAGAGTTGTTCTCTTGTATTTTACCTGCAATACTTTTGAGATTTTCAGACTGTTCACATTATGTGCACAGAAGCAGTATCCCATAAGATGTGAATTGCTGCAGACCGCTTGATTCATTTCACATGTGCTGAGATTATTTACAGGATTAACACTTCTCCATGATTTCTGCCAGAAGGCCACAAGCCATCACAGTCAACTTGGTCCTTGGTTTGGCTTGGTATTTTGCTTCCCGCCCCCCGCCCCCTCCCTCCCTATATTTGTACAGGTTATAGTAGTTTGTGTAGGTTCTAGTGGTTGCTGTACATGTTCTGAGATGAATGTTTGGTCTCCCTCTGCACTTAATTCAGCCCAGCATATGGCTGAGTCTCAGAACCTGCTTTCAACTTTAGAGTCACCTTTGAGAGGTGCAGCAATAAAAAAGTACTTTCAGTCATGGAGGAGGCGTTCTGGGAGCATTCCTGGGCAGGGGCACAGGGCGCGCGCGTGCCCCAGGTGCAGTTTCCCCTCACTCTGCCCCTGCTTTCAGCATGTGCAGAGTACTTTCCGACTGATTAACCACAACCGTTCCCCATTAATGTGGAAATACAGATCTGATTTCCAAGGCAAGGTTTGGACCCTGGTAGCTTTCATTTAGGAAAGAAAACAATGACTCTTCTTGACAGGAAATACATGGGGTCCTGGATACAGATGCAAACCTCCAGGTGGAGCCTGGAAATCTTCCACAATTCCAGCTCATCTCCACAGACTGCAGAGGTCAGTTCCCCTGGAGAACATAGATGTTCTGGAGGTTGGACTCCATGGTATTGTGCCTCACTGAGGTCCCTGGCCTCTCCAGGCTCAATCTCCTAATCTCTAGGTGTTTCCCAACCTGGGCCAGTTAACCCTACCTTCTCTCCCCATCCCCTGGCAGTGGCCAGGAGGGACCTGGCAAATCCAGTTCCAGATCTGCACATCAAGTCTGGATCTCTTCTAGAACTGATACAGAGCTCTTACAAAAAGAAGGTTCCTTGTCAAAGGCTGTGTGTCATTCATCTCTGTCACTGTTTCCCACTGCTTGATCTGTCAAACAGGGAACAAGATCAGACATTTTGGCTGGAAAGTTCTGCTCATGCCAAGCATCAAATACAGTTGCTATTAAGAGTCCATTGCTTCAGCAAAAGCTCAAGGGAGAAATAGAGCTTACATGGTTTGCCCTGGCTGTGATATTGCTGCAATGCAAGGAAGAAAAAAAGAGAAAGAAATATAGTGTTGTCAGAATCTGGGGCGCTTTCAGCATTAGCTGGAGACAGTTACTAGGCAACCATTGCACCATGGGACATAAGCAGAGAACTCATAGTTCTCTTGGCAGTGACGGGTATTGTGTGTGTGTGTGTGTGTGTGTGCGCGAGAGAGAGGAAGTAAATGTGTCACAGAGAATGTGTGGTTGTATGCCATGCAGGTGAGAAAGCGACCCTGTTTTCAGAGAATGTGGGGCTGTTAGGTCATTAATCCCCTTCAGTCCCAGTAAGAGTCAAAATAGTTGAAGCAAATCTTTGTTATTTTGACTCAACTGGGAACTCAGTAGGTGAATAAATCACTGTGTATCTTTCAAGGCTGTTATCTGGATATAATGGGAAGACCTCACCAACGATGCCTTGGGCTCTTTGAAAGAGAGAAGTGACACAAAAAATAATACCCTATTCTTAGGACGTGTTAACATAAGACTAAAAAAGCTCTGCTGTGGTAGGAAAAGGGGCCTTGCGGTTCTTCACCCTTTTTCCTACAATGGCCCGGAAAACCCACAAACATGGAAAACTCAAATGCAACTTGAAGCCACAATCCTTGGTTCATGCAGTCTGTCCTGTAATTAACCATGGCTGACTGGTAAAAGTGATTTGTTAAGTAGGACCTCTAATGCACAGTGGTGCAGAGTGGTAAGCTGCCGTACTTCAGTCAAAGCTCTGCTCAAGACCCGAGTTCAGTCTTGACAAAAGTCTGTTTGGGGCAGCTGGCTCAAGTTGATTTGGCCTCCATCCTTCTGAGGTCAGTAAAGTGAACACCCAGCTTGCTGGGGTTAAAGTAGATGACTCGGGAAAGCAATGGCAAACTACCCCATAAACATAGGCTGTCTAGGAAAAGCCATGATATGATGTCACCACATGGGCCAGAACTGAATCAGGACTTGCCCAGGGAACTACCTTTACTTTTAATGTGCATGGAGTTGTTTGGGAGTAGGAAGGAGGACAAAGGCCTCACACTGAAGCATTTCATATCAAGAAGGGCATATAACTGAAATGCATAAAGAAAATAACCATCAGTGGAACATCATCCTCAACAAATGCTTTTCCCCATCAATGTAGGAGGATAATGGCACCTCTGTTGAAGTACCTTCCTCAAGAAGAAAGTCTTCTGGGACTTTTTCCATTAGACAAAAGACAGCTAACAGAGGACATGGATGACCCAGGCTAGCCCAATCTCCGCAGATATGAGAAATTAAGCAGGGTTAGCCCTGGTTAATACTTGGATGGGAAACCACCAAGGAAATCCAGGGCTACTACACAGATACAGGCAATGGCAAACCAGCTCTGTTTTTAACTTGTCTTGAAAATCATACAGGGTTGCCATAAATTGGCTGCAACTTAACAACATTGTCCATAACCACCTCCACTGCCTGCCTCCACATCACATCGTTATTCCTTGGAGGTCTCCCATCCAAATACTAGCCAGGGTTGACTCTGCTTAGCTTATGAGATCTGATGAGATCAAGATAGCCTGGGCTAACTGGGTCAGAAAAGCAACTGACTAGTGTGTTGGCATGCACGCGCGTGCGTGCTATCAAATCACAGCTTATGGTGACTTGATAGGGTTTTCAAGGCAAGAGACATTCAGAGGTGGTTTGTCATTGCCTGCCTCTCCAGGGCCTGAGGGAGTTCTGAGGGAACTGTGACTGCTCAGAGTCACCCAGCAACTTCATGTGGAGGAGTGAGGAACTGAACCCGGGTTTCCAAATTAGAGTTCATCATACTTAACCACTACACTATGCCGGCTTAGGAGACTCTAAATGTGGTTGCACAAGCTCATGAAGGCTATAGCTATTAGCAACATGGTAGACCCTCCAGGTTCAGTGACAGAGTATGTCACTCAATCCTAGTTATCAGTGAAGGAAAGAGCAGCAGCCTCCATAACCTCTTTGTGGGCTAACGAGCTACCTTCTACAAAAAAACAGAATGTTGACTGAGATGAATTTTTTTGGTCTAGTTCTACAGAGTTTGTCTTATTTTGCACCTCAGAATCCTAGAAACTTTAAAAAATTCTCCTTTTGCTTAATTTGTGGCTGATGTGTGCCAGACTTGCTGAGACTTTTAGAGGGAACGTCTAACACCTAAGTTTTTTGGGCTGGAGAGGTGAATGACGAGGTTGGTGGACAGTGAATGTATCTGAGTGGGGAATGTTTGTGGATGTAAAGGGAGAGATTAGATGGGTGGACACATGGTGGGCAGAGCCATTTCTGAGGGGTTTATCATGTGACAAGGTAATTTTTAAATAGGCTAGTGGCATTGACCAATCTGCTACTGTTGTTAGAGAGCTTGTCCTGTTCTTGTTAGCCTTGGCACCACCTGCCGTTCCCTTATCAACCCTGATAAAGCAATCTGCAACCTTCTTTCCTGCCTCTTTCCTGATGAAGAATTCTATATAAAAGGAATTATTTCTACTACAAATGGGATTACGTAAGACTGAGAATAATTTATTTGCACTGCTATGAATGACTGGAGGATCTATGAGGAGAATACCTTTTAAGCCTTATATTCTGCCTGGAAAATTTCCTTTCTTTTGGATTCTAATACTGGAATTCCGACTCTAGAAGGCCTTTAACCCGTTGCAAAATGGTATGCTTCTAGCCTTTTTACTGGCAGATATTGTCCTACTCGCGCATGGACCTTGCTACCACATTTTGTTTTGTTGATCTCCAGGGCTCCGACAGGATGTTACGGCAACTGCCTTCTCTGCTCCAAAGGAAGTTTAAAATTTTTCTTTTCTTTCTTCTCCTTTTGGCCGTCCTGATACATACGGTCTTGGATTTAGCATTTTCTTCAGGCCATGGTTCCTGTGGCTGTAGCCCAAAAGCAATGGATCCCATGGGTCTCTTGCCAACTAATCCAATTTTAGAAGTCCAGAATAAGCTGAATTTAAGGATTCTACAAGACTTCAGCAGTAGTAATGGCTCCCTAGAAAAACGCTCTCACTTGCCGGAAGGTACATCATATCTAGGTGGCAGGAACAATATGGATCTCCAAGGTCACAGCTTCAAGCATCAAGAAGAAAAAGAAAAAACAGTATCGGCAGACAGGTCCAAGCTTGCTGCTCTCTTTGATCATCCTCTCTATAAGGTTCCAACACCAGAGCTCATGGTGAAAGACAAGCTCTTTGTTACTAGTCCCAAGATTAAACTTACACTGAAAATCAGTGAGAGTGATGAATGGTGAGAGACCATCTCTTTCTTCTAGCAATACAGGGACAGTGGTACGGCCCATCCATCCTGGTACTGATCCACTTCAGTGCTGGCACTTAAATGGTATTTTGCCTAGGCTAAGAAACAATATTAAATTCTCCTTTTCCACATATTAGGAAAGCCAGATCCGCAGAATTGCAGAGAAGAGTATTGAATGGCCAGACCTGAAACTGTGTCTTGCCAACCTTATACTCATTAAGGTGGTTTTTAATGCTGGTTTTTGCCTATATTGGGTATTGTTTTTAATGTTGCTAACTGATTGGCTTCTAACATCTGAGGCATGTTATTATGTAGAGATCAAAAGCATATTGTGCTGACGATGCTAAGGATATGTTAGGAATTAATGGTTCTCAATATGGGAAGATGACTGGAATGTACATGTACTATTAATATTTTCCAGGACATGTTATGAACAGAAGGCAAGGTAAGAACATGCCATGGATTCAGAAAGATACACATCTTATATGCAGAAATACATTTCAGTGGTTAAACTCATGCTTTCCATGTATTCAACCTGAGGTTTTGAACCAGTGGTGGGATCCAAAAATTTTAATAATAGGTTCCGATGGTGGTGGGATTCAAACAGCGCCGCCGCCGCACACACGCACCTCCAGTGGGCAGGGAGGTGGGCAGGGAGGTTGCTTTAGTAACCTCTTCTCGGCACTCAGAAAAAATTAGTAACCACTTCTAGAGAAGTGGTGAGAACTGGTTGGATCCCACCTCTGGTTTTGACCCCTGTGATCTTGTGTAGATGAGATCTTTACCTAAAGTTCTAGTGAGCTGAATTTGAGACCATTCCTGCACTAAGTGGATTATCAGGGCTGATCTAACCTTTCTAAGTATAGATATAGGGTGCTGACTTATGTTTAGTTGGGCTGGTAATGTATCTATACAGTCTACTCTTTTGTCAGCAGCCAAGGAAAAGGTATTTCACTAGATCCTCTAGTCTAGGTGGGAAATGTATGCCTTGCCACTGAACCAGCCTCTTCTCTCCAAATTTCAGAGTTATCATTGTCCTGAGCCCTGATAAAATGGTCCCCATAGAAATCTTTGTTTTGCCAAGAGCGTGCAGAATTGTCTCAGCTGGCCCAGGTTTCCAGACCATATTGAGAATTCAGTTCATGTTCCATCTTCCCCAACAGAAATAAGAACCTTCTGGCACTTGTAAAACTAGAAGCTTGTAAGGATCGGCTAGATCAGTCCTTAAGGGAAGCTTAAACCTCCTATCTTTAAAGAGGCAAAGACTCTTCCTCAAATAAAGGACTCCAGGCTTTCCCCGCATCCATATTTCTTGGTTAGAGTGAATAGAATAGAATTTTGTTTGTTTGTTTTTCCCTTTTAATGTGGGTAGAATGATGACAATAAAACATTCCATTAAAAAGAAAAAATACGTGTAATTAAAAGCCATCTGTTATAGAAAAGAGAGAGTGAACAACTGTATCCATTGAGCAAAATATGAAATAAGAAATACATTCCTCTTTCTCTGGGTCTAAAACAGCTTTATGATGATTTTGAGGAGCAGAATAAATTCGTCAATAGGTTTCAGTTTTCATCTCGTGTTGGTTCTGTCCAGTTGCTATTCTTGGAGTCATGTTTCTCTGTCTCCTCTAACCTTGGAAAAACCAAAAGACTTCCCTTTCTCTTCTCCCAGCTCCCAAATATTTAGGGCAGGGGTCTTCAACCTATGGCCCTCTAGATGTTCATGGACTATAATTTCATCAGCCCCTGCCAGGATGGCCAAGTGGTAGGGCTCATGGGAATTGTAGTCTATGAACATCTGGAGGGCCATAGTTTGAAGACCCCTGATTTAGGGTTTCTCTTCTAGAATTCCTGGCATTCCAAGAAAGAACTTTAAAAAGAAATCCCTAGCTCTCAGATCCCACCTCTTCTATTCGGTGGAAAGTTCTAGACAATGCTATGGACTGTAGCATGTGCAGTGAAGATGTGACTCACTGCCAGCTAAAACAGATAAAAATGCCAGTTCTAGCCACATCAACTGACTGGACAGACTATGTCTAGTTGTGGAAATCATGAGATACTAGCCTTTTGAGTTTTAACAGAGGACAAATAAAGGAAGACCTGAAGAGCTGCCTTAAACTCTGTAAGGAAAACAGACAGACAGACAGACAGATAATACATACATACATACATACATACATACATACATACATACATACATACATACATACATACATACATACATACATACATACATACATACATACATACATACATACATACATGCATACATACATACATACATACAGTCAGTTTATTCCAGTCCTTAAAAGCTGATTCTGGAATAAAAAGGTTACTTGTTCTTAAAGTGCCCCTCCTTAATTATTTCCCAAGTTTACATCATACAGACGTTTCCTGTGGAGTGAAATGTTTACCACAGGCCTTACAGAGCCTGGACTTGAGACTAGGTAAGCTAGTGGCCAAGACTTAAGGCATCACCTCTGCTACTCGGTACGTGGCCCAGAATACCTGCTGCCCAGGCTTCCTCACAGCATTTCAAAGTGGGGCCAGGCTGTCTTCTGAAAGATGCAAAGAACTCTCTCCTGAACTTCTTGGATGTAAATAGGACGGGGCTCACTGTAAACAAAGACTCTCCAAGTCTGTAGTGACTGCTCCAAACCAATTAGGCTAGTCTGACACCTCTATGTGACAGTCACTTTAATTGAATGCTGAAGATAAATACAAATTGTGGGATAATTGATACTTTCACCATGTCCAGGACCATCTGATCCTTCCCATTCTTTTTGCTGTTGCTTTACTCTGCAGCTCCCAGCAGCCACTAAAGCTGCTATGGCCCTAGCTACCATGTTTGATGGTTTATAAGCAGGGGTGGCCAACCTATGGCACTCCAGATGTTCATGGACTACAATTCCCATCAGCCCAATTGGCCATGCTGGCAGGGGCTGGTGGGAATTGTAGTCCATGAACATCTGGACTGTCATAGGTTGGCACCCCTGGTTTATAGCATAGATGAGCCACAGCCTTTGCCAGTACCCAAAGTAATATACATTTACCTCCTACTATGGCACTGCTGTAATTTAATAAGAATTGCAGCCTCAGTGTTTAAACTAAATGTGATGATGCCTCTGGAGCTATACAAAGCAATACTAGGCAACATGGTGGCATAGGGGGCCACCTTGAGGAAAGATGAACAGTGGGTTTGGTCCACCAAACAATTTAAGTTGTCACCAGATTGTTGACCAGTTGAGATGTATTTGTATGACACTGAGTAATATTGTTGTGTGTGGTTGGGGGGTGTCTTGGATCTTCAGGATCAGTGGCAGTGCAGCAGACACACTCCATCTGGTAGAGCAAATGTCACCGGAAACCTACCCTCCTTGGCTTCGGTTTTATGCAGGCATCAATCGCTATGAACTGTACGGTCGCCATGACCCCACCCGTCCTGACTTGCTAGAGGATTTGGCCATGCAGAAAATCGTCAGTTCAGGTACTGTGTGCCACATTCTGATTCTGCACTTAACTCACCTTCTTCTTGTGATTTCATTTTATCTTGCTCCAGGTTTGACACCTGGCCAGTGAAACCATCCTGACAGAAGAGTCAACTCCTGGAATTTTGCTAGTTCTGCCTCAGTGCTAACTCATCAGGGATTTTCTGATATTATGAATACAAATGAAGAGAACCAGTTTTCTTCCTTCGCCCTAGCAGGGAGCATTAACAGCTCTGTCATTGTGATGAGCATTCATTTTTGTCAGTTTCTGCATGGTCTCTGGCTTAATGCTCAGTCACCACTGAATCCTCATTCCTAACTGTAACCATGCTTTAAATATGACCTGAATTCCCCCCCCCCCATACCCCCGCTTCTTCCCTCTTTCCCTTAAAGTATTGTAAAATGGCTGGATCTTGATGACTGTGGCTCTGACTATATAACAGGAATTGTAATGTTTTTTTTTAATTTTAAGCCCTGTTTGGCCTGGGACTAACAGAGCCCTTTGGTGATTGGGCGGTATACCAAATCCAATAATTAATAGTAATAATAATACCTTAAAATCTGTCTTTTCCCATACGAACCTACCTGAACACTCTGGTCATCTTTGGAGGGTCTGCCTTGATTTCCCCTAATATCTGAAGCTGGATGGGTAGCAACCTGAGAAAGGGCCTTCTCTGTGGTGGCATCTCCCTCCCCCAGGAGATTCATCTCTCTCTCTCTCTCTCTCTCTCTCTCTCTCTCTCTCTCTCTCTCCTCCCCTCCCTCCCGCCCCCCTCCTGTCTTTGGCCAGCAAGGGAAGACTATTTTCCCAGCTGGCATACCTCCAGTAATGGTTATTGGCCCTCCTTCTCCCTCATGTGTTTTCAATTGAATTATTTTATAATATTTATAATATAATACTTATAATAATTTTTAATTGCTTAAATGCTTGAGCAGGTTTTTTTTTATGTTTGCTGCCTTGTAGACCCAGATCAGGTGCATTAAAATGCTTTTAAATGAATCATAAACATTGTAAGTATCCCCCTCAATAGACCTGAATGGGTCTGGTCCACAGTGAAATGGCAGCAGAGGCATAGCTCCAAATCTCTATTGCTCTTCCCCCCTCCCCTTCGCCAAACAGAGCCAACTAGGGTAAGCATTAGCCTCTGGGTCTTCTCATTGCTTGGAGAAGTGGGTCCTGCATAGCAGCATATAATTGGGCACATGCATGTGCAAATGGCAGCAGGAGGGAAAGGGAGCGACTGAGAAAGGAGGCCATGGTGGGGAAAGCACCACGACCTCATTACGCCTTTCCTGCTGTTTTTTATCTTGGAAAAACAAACAAACAGCAGGAGACCCTTTTTCAGATATCTCATCATCAAGTCTAGTTTGGCCTTTACAACTGTGAGCTCCTCAGGGGCAAGATCCTCTCCCTCTCTCTCTCTGTCTTGCTGATGTGGAGCATGATACACACAGATGGTGCTGTACTAAAAATAATGCTTACATTAATGTCGTTTCAGTCCAGAAGCCTGGAGGGACCCAACTGAAGATAATCATGACCTTTCCCAACCATGGCAAAGCCCTCTTCAAACCCATGAAGTGAGTAAACTCTTGTGACGTACCTGCTTCAACATTCTGAATCCCAGCTCTTCCCCATACATCGAAATAGTCTTTGTGGGACTCTGCTTGACGAAGGAATAAGCTTGGAACATTCTTACTTTCTCTGAGTTCAAGTTTAGTGGGGAAGCCTTTCTATAGAATTGTGATGTGGTGGTCCCTTTCATTTGTACCTCCACCAAAGGTTAAAAAAAAAAGCCATGGATCAATACCTGCTGCCTTGGCTTGTCTCTCACTGGACAATGTCAAATACATTTCATTTCATTTCATAACCTTTGTTGGCATAAGAAACAAACAGAACAATAATACTGGTAGGAAGGGATGGTTAAGAGCATATTGAAATAACAATACACAGAAATTTTGCTACGACCTCCAACGTTGCGTTGTTCTCGTTATTAAGGAGAAATACAGTTTTTTGTGATGTCAACTACAGTTGAGTGGAAAATGATTTTCCCTAAGCACTGTTTTTGTTCTTAGACTCTGCAGTCAAGCTCCCTTGAGAAGTTTCCCCATGGAAAGAATGGGGGGGTGGGAATTTCTCTACCTACTGCCCTGGAGTTCACAGAGAGTTCACATACTTCCCCATTTCTACAACTCCTAATCTAGACTGTTTATTCCACAATTCAATCTAGATTGATATTCCCTTCTACAGAACTGTAACCTTTCAAAGTTGAATTCTTCTCCTGGTCAATGGAAGATAGGAAGAGTTTCTTCCCCTCTTCCAGTGATGTGGACAGGACTGCGCCTGGTCACCTGAAGGAGGACAAACTATTCTTCTCCACTTTCTCCTGCATCCTTAGTCATATGGTCTATTACATTATAGACTCGAGGCAACCTGGTTTTATCCTTTTCCATTCAACAGACTTGTCTGGACTGCTGTCAGACTCAAGAGAAGTAATATGGCTTGCTCCATTGCCTTTAGTGGTATTTGGATCTGCAGCAATCAGCAGGGGAAGCTTTTCATGGCATTGCTACACCTGGTCATTGCTACAGATTAAGGTACCGTTAAAGGCCCAACTACAGAGAAATTTCAAAATGTGGGCAGTGCAAAGGTCAAATTCTTGGCAGCCAGCACAACATTTGAGCTAAAAGGGATAGGGAGAAATTTTTCCAATTCTTAATCACAGGTCATTTTTTTTTTCCAACCACACAAGCAATCTGAATGCTGGGATTTTCTTAATTTCAACATGGTAATGGCTGTAATTTACTTTTCCCGACAGTAAGGAGCCTTGCAACTTTTGGGGTGGTTGTGATAGGCATGCAATTCTTCACTGGCCAATATAATTACTGCCATTTCTAGAGTAGCTAACGCAAACTTCCACATAGTGGGGATTCTCTGGAACTGAACATGAGTTTTCACACCGTAGCTTAAAAATATTTTAACACCAATGCAACCTGAGATATGTGCAGGTGCCCCTGGGGCAAGAACAGCTACTTAGATCACTTTCTAGTCCTGCAGTAAATGGTGCACTGGGCCATCCATGCTTTTGCTTGTTTGAAATGGAGAGGTGCGACCTCTGGTGGGGAAAGGCTTAGCCTTTATATTTATGTATTTAGTATATTTTTATGCAATCCCTCAAGCAGTTCAAGATAGTTCTCTCTGCCTCCATTTTATTTTCACCAAAAAATCTGTTGAAAGGGTTAGTGTGACAGAGAACAACCAATCCCTTTATTTTATTAAATGTCTACACCGCTTCTCTCCTTTTGGGCTGGGGACAGTTTCCAACAAATCATATGCACAATAATTTCATACAATAAAAATAATAAAATATAAAGCTAAAAACCATAGATGAACTAGTGTTCAAACCTAGACCTCCCCAAACATAGTCTAACAGTCTAACATTTACACCATATCAGCTTTGTGCTGTGTTAATTAATGGATCATTGGGGTCCAAACCAGATTATTAGATTCTGCAGTGATAAACCATGGTTTGCAATCATTTGGCAAATCAGAGTCAGAAACTATGGTTTGTAGGGACTTGTGCTAACTGATTTGGTGTAATGTCTGAAATGACAAACCAGAAGAGATGGGAGTGTTTTACAGATGGCAGCAGAGGTCTCAACCATAGTGTGCTTGCAAGCTTTCAAACTATGATTTGCATGCTGAACCTGCAAACTTTGAGTTGGAGTGACATCTTTGAATGCCTGATTATGAGTATTGCTTTGAACCAGTTTGCGGACGTGGCCAGAACTTCTGAGGTGAGGAGTAGTACATATAATCACAGGACAAAAACTGTAAGGGTTTGGGTTAATGGCTGGGCAATTAATCCTTCTAGATGTTTCTTCTCTCCACCCCAGACAGACTCGAGACCAGGAGACTTCAGCAGATTTCTTCTACTTCTCAGACTTTGAACGGCACAATGCAGAAATAGCAGCCTTTCACCTGGACAGGTGAGTCTGGCACAGTCCCCTGGCTCAAATACAGTAACTCTGTACTTGAGGGTACAATGAATGGCTTAACTGTGGCAGATCAATGTGCCAGTCTTGGCTGGATTGAGATCCTGCCATCAGAATGGACAAAGATCTGTCTCATTTAATGTGTCAAGGCCCAGCCAGCACTGTGGGCGGCTGTATATGTCTCTAGTTCAGCAGGGGCTATTCTCCATCCCAAGGTCCTGAAGCAGAAGCACAGGAAGGCTCCTTTAATTTATACCAGAGCTGGCCAGAGCCAGCTCATGTGGTAGCAGCAACTTTTCTCCCTCTCCTTGTCCTTGCCCCTACCATGGTGCCACCCTTATTCTTGCCTATAAGCTAAGGAATGAAGGGGCCTCGTCTCCTCCCCTCCAGGTCTCTCTAAAACAAGCAAAGCAAGCTATGAGTGTCTTATGGGGCTTCTATGCTCTCGTACCATTGCCAGAGCTCCAAAAATGATGTCCAAACTATCATGAAAGACGTGAAACATGAGAGAGTTCAGGAGGCCCAACCGGACATAAGTGGCTTGACATGCTGATTACAGACTGGTCTGGAGGAAGCAAAGATGTGAGAAAATGTTAGCTCCTGGTGTGGGTGTGGTGGCAGTAAGGTGGGGACAGAGGAGGGCAACACAATGGGGTGGGTAGTAGAGAGGTGAAGATGGCAGTGCCAACAGAAGTAATGAGCCTTGATTCACCAGTGGGCCCAGTCAGCCCAGAAGCTTTGTCCTAGCTATCAATTTGAAGGGCTTACATCACACAACCTCTTTTCTCCTGGGTCCAAAGATGGCTCTGCAGCCTAAGGATGATACCTCAGTAGACTAGGAACAGGGTCCTTGAAAGTCCCTGAAACAGTATCATGTATCCAGTGGCAGCCAATGGAAGTATAGAAGCAGAAAAGGCAGCTATTTGCATCTAACTGCACGCTCTGTAACCCCGAGAACAGAATTTGAGTTTCCTGCCTACTCTCTTTTTTTCTGGGAAGGATCCTGGATTTTCGACGAATTCCTCCAGTTTCTGGCCGTTTGGTGAATATAACCAAGGAAATCCGTGACATCACAACTGATAGGAAGCTGTTTAAAACTTTCTTCATCTCACCAGGTGAGTATTTTTCCAGCCAGCTGTTCTGCACAAGATGAGATTATTTGGACCATTGTGGGAACAGACCTACAATGTCAAACTGTGTGCTATTTTTTTCAGTGAATAGCGATAACTGTGTGGAATAACTATGCCAGATGAGTTAAATGTTTTCCTGCTACGATGTTGCTAGTATCTATAAGATCGATGGTGGTATCATCACATGTCTGGTTTTGTGTTTGCCTGACCTTGGCTTCCCTCCATTTTCTTTTTCTTCTGGGTCATCTCAGCTGGCAACGTGTGCTTCTATGGTGAATGCTCCTACTATTGCTCCACTGAGCATGCTCTGTGTGGTAAACCTGACCTGCTTGAGGGCTCCGTGGCGGCTCTCTTACCTGATGAGAAGCTGGCTAAACGGCATTCATGGAGAAGTCCTTGGAGGCGTTCTTACTCCAAAAGCAAGAAAGCTGAGTATGTTGCTTAAAAACAGTTCCCCAAAAGCCCCTTGATTTAGAGATGGTTCCACATGTGCAAGGTCAAGCAACAGAAAGTTGAGGAGACAGTTTTGCTGGAATGTGGCAAGGGAATACAAGGGGCCAGCTCTAGACGTTGAGGCTCTGAAGATGCTTCCCCTCCCCTCTCCCGGCTTCTAGTATGGTGTCACCATCTCATGTCTTCAGCAGCCTTACCTTACCTTTTCATAACTCTTTCCCAGCTGATGGATGCCTGAAATAGTTATGTACTGGAAAACAGCAATGTTAGCAAAGCGTGCCTATTATTAGCAGACTGTTCAATGGCTCTTTCAGAGCTGTGGGCTCGAGGATCAGGTCCTGTTTGTTCCCTGGGTAGACAGCCTCTGTTGATGCGCAGAAAACAGAAGGCCTGGAGGATCCAATGTGAACATTACACACAAGAGTTACATAGGAGAGTACATATAAGCCATCTCTAGATCCTCTGGATTAGCCTATGAGTCAGACACAAATCTCCCACTCAGGGCCAGGCATCTGAAAGTGTAGCCACTATCTAATTAAAACCTTCCCTAGACAAATCTGATTTTTTTGAGACTCATTTATATTGGGTTCAGGCCCACGTTTGGTTGCTAACATTACTTTGATTGGGAGAGAGATTGTGCTTGCAGGGGGAGTGATTATGTTTTGATTCTTCTGGAGTTTGATGCCATCAACTGGGGCATTCCTCCAGACTGGATTTTGGAAATGGCAAAAACGCTGTGTTTTGGTGGTCCCATTCATATTTGACAGGCACGTTCCAGAAAGTGGTGTTGTGGAACTTCAGATCTACCCCCTGGCATTTCACATCTAGATGGAAGTGCTGATTGAGGTTACCAGGGAATGGTGATGATACCCAGGTTTTCATCTGGTGCGACAAAAAATGTACCAAATATGTCCTTGGAGGGGGTAATCTGTTGATGAGTGAATAAACTAATGCCCACTCCATACAAAACAGAGGAGCTTCAGTTGGGGTTCTCCAGACCAGTGTGGTGGATTGGTTGCATCCCCTCTTAAGAAGCAGATTCCCGAGTTAGTGTTTCTTTTAGATCTGACCCTACCAGTGGATGTCCGAGAGTCACTCATGGTTCAATGTACATATGAAGGCTGTTTCTCAGAAACTTGAACTGGACTAGAACACTGTGGCAAGAGTGTAAACAAGGTCATGCTGCACTGGTCATAGTATCCTTCTTTTAAAAAACCCAGCAGCAATCCCACTGCGTTTGTTGCCAGAATTCAGAAGATTACGTTAATACTGACCTTCAGACTCCTATATAATCTGACCACAGAATATCTGAAGGACCATCTTTCCCATGTGAACCTGCTCATAGCTCCTTGCCTCCTGAGGTGAGGGAGGGGGTAATGAAATTGAAGTCTTTCTCAGGAGAGGCAAACTCAAATAAATAAAAATCTGCAGCAGTCTCTCCCTTTTCCATTTTACCTGGTGCCTTTTGTACCTATACTTAAATGGCAGGTACAGACACTGGTGTTACTGTTCAGGGGCCAAGTTGCTTTTCTTCCTGATGGCAACCTTGTTGTGCTGCTGCACACACACACACTCTCACACACACACGCACACACACACACACACTTATGTTCATGCCAACTTAAAACTGTAATTTTTTGTGACAGTGATTTTAGTATGTTCCAGGTTGCTTTGCACTTCAGGGAAAGTGAAGTAAAAATATTGTAAATGAATTAACATGATGCAGGCACAGGGTTAATTAAGAGAACAGAGATCACACCAGAAGGAATTGTGTTCTTTGCTGGTCACGACAGAGCCACATGCTGATATGTCTGCCTCCCTGCAACAGTCTCTGGGGGGGGCGGGTGTGGAAGGAAGCTACTGAATCGTGCTGTTTCACATCTGGCTTGAAAAACTGGCACCAAGATCTCACAGAAGATAAGCCCTTCTAAAAACCCTACTCTGCTTCTAAATCTCTCCTCATTGTCTTAGGGAGCTGCAGCTGTGCTTTAATAGTCCCTTTCCCCAGCAAACTTAACTGATCTCATTTCTCTTTCTCCAGCAAAGTATCCGGGGAGGAGTGAGGCATAATTCAATGAACATTTATTTTCCATACTCAGCTGATTGAAAAGAGAGGGGGGGCAGTCATCGCAATATGGCCACATTTGGGGAAAGGTGGTGGCTCAATGAATGAATGCTGAATGCAGAAGGTTTGAGGTTCAGCCCCCAAAATCTCCAGTTAAAAGAAGCAGGTAGCAGGTGATGTGACAGACTGCTTGCTACCTGAGACGCTGAAGAGCCACTGCCAGTTTGAGTGGACAGCCCTGACCTTGATGGACCAGTGGTCTGATTTGATATAAGGCAGCTTCAGGTGTGTGTATTCCACTGCCAACATAGCTCCCCTTTTTGGTTCTTGGTTCTAGGTATCCTGTTCTTCTAAGGCTCCCTTTCCACCAAGTGAGCTCATAAGCCTGTCCCGTCTCTTCCTGTCAGGTGACTTTGATGACTTGCAATAGCAGCCAAGTAGATTCTTATGTTACCACCTGGGCATTGAAGGTGGGACCTGAGTCTGGAAAAGGGGAAGACCACTGACCCAAGGGGAAACTAAGGGGCTAGAAGGAAATGTGCTGTTAGAACAATCCTAGCCAGTTTATAATGACGATTATTAACAATCTTTCCTAAGGTGGGAGCTGAACAGAAATTACTGCACTCAGGTACGGAAGACGCCCCCTTACGACCAGACTTCCCGCCTTCTCAACCTAATTGACTTGACTGTACTTGATTTTCTCATGGGTAAGCCACGCATGCCTTTTCCTGTAGGATACACTCCATATTTCCTGAGGATCCTAAATGTTGCCGCCTCATCCGTTGCCAGTCCAGATCCTTTAGCTCAGCTTGTAACCGAAACAGTTTGGCTCCATCCTAGTTCTCTTTAAAACATGCAGTTCTGAGTTCGAGAGTAGACATGTCCCAGCTTTCTGCTTCATGTGAGCATCTGTCTGCTTCTCTAAAATATGCTTCTTTTAATATCCAGCTATATCAAGTTAATATATGTACCTATACACAATTACAGGCCAGATTGTCTCGCTGTTACTTTTTGTTCTCACCTTTCTTTTAATGTGGTTTGTTCTCTTGTGTGCTCTGCACATGGGGCTGTGTTCTTGCACCTTTCTCGATCAATTTTCACACATCAGATGAAGCAGATTGCTGCCTATGAATACATGTCACAATAAACGAATTAAAGTCCTTCCTGATGCTATTTTTTCCATGCCTGTGTGCATTTTGAAAGCACATCTAAGGACACAGGCATAAAATGGCTGATTCTGAGAGCCACTTAGAAGCACGTCAAAAGAGAGGAAAGTGAGTCACGCATCTCCTGAAACATGCAAGGTGGGATTTGAAAAGCTCTCCCACACAGAGATCTGTGAGCACCATGGATCATGTGGCTCCAGTTGAGGCATCCAAAAGGTATTATTAATTGGCTGTACATTGTACATTGCATCCTTCTGAGTTGTTCATCTGCTTATATCAAATCCCCATCGCGTGCTGGATCACGTACCCCTGTCTAAGGGGTCATTAAAATTTCCTCATGATGCACAGCTTATCTTTTGAGCATTTTTTGTGAGAAATGTGAGAACAGTCTTTCCTTTTTGAAATCATCTGGAGCAGCGCAGGGACCCTGACTATGCGTCATTACTGGGGTTCATGCAAACCCCAGGTACGGTAGATATTCTCTGTATGCAAAGCAGCTTCTAGGGGAGGCCGACTGAAGCCACAATGTGACAGGAGGAAAAGGGGGCTGAATGCATGTTTAGGACACTTCAGGGGAGACAGGGGGAGGGCAGTGGAAGAAGGGCCATTGGAAAAAGGGTTAAACATCCCTCCTGCTTGTCTGCTCCAAATTGCCCCCTCCTCTTTCTGAAAAGAGATTGAGGGAGTTGCACACATTTTGCGTGTATGATTCAGTGACTTTTACAACGTGTTGAAGCTATCTGGATTTCAGATTGTATCGTATTAGTTATTTCAATTTGCTAGCTTTATTACTTGCCTCAGTTCCTTCCTGGAAGAAAGATATGCTAGCCATTATATAACGTTGCATGTTATAGCCAAAGTGTCCCCTCATTATGGGTTGTTTTCTGTTTCTGAACCAGCATTCACCTTTTTGTACATTATTTTTCACATTTTCAAGCTACTTCCCTAGAAGCATTTGCAGAATGTAAGCAGGAAAAAAATAATATCACACAACCCTAATTTTCTTCTCTTACTAGGGCTACTGACGTAGAATATGATGGCAAGCAGTGCCCTCTAGTGAGAACCCTACAGTACTGCATTAACATATTCCACTTCATTTTCACACATTCCAGATGGAATAAAAAGAAGTAACTCTTATCAAAATAAAAAGCAGTGGATGCACAACTGTGTATGACAAAACTGATATGCACCACACCATATTCTAAATAATGGGCAACAGGGACTGTTTGAACATGGCCCCATGTCAGGAATCACCTTACACATTAAAATCTTTCCTGACTGGTTAAATGCCCATGCACAGGTGCTTTCAAGCAAGTTACTTATTATATACATTTTGAACAGTGGTGGGATCCAAAAATTTTAGTAACAGGTTCCCATGGTGGTGGGATTCAAACTGTGGCATAGCGCCAATGGGGCTGGGTGGGGTATGATGGGGGCGTAGCCGGGCATTCCGGGATGGGGCTGTGGCAAGGACACAGCCGCTGCGCCAGTCCTTGGGCGGGAAACGAATGCACGCAGGCGCAGGCTGCCACGCATGCCGGTTACCTCCTGCTAGACTGCTTCAAGTTCTGCGCACTACTGCTGAGAGGAGGGGCGTAACTAAGGCAAAAATCACATGGCAAAATCACCAATTAGTAACCCCCTCTCGGCACACACAAATAATTAGTAACCTACTCTCGGGAACCTGTGAGAACCTGCTGGATCCCACCTCTGATTTTGAGTCATTTGGAAGACTCCTCCGTGCATCTCTGAAATTGGAGTCAATCCTAAGACTGCATCTGTAAAGCATTTACCTCATATTACAGTCAATTGAAAATGTATTAGAGGGCACTCCTTTTTAGGCCTGCTAAGTCAGTCCCATGTTATTCAATGTTGCTCATTCTCAGGATTGCAGCCATAGTCTTCCCCACAGAACTCTGAGAACTGCTAAGAAACATGCAGCAAAGGTTCTCAGCACCCTTGAAATCTACAGTAGCCATGATTCCTTGAGCCATGACAATTGATCCAGTTTAGAACAGATTCATAGTGCGGACATGACCCATGGCCACATATTAAGTAGCTGTCAGTGGATTGGGAAATCATGTTCATTGGATTAGGTCACCAGAGCCTACATCGTCCGCCTTCTGCTATAGAATAATCAGCATTTTCCATTCATTCTATTGACATGGCCACCATGCTGTCCTCCAACCTACCTTTTCTCTTTCATAACTTGCCTACACCAGCAACCCATCCTATCTCACATCAATCTGCTCTTTTGGGAATTGGGGCGGGGTGAGGGGGGTGGGGAGGAGTCCTATGAAAGCCAAGCACTTTATCCCACTCATCCTTCTTGTCATTGATGCCTGCTCGTTCAATCTTCCCTTCCAATTACTTATGCTCTGTTCAATCATTTTTAAGTTGCTCCTTCTAGCCACAGTAATAACAGCTGAATATTTGCAGGCTCCTCTGTGTGTGCTGAGGATTGTACATAGTTGTAGGAAAAAAATGTAGAATTATACTACTATCTTGAATGACTGCATCTTCATAGCTGCCTAAGTGATGTTATAATATCTCTACGAAACCACAGTAATATAAGTTGTGAAATGGTTCACTCCATTCTCAACACCTCTTATCTAAGGAAGTCTTATCCATGTTTGGACCTAAAAGCTGCAAACTTCCAAAGAGGCAATTTTATCCCCATTCAGGATGGGAACCTGTAATTTGGGTGGTGGGTATTCAGGCACTAAAAACCAAATCCAGGATGTGATGGCAGGTTGGTGGGGTGGCAGCCAACGACGAAAGCACCCCACAGTCTCTGTGTGCTGAAAAACAGGACATCTTGTGACATTTACTCTGTGTTCTTATTTTATTATTGCCATATCACGTTTGGGGTGGCTTTCTCTTCTGTCTGTCGCAATCCTCATCTGTTGGTTTTATCTCTGGCTCAGGGAACATGGATCGCCACCACTATGAGACATTTGAAAAGTTTGGAAATAATACCTTTCTGCTACATCTGGACAACGGCCGAGGGTAAGAGTGCTACATGTTCTCTTGCAGGGCTGTGAGAAGGTTGTGAGCTTGTGTGATGTGGGTCTTGGAAGAAATGGCTGAAGTATTTCTGTTTCAAACTGAAACCTCAGATAAGCTTTTGTGCTGGCATTTATAAAGACACTTGCAAATGGGAAGTCCAGGATTCAGAATGACCTCATGACAGCTTCAAGCTTCTTTTAGGTTTTGGCTCTTTACAGTGATGACTGTGCTGATTATCCCAGAGCTGTGGCTCCTCTTTCCATATTTTAAGTTACACAATTCAGTGTCACCCTATGGCAATGTCCTCAAAGGCTCCCTCACTCGTCTTGTTGCCTAGGGTTACGTTGCTACATTTCTGCAAACTGCAGAATATGACATTGCAGTATGCAGTGTTTTCAGAATTATCTTTTAAAAGAACAGTTTCCCATGGCAGGTGAGGTGGGTATGGGAAAGGGAGATGAGGTGGGCCTTTAAAATGCATAAATTAATATTCAATATGTAGGTGTGAATGTCCTGATGGCTGAATCTCATTTCACTCCACAGTTCTCAGTCATTCTCTGTGATGCCCTGCCCATTTATCCCTTCCTGATGTAAGTTAAGGTAGCAGTAGTCGTGGCTGGAAAACAACTAGCATGGGAAAAAATTTTCATTCCTTTCTCTACATCACATCAGACAGTAACTAATTACCTAAATGTCGACACAGAAAGCTCAGCTTTGGAACTATGTAAACATGACTAATTTATGTAACACATTCCAAATGTAGAATTATGGCTTTTATCATATTTCCTGAAAAGATGACCCCTCCTTAAAATGTTACACACACAATTGTTATCGCTCATAACTGCAACTTGTCGCTGAATTTAAGACAACTCTATCATTCTTTTGATAGCACATCTGTGAAAAAAATGTAGTCTTCTGAGTAAATATTGTAAATCACAGAACATACATTTTAAAAAAGAAAGATAATAAAGTCCAAATCTCCAACACTATTTGATTCTGTTCTGTTTCCTGGATTGCAAAGGTAGGAAACAAAGCAGAATCAAATTCTGTTTCAAGATTTGAGCTAGGAGCACAAAATGAAGCAGGAGAGTTAACTCATGGAATACTGTGGAAACAACCACTTGTTCATTTTGAACACTTTCCATGTAACCAAACAAATGGTTGTGTACGTGGTCATCACTGGATGGCCAATACAGAAATCAGATAGATTACATAGGTGGGTCCTGACAGAAACATGTGAGAACAGCTGTGCCACCCCCCACCCCCACCCCTTT
The DNA here is from genome assembly GCF_021028975.2 of Sphaerodactylus townsendi. Lineage (NCBI taxonomy): Eukaryota > Metazoa > Chordata > Lepidosauria > Squamata > Sphaerodactylidae > Sphaerodactylus > Sphaerodactylus townsendi. The sequence goes on along the minus strand of NC_059430.1, from coordinate 39,115,432 downwards.
GATTTCTCCCTTCTCTCCACTTTTCTCTCAGTGTCTCTTTCACTCCTAAGCTGCCACCAGACGTAGCGTGGCTCCTGGATGCACCACTTGAAGTGGGAGGGGGGATTTACCTCCGCCCCATTTTTTTAATGTCAGATTTTTCTGGAGACTTAGGGGGTGCTCAATCTGAAGAAAGATTTATTTAGGGATCAGCTTGGGAATTGGATATATAATCAGAAGCAGAAGATGGAGACGTTCTTTTCAAGACCAGCCATAGGGTTGCCATGGGTTGGAAGTAACTTGATGGCCCTTAACACACACAAATAAAGCTCAGCCTATACAGACACAAAATGTTATCCACCACTGAAAACCAGACACAGTTTTATTTATTTTCTCGTTCTCAGGTTTGGAAGACACTCCCATGATGAAATGTCCATTCTGGCTCCTCTCCAGCAGTGCTGCATGTAAGGATTCTTTTCTCCTCTGTCTCTCTTCTATCTTGTAAGGGAGGGTTTTATCTTTTGGGATCAAGACAGGCCATCAGCTAATCTAACAAAGGTGGGGGGTTTTTTGGTGCCAAACCCAATTATTCTCACAAAGAGAAGAGATGCTTCTTTGTAATCCAAGAGGTTTCCTTGTTCTAAATGCTGAGAAAGTGATCCAATCTCTAATTCTGCCATGGTTCATTTCGTTGAAAATGTAGAGAGTTCTAGATTTGAAGATGAGATGTGCAGTCAGCAACCCAGTTGTGTCCCAGTAGCATCTCTTCTCTAGAATCATGGGGCAGGGGGTTTGCTACATACAGAGTTCAGGATCCTGTCTCACAGGGGCCAACCGGTTCCTCTGAAGGTCCAGAAACAAGGCATAGAGCTTTCTGCTGATGTTGCCTCCTGGCACTGGTACTCGAGGGTTGACTGCCTCTGAAATTTGTGGTCACCATGACTAGTAGCCTCCATGAATCTGTCCAACCCCCTTCTAAAGCTGTCTATGCCAGTGGCCATCACTACATCCTCTGGCAGCAAATTCCGCATTTTAGTCACTCATAGTGTAAAGTATTTTCTTTTGTCTGTCCTGAACCTACTACCCATCAACTTCATCAGATGTCTCCAAGTTCCAGAAAATGTTTTCTCTGCCACTCTCTCTACCCCATCTATAATTTTATAAATAGAGGTCCCTGCTTTATCATTGTTATTCACATTGAAAAGTCCTGGATTCTTCAGCCTTTCCTTATTTAAAAAAAAGGGTGGGGTGGGGTTCTCCAACTATTACGGACACTACTATGCCTATATTAATAGGAATATTGAATGTGATGACTGAGTGGTGTTTTTTGATACCTACTTGGTTATTTTTCTTCATGGGTCTAGTATAAAAAAGTCAACATTCTCACGGCTACAGCTGCTGGCCACAGAGCCGTACCGTCTGAGTGATGTCATGCGTGAGTCACTAGCTGCCGATCGCTTGTCGCCGGTCTTGTTTGAGCCCCACCTGAAAGCACTGGACCGCCGGCTCCAGAAGGTATTGGACATGGTGAAAAGATGTATGAAGAAAGGACAGGACAAAGGTGTGCTGTTAGATGACCAAGAAAAGCAACAGGATGTGACCTCAGAGCAGCAAGAAGACAAGAGAAGCACAGAATAAAAGAGCTGGAGACCCAACCTTCTAAAACATACCTCTCAATTCTAATGCTGCGTCCAATGGATTTGCTGCAGAAAAGTAACTGGGCATGCTGTGCTTTTTTCAGACATGGATTAGTGAGCATAACAGAGATGCTTATAATCAGTTAGGGGAAAATGGGAATGGGGACAGAAATGGAAAATAAAGAATCATGTGTAAATAACACAATCAGGCACTTGGAGTCAGTGTGGAAGAGTTGCTATCCATCCATCCATCTGAAGAGTGCCACGGCTTCTAGCAAAAATGCCTTGTTCAGCATGATAGGCAAGAAATAAATTTGTGTAGCAGCATTCCAGTGATTAAAGCACTACCCTAGCAGAGATTTACATTCTACTCCAGCCCTGTTGTAAAATTTCCTAAAGCTCCTAAGCAGCTATATAGAGGAGGTGCCCTGGCCTCTGCTGTGGCTGAAAACTGTTTACACAAGCAAGATGGAGAGGACAGAGCCCTCCTGGCTGTTTATTTGGGTCTGGATAAGCAACTGCTGCTGACTTTTCTGGGGATGACAGAGGAAGTGGACAGCAGCTCTCTGGATCATTCAGGTGTTGTTAACTCTCTTGAAATTTAACTTGGCCCTGATTCACCTCTTCAGCCTCTTATTGGCATCCATGCTGAAGGGAGTCCAGGCCAAAACAATGATTGTTTGAAAAAGGGCTGCTGCCCTCTTACCAGGCTCCCTTATCTGCACTTACGGTCAAGGGTAAGAAAGAAATAATGATGTGGAATTTGCAAATCGCAGCAGATGAACAGCCGTATTTCTTTCCATAAAAAACTAAACATGAGCCCTGCTGGGTCATAAGTAGAAGCTGCTGTTAGTTCTTGGCACCTGGCATGCAAAGGTATACCTCCTCTGAACACGTTGGTGTTATTTAATTATCATGGCTGACAGCCATGGATCTGTGCTCTATAAATTTGTCTCCTTCTAATTTTACTTCATTTATATCCCTTTCTCCCCAATGGGATCCAAAGGTCATTCTCCTCTTGTCCATTTCCTCCTCACAACAACCCCAAAGGGTAGGTTAGACTGAGGATAAGACTGACCTAAGTTCACTCAGGAAGCATCTTTCACAGCAGAACAAAGAATCAAACCTGGGCTGCTCAGATCTCAGTCTCATCCTAGCCACTGCACACACTGCCATCTAAGCCATCTAAGATGCTGGCCTTTGCCTCCTCTGGCAGTACTGAATCCTTTAATTATGCAATTTGTGTCATGTTCCTGCTGTGAAAGTATCCCTGTTCAGCAAATGGCTCAGGTTCTTCTTTTCCGTCTTGCTGTGGCTGGGATAGGGGGAGGGATGCTGCTGGAAGACTGGTACCACAATTAAAAAAATCTGGAGTTTCACTGAATTGTCCTTTCTGTAAACTTTTAGAATCTAGCTATCCAGTCCCCTGATCAAAAGTATAAGAACATTTTGCTTCTTTGGCCACTCACCTTTAATGCATTGCTTTGAGTTATGATAGATTATACATCTGTATGATTATTTACAACCATGACTGTGGAGAACATCTGCCGTTACATAACTGATATATATTTTTGGTGCCTTTAGCCCCCAGTGTCTGAACTTCCTTTTCGAACCCAGAGGGCCTTGTTTTGTAATTTTAGCTGCATTTTATTCTATTTTCATCACCACCAACAAAAGATGGGTGTTGCACAATGAAGACTAAAGCAGGGCAGGTCATCTCAAAGCTCTGCTACGTTCAGGGAGAACCAGCAGCATGAGCTCCAGTGCCCTTCACACCAGTGAGACCCATCAGCAATAGCTGCCCAATACTACAGATGATGGGCAGACTCTAGGATTCCGTGATTCATAACTAGGCTTTTTTTAATGCTGCATTATACTACATTAGACTATCAGGTCCTCTGACACAGTAATCTCTACTGTGATTGGCTGCCTCCCTCCAGGCAACCAGGTGGAGAAAGGTCAGTTCAACACTACCACCTGAGAAGCATTAGTTGGAGGTGCTTCAATTTGAACCCAGCACCTTCTGCCTACAAAGTGAGACAGATACCACCAGGGCTATCTGGTGAAGGATCTCCAAGAGAGGGAGAAAAGAAAAAGCAGTAGCCGATGCCATCTTGCTTGCTGCATATGTCAGAATGTTGGTGTTGTGGCTTTTTAAATGATGGTCCCTGCCAATTTGTCTGCTGTTTCTCTCATTATTTTCTCTAAATAAAGATTGAAGGTGCCTAATGAGAGAAAGCTCCTGGCAACTCCATGAATAACAATCAACCAGTCTGCTGTTGCTTAATGAAATGGTTCTTGTCTGTATTAGCTCCCCCCATCCCCCGAAAAGTTTGCCATTGGACTGATGAGTGAACCCCCTGGGCCAAGTTGGAACAAATGCCTCCCTCCTTCCCACCCACCCACCCCCTGGCCTATTTTGGTTCAGAAAAAATGGTGGGGAGGGAGCCCCTCCTCCATGAGAAGCCCTGAGCTGGATCACACCTCTGTGGTGATTCTAAATGGACTTGCCCCCTGGGAACTCACAGCTGTAGTATGCCTGCAAGCCCCCATGGTGAACTAATGTAAAAGGTAATGTGTAGTTTGGCACTTAGGGGTAACTTTGTAGAGTAACTTTAGTACAGCACAAATTCTTGTAAGTTACAGCCTTATAGCTATTCCAATTTTGCAGCTGAAGAATGAAATTAAGAGTGGATTCTGTCCCCCCTACCCCCTACACACACACCTCATTTGGTAAGGAACAAATGGTACAAAATACCCACAGCCCTCAGGCCTACCCAATAAAGACACACTGCCCTCATACATGTGGCACACTAACCAAGTGTCATCATAGGAAAGGTATCTCATGCAGGCACAAGTGAGCAAGCAGCCAGCATGGAGCGGACGGATGGCCACAGACAAGAGCTGGGCGCCCCACACTGCTGGGTTGATCCAAGCATGGGAGCTGGTGTATCTGTCCTTGAACGCCTCCCCCAGCAGCAACACATGGGGAACCATCAGCAATCCAAAGAACTGTGTTCAGTTTATCACAGCATAAGGAAAGGTCCAAACACACTGGCAACTCCATCTTAGGCCAAAACACCACAGAGACACTGCCTCTGCTCTGCTTCTGAGTCAAACTGGCCATCCCTCTGCCAAAGTCACAATCCACATGAGGGTGGGGTGGGGAGGAATTCCCTGAAGGGAGGAAAATGTCGCTCCAATAGGATCCTGAAGCAGAAGGGCACAGCATATGGGGAACAGGTTGCAAGGTCACCAAGAGCTAGCCAGGTAAGTTATGGGGTTTGGGCAAAACCACTTTTCAGTGCAATACAAGGGGGGAGTGCGACTGCTCCCCAACAGGTTGCAGAGGGAAGGTGATTGGATTATCTCCCATCATGCTTCTGCAGCTGGCCCCTGCTCCTTCCACAGGCCCCAAGAAACGTGGACAGAAGAGGAGTGCGGCAGGCACAGCCAGGCAGATGCAGTCCTTTGTGGACCACGGAGACAGTGTCAAGAACTGCAAATAGCATCTCATGCAGCTGACCCATCTCTGCCTTCATGGCTGCCTCCCCTCTAAACCGCACAGCAGACTGGATGGATGGATGGATGGATGGATGGATGGATGGATGGATGGATGGATGGATGGATGGATGGATGGATGGATGGATGGTTGGATGGATGGATGGATGGATGGATGGATGGATGGATGGATGGATGGATGGATGGATGGATGGATGGATGGATGGATGGATGGATGGATGGATGGATGGATGGATGGATGGATGGATAGAGGATGGATGGATGGATGGATGGATACATGGTAGTAGATAGAGGATGGATGATGGATGGATGGATGGATGGATGGATGGATGGATGGATGGATGGATGGATGGATGGATGGATGGATGGATGGATGGATGGATGGATGGATGGATGGATGGATGGATGGAAAGTCAAACAGGGTCTGGGCAACTGATTGTGCTACTTGCTCCTCCCTCCTTCTGAGACCACGACACAGGGCTAAAGAGCACTGTCCTGGAGGAAGGGTGATGCTTGACCTGTGCTTATAGGAGGCTGCCAGCTGCCCAGACCTGGCTTGTGCATAGTAGATCCACACAACTGTGGCAGCACTTCCCTTGCTTGCCCATTCACCCCTAGCCCTGCTGGCTGTGCTTGCCTTATCTGTTTGGTGAAAGGACTGCCTTCTGCCCTTTATAAGAAGGGGTGCACACACGAAGATGCCTTATTATACTGAGTCAGACAATTGGTCCCTCGAGATCAGCATTGTCTGCTTAGACTGGCAGCAGCTCTCCTGGGCCTCAGACAGTGAGATCTTTCACATTACATACCGCTTGATGCTTTCATCTGGAGACACCAGAGATTGGATTTGGGATCTTCTGCATGCCAAGCCGGTGCTCTAACCAAGCCATAGCTGCCCCCACCCCACTATGGGTTGTCTTGCCTGTAAGAGCTGTAAGCAAAGGGTGGATTTAGTAAGCAAAGTAGGATTTAGTTCTCATCTTTGGCTGTTTGTGGAAAGCATCCACCCACACACTCTTTTCTCTGCAGGTTCCCACCACTAGAGGGTAAGGCTCTGTGTGCTACATATGAATAATATGAATCAGGATTACAACCTCATGCCCTATCTGATGAGCGATGGGTGTCCTAGCTGGGGTTTAAATAGTAGGTTGGGAGGGGGGATATGAACAGTTGCAGACTTAGTTGGCATCTCAAGCTGTGCTGGTTGGGCAGTTCCCCCCATGATACTATGCCATAGCTCTTGTTGGCATAAGGTGGCATACGCAGGTATGCACAGAGCTGCAGAGGCTTCGGAAGCCAGGTAAGTTCCACTCTACTCCTCCCACATCCCACCCAACACCAACCAAGTGTGTGCCAGAGCAGAAGTTGTCCCAATAGTGTTGTTGAGTCCGCTGCTGATATATCTCCCAATAAGATAACATAATTTCAGGATCCACCAGTGGGCTTTAGTCACTATCCTGAATCCTTCCAGGCTGGGGTTTAGGACAAGACTAAGAGTCTTTACAATGCTACAAGACTTCCATTTGTGTTTGTTCTAACAGACTCTGTTTAATTGCTCTAGAAACCAAACCCTGGTTTACAGTCCATTTTCCCTTCTACAATTTCACCCTTGTAAGTAGGTGATAGTCGCCAGTTTCTCTCTCCTCAGCTCCTGCAACACAAGACTTTAATTAATTCAAGATTTTGAACTAAGGATCTTTGAAGTTTTGGTGATAGCAAGAGGAAGCAGAAGAATTCTAGCATCAATCTGAGTGCACCTGCAGAAAACAGAGTACCAAACAGAGATGGGAAGGCTCAGGGGGAAAAATTATGGGAGGATTGCACCCCCTCACTACCTTCTGAGAACAGAAATTATAGCATCAGATAATGTTATGCTTTACACTGCAACACATTTTCAAGTATATATTTGTCTATATTGACTAATTTTGTCCACTGCTAATATGCTTTCATACATGTCATACCCTGCTGAATAGTTCAATGTTAAGGGCCAGCCCCTCTTACGATTGCAAAAACATTTTTTGCTATGGGGGTTCTTTGTTTTCACTTTATTGTTTCCTGCCTCTCAAAGGGCAAAAATATCCACGTCCCAAGGTAATAGAAGGTGCCGCACTTTGACACTCTCTTTCTGTGGAGTATTGCATGTAATTGCTATTTTGCTTGTATAGAACAAAGCTATTAATACTGTTATGCTTATATTGTCATTCCCTCATTGACCCTCCTTCCTGCCTGTATGTTTAGCATTTGCATATGCTAAATTATTGGCAGTATTTTTATATTGTTAAAAAATAAAATAAGTTTTCTAAACAAAAGCTAGTGTAGTATAGTGGTTAAGACTGTTACAGGATCTGGGAGACTCAGGTTTTAATCAAAGCTTGTATCATGGAAGCCTTTGGGCCATTCACAGTGTCTTAGTCCAACCTATCTCAAAGGATTGTTGTGAAGATAAAATGGAGACAAGTGGAATTATGTAAGCCATTTTGGGTCCCTATTGGGAAGACAGGTGGCATACACATTTTTTTAAATTATAAGATAAACATTGAACATATTTAAATTAATCCAAAAATTCAATTTTCTGTGGCTTTAAAATTTCTGGAAATCTTATCTATTATTAAACTATCAGAAGTTACAGTAGGGAATTTTCCCGAGTGTTGTGCCTCCTAATTCTACAAGGCAATCGATCCAATGACCCCACATCACTTTTCAGTACATGATGAATGATCTCTTGACTCCTCTAGGGGGAGCACGGTGCTCATCTCTACCATTGTTTGTCGAATAGTATAGTTGGAAGGGGGAGTACAAAATGTTATTTTGTACAGTTGCTGCTGTTATTAATAGATTGTACTTAGGTGCTCTTTCCCGGAAATGGACAGACTGCTAGACTGCGGACTTAAAAGAACTAAATAAATCTGTTTTGCTCCACAGGATTTTTGCTCCAATAGATTCTATGCAGAATGGAAGGAGGACCAATGAGGCACAGTTCCAAGCTTACAGTTCCAAGCTTACCACAAAGAAATGCTGGGGAGAAGCAGCAGATGGATGCTTTAATAGTGTAAACATACACCAAATAATGAAGGGAAAGGTAGACTGAAAGCAGGCAGGGCTGGAGAGATGAGGGAGTCATAAGGTGCCTGTCATTGGTGGAGAGGTCCTTCAATAGGATGCCCATGTGATAATGATCTGAGCAGGCTCCACCCCTTAGATGAAGACCCAAATGGTCCTGCAAAGGTGCTGGGCAGGGTGATGGAGAAATAATTTTAAAACAAGCAGCTGAAGCAAAGTCAAGCAGGCATATGTACATTTAGAAATCTGCATTTCCTTTGTTATGAGCCAGATTTCTAGAAATTCTTAAGCCATGTGGAAAAACGGTTTTCTCTTTGCATTTTGTAGAATGGAAATCTCAAAGAAAACTTGACAACATTTATGCAATACTGGCTTTCTGACCAAGCCCAAACCCATTTCACTGTTTTATACGTAAAATAGGTAAAGTTTCCCCTTCAGGCGTGTTCGACCCTGGGCTACCACTGCGAGCAGTGATTTTATAGGCAAGCCTTTTTGTGGGGTAGTTTGCCATTGCTTTCACCGGCTATTCTTTACCCCTTAGCTATGAGCTAGGTACTCATTTACCGACCAAGCAATGGATGGATAGCTGAGTTTAATTCTAAAATCTTAGAGCTGGAACAAAACATTAAAAGGTTTGAAGATAAATAAAAGGAAATCTTCATTGTGACAACTGAGATTATGACCAGAATATGGTTTATAGGTGGTATCAGGATAGCACTAAAGCATGTAAAAGAGTCACTTGGCGTCACAGCCACTGCAGCACTTCTGAAATTGACACTGATAGAGAGAAGTAGCCACCACCTCAGAGGATGACAACATAGAGGACAGATCTAGTCAAAATAGACAATATCTTGATAGAAACAGTAAAAGAAATGCTAAAGAACCTGTTTTTTTCCATCTTCCCCACAAGGGGAAGTACAGAACTTAGTAATGTCGGACGCCATTTTACAAATTAATTAATTTTAGTCATATTAATTTTAGTCATTATACCTAGTTCTCATCTTATTGCTGCTTTTAAAGGTTTTAGCTGTTCATAAGAACATAAGAACAAGCCAGCTGGATCAGACCAAAGTCCATCTAGTCCAGCTCTCTGCTACTCGCAGTGGCCCACCAGGTGCCTTTGGGAGCTCACATGTAGGATGTGAACGCAATGGCCTTCTGCAGCTGTTGCTCCTGATCACCTGGTCTGTTAAGGCATTTGCAATCTCAGATCAAAGAGGATCAAGATTGGTAGCCATAAATCGACTTCTCCTCCATAAATCTGTCCAAGCCCCTTTTAAAGCTATCCAGGCGAGTGGCCATCACCACCTCCTGTGGCAGCATATTCCAAACACCAATCACACGTTGCGTGAAGAAGTGTTTCCTTTGATTAGTCCTAATTCTTCCCCCCAGCATTTTCAATGAATGCCCCCTGGTTCTAGTATTGTGAGAAAGAGAGAAAAATGTCTCTCTGTCAACATTTTTTCTACCCAGCTAATGCATAATTTTTGTGAGACTTCAATCCATATCCCCCCCTCAGCCGCCTCCTCTCCAAACTAAAGAGTCCCAAAGCGCTTGCAGCCTCTCTCCTCATATAGGAAGGTCCTCCCGTCGTTCAATAATCCTTGTTCCCCTCTCTGCACTTTTTCTATCTCCTCAATATCCTTTTGAGATCTGGCGACCAGAACTGGACACAGTACTCCAAAGTGCAGTCGTAACCACTCCTCTTTATATAAAGGGCATGACAATCTTTGCAGTTTTATTATCAATTCCTTTTCTAATGATCCCCAGCATAGAGTTTGCCTTTTTTTTTCACAGCTGCCATGCATTGAGTTGACATTCCCATGGAACTATCAACTAAAGAGCGCCTAAATCCCTTTCCTGGTCTGTGACTGATAGCACTGACCCCTGTAGCGTGTATGTGAAGTTTGGATTTTTTGCCCCTATGTGCATCACTTTACATTTTGCTACATTGAACTGCATTTGCCATTTCTGAGCCCACTCATCTAATTTATCAAGGTCCGCTTGGAGCTCTTCACAATCCTTTGTGGTTCTCACCACCCTACATAATTTGGTATCATCTGCAAACTTGGCCACCACGCTACCCACCCCTACTTCCAGGTCATTTATGAATAGGTTAAAGAGCACTGGTCCCAAAACGGATCCTTGGGGGACACCACTCCCGACATCTCTCCATTGTGAGAACTTCCCATTTACACCCACTCTTTGTTTCCTGTTTCTCAACCAGTTTGTAATCCATAGGAGGACTTCCCCTCTTATTCCTTCATTTCTGAGTTTTCTCAACAGTCTCTGGTGAGGAACTTTGTCAAAAGCCTTTTGGAAATCCAAGTAGACAATGTCCACCGGTTCACCCCTGTCCACATGCCTGTTTACACCCTCAAAGAACTCTAGTAAGTTTGTAAGACAGGATTTGCCTCTGCAAAGCCATGCTGACTCTTTCTCAGCAGGTCTTGCTTTTCTACATGTTTTATAATTTTATCTTTAATGATAGATTCTACTAATTTACCAGGAACAGATGTCAAACTGACTGGCCTGTAATTTCCCGGGTCCCCCCTAGATCCTTTCTTAAAGATTGGTGTGACATTGGCCATCTTCCAGTCTTCAGGGATGGAGCCTGATTTCAGGGATAAGTTGCATATTAAAGTGAGAAGATCAGCAATTTCATGCTTGAGCTCTTTAAGAACTCTTGGGTGAATGCAATCTGGGCCAGGGGGTTTGGTAACATTTAGTTTATCAATGGCTGCCAGAACTTCTTCCTTGTCTACCACTATCTTCGCTAGTTCCTCGGATTAACCTCCTAAGAAGCTTGGTTCAGGTGCAGGAATGTTCCTCACCTCCTCTTGGGTGAAGACAGATGCAAAGAATTCATTCAGCTTCTCTGCAATCTCCCTGCCATCTTTTAGCACACCCTTTGTTCCTTTGTCATCTAACGGGCCTACCGCTTCCCTTGCTGGCTTCCTGCTTTTGATGTACTTGAAGAACTGTTTGTTGCTGGTCTTGATGTTCGCAGCCATGCGTTCCTCATAATCCTTTTTTGCCTCCCTTACAGCTAACTTGCTTCTCTTTTGCCACCATTTGTGTTCCCTCTCATATTCTTCATCAGTCAAACTGGACTTCCATTTTCTAAAAGACATTTTCTTTTTTCTGATAATTTCCTCAACCTCTCTTGTTAATCATGGTGGCTTTCTTTTGGACTGGGTGCTGCCTTTTCTAACCTGTGGAACACATTCCAGCTGAGCTTTTATTACTGTGTTTTTAAATAACCTCCAAGCATCCTGGACAGTTTTGAGTCTCTTGATTTTCCCTTTCAGCTTCCTGCGCACTATCCCCCTCATCTTTGAGAAATTTCCCTTTCTGAAGGCGAATGTAACTACATTAGTAGTTGCCACTTGTTCGCATGCTGAGATACTGAATCTGACAGCATTGTGGTCGCTGTTCCCTATCGGCTCAACAACACTGACTTCCTGCACCAGGTCCTGGGTCCCACCTAGAATTAGATCTAGGATCACCTCTCCCCTGGTTGGTTCCACAACCATCTGCTCTAAGCCACAGTCATTTAGCATATCCAGGAATGCTCTCTCCTTACTATGACCTGAACATGCATTTTTCCAGTTTATATGGGGATAGTTAAAATCACCCATTACCACTACATTTTTGTTTTTGTTGGCCTCTCTAATTTCTTTTTCCATCTCAGAATCCTCTTGTGCACTTTGGTCAGGGGGACGATAATATATTCCTAATATTAAACTGTCCTTCACACCTGGTATTGATATCCACAGTGATTCTGTAGGGGAACCAGCTCCCCTTGCATTGTCTATTTTATGTGATACTATGCTCTCTTTGATGTAAAGGGCAACTCCACCCCCAATGCGCCCTGTCCTATCCTTCCTATAGAGCCTGTAGCCTGGTATAACAGCATCCCACTGGTTCTCCTCATTCCACCATGTCTCTGTAATGCCCACTGTTCTTAATTGTACACGATGCTTATTGTTGTACACCGCCCAGAGCCCTTAGGGGATGGGGCGGTATAAAAAACTGAAAAATAAATAAATAAAATAAATAAATAATTTATCTGACAGGACCTTGACAGACAACGAGTTGTGCTTAACCTTGGAATGGCCTTTGTACCTGTGCCTTCTCATGACCCTTTTCAAACACGTATTAATCTATTTAAACTTATCCATCTGGAAAAACGTAGAGCCTACTTTAAAACTGAAAATAACCCACAGTCTTGTTCCTTTAAACCAAAATCTTCCTTCATACCTCCCATTAATGATCCATGTATTGTAACATCTGAAAGATTAGTTCTAAAAGATACTGGAAAAAATAGAAAACAATAGTAGAAGTTACTGTTTTCCTAAAAAATTATCTCACAACAAACTTATCATCTAGGACCTAGCCAGAGACCCAGATAAAATAATCAAGGAAAGGATAAGGGGGGCGGGATTGTTGTTCTTAACATATGGGATTACTTACAAGTAGTGGAACGCCGCTTTAGTGATACCCTTTATTATGAGAAACTTTCAGAAGACCGCACCAATCATATAAATAATATTATCAAAATTATAGTTAATGAAGCTTCATCATTGGGCATTATTGATGACCTAATTTCTTGATTTGTCAGTTTCCCAGGATGTCCATATTTTGCCTTTTACCGAAGGCCAATAACCCCGGCTTCCCTCCCCCAGAACACCCCTTACTTCCAAGTCTAGATTGCTTTTGGAACCTTTATCCACAAGGATTAAGATCTAATCTACAAGATTAGATCCAAGTATATATGTATTTCTGTGAGAATAAATGTCACACACTCATCTCTCTGCTGGTTTTTCTGGGAATCTCTTTTTAACTGAATATGGAAATACCAAATTTACTGTATATTTTTCATATACATATACATCAACATGCATTCCAAAAAGCCATAGAAAAATCACCTGGGCAGCCCCATCCAAGCGTTGAGGCAGGTGGCCACACCACAGCACCACACCTGCACCGCCCCACCACTCCCAGAGAGGCTTCCCGATGCGGGGTGGCTCACAAAACAAAATAGCCTCCAAGAAGCCTCTCTGGAACTGAATGGTCTTACACTGCCAGAAAGGGTCACTCACCCAAGCCCAAATTTTCCACCACTGGCCTAAGCAGGTGGCAGGGAGGAAACCAACTAATGTCAGCTCTTATCCCAGCCATGCCCCTGCTGCAAGGGTACTGGGACACTGGTGCAAGACAGTGGTGGCCACACACCAGCAGTTTTGCCTCTCCACCAGGGTAAACGCCCCAGGGAGGACAAACGCACTGGCATGAAAGCACATTCCTCCCACAAGGCCTCCCCCCCTTGCCTGGAGCTCTTAGTAGGTCATTTTGTTTGTGGATTTGAGCGTTGTTGTTGTTTTCAAAATAGCCTATGCTGAGGTTCATTGGCTATCAAAAAGCAACTGTGTGAGATGTTTTTATGATCCTTTTGTCGCTACTGTAGACTTTTTTGAAGACTCAAATGCTTTGCTCCGGGTGCTCTCAAAGAAATTAGGAACATGACTTGCTTATCAGAGCTATTTGCAAAGTTAAATGAAATGCATTTGAGATTGAAAGGAATGAGGTCAATCTTATTAAGACAAAATCTGTCATCTATACCTTTGTTTCAAAGTTAACTCCAGACGCAACACAGGCTGCCGTGAGCTATACCAATTTCTGAGCCTGTATAGAAGATGAACTACAACACAACACAAGGTGATAATTTGGGATAATTTGGGATAATTTGGAATAATTTGTGGAGGGGTTGGGACCATTTGGATTTGCTGCATCTCGGCAATCTGAGGATCTTCTTTCAACTGAAATTCCACATTGGCTGATAAATCCATTTTTCAGATACTGAGGAAGTCAGGGTAGTGGAAGAACAAACTGAGCTACAAAATGACACTGAGCGGAAGAAAAAGTTTAAGAAATGGTATAAAACGTTTTGATTCCAAAAGGAAATTTTTTATCACTATCCTGCACTATGGACACTGATTTAAGAACTTTCTGAGTAAATGATCAATTAATTCTTATTGTTTTGAATTTTATTGTGGCTGTCTTCCTTGGTTGTGCAAACTACTGTTCTGAATAGTGCTTTTTATAGGGCAAGACAGGGGGCACTGGGGATGAGTTTATGAAACAAATGGTGGAGTGGCATGAAAGGTTTGGGGAGCACTGGTCCAAGCCATCAGATGCTGTCATAACTAACCTTAGCAAGTAAACTGAGAACTGGGTTAGGAGACTGTAGGTTTCATTTGATCTAGCATGGCTGGTGAAGAAATAGGTGAGTTCTGTTATAAAAACCCTTCTTCACTTGCCATGGAGGTTAGCACCCCACATTGCTCCAGCTGATCAGGCCACACAAACCCATGCCACAATAACCTCAAGACAAGGCTACTGTAACACACTCTGCATGAGACTGCCCTCAAAGCTGCTTAGGAAACATCAGCTTGCACAAACTAACTGCCACAGCTCAATCACCGTTGAGATCAAGGCAGGGTGGTCATATTACACCGATGTTGCAGTCATTTAACTAGCTTCCCTGTTCCATTCAAGTCACTGATTATGACCAATAAAGTTCTGTGGTTCAGAAGTCACATGATGACCAGACTGCCTCTCCAGTGATACTTTGCTCTGCCGCTCAACTCATTTGAGCAAATTTTCTGGAACTGTAACAGCCCATTTTGGGCCTTTTCAGCTTTAGCTCATACCCGGTGGGAAAAACCCCATATTTATTTATTTTTTATTTCTGACGCTTACCGGTATACTCTGTCCTATACGGAGGTGGTAGGGCAGCTTACAAAATTAAAAATTGCAATAAAAACATCATGTAAAACAATAAGGGAGAGGTTCAGGGGGAATTCCTCCCTGTTAATTCTTCTGGACCTCTCAGGTGCTTTCAATATCACTGACCATGATATCCTCCTGGAGCGGCTCCGTGGGTTGGGTTTGGGTACTCTTCTTCAGTGGTTCTTGTCCTTCCTTTGGGGCAGACTCCAGAGAGTACCCAGGCCTTCAATGTGTGACCCCCAGGGTCCCTATATCAATGCTAGCTGAAGGGTGGGGATTTTTAATAGATGTTTTTATTGACCGTTTTAAAGGATGTTTTTATGGTGGTTTTTAATGTTTTATGTTTTAACGGTGCTTTTAACCCCATTATGTAAGCCATCCTGGGACTTCGGTGTGGGGTTGGATATAAATGGAGCAAATAAATAAACACCCCTCTCACCCCAGAGCAGCAGCTTCCAGAGCAGCATCAAAGAGGCTAAAGGCCTTCCACATATTATCTAAAGCAGGATTTGGCTTTTAAAAATAAATTGGCCTGCTGCTTTAAAATCTTGTTTTATAGATGTTCTATTGCTATTTATTAACGCTAATATTTGATTATTGTTATTTACTAGTGTTAAACAATCATATTTTATTGTTACCTATTCATTTTAATCTGTCATCTACCTTGAACCTTTTTTAGAAAGGTCTATAAATGCTGTAAATTAATAAATAAATCCTTGTAGGATTTTTTTAAAACAACCTAAATGACAAATATACCCAATAAGTGAAAGACAGCTGCAATCTGTCGCCCGCTTTGCCACCTTACCACATGTATTTTACTGCCTGGGAAGGGTAAAAAAAAACTACACTGACATTTGAAAACAAATTTTGGAGCTAATATAAGAAATATGAACTATTTGAACAGAAGGGCAGCCCAATCCAGATTGGGTGGTGGTGGTAAATGTCCTTAGGGAGCAGCAGAGGGCTGGGCTGATGCATTTGCCCCCTCCACCAGTGTAAGGAACATCTCTGCCGGCATAAGGAACTGTGTCGACCCCCGGCTGCCCCTCAGGACCATCATGGAGCTACACAGGCATCTAATTGAATGCCAGTGAGGAGGGTGGATCAGAACATTCCCAAGGGTGGATCCACGAACACTGAGGCCCGCATATCACAACTCCACTTAGCCCTATGGAGGGCTTCCAAGCAGTGGGGCTTTTTTTCTTCGAACTGCCTCCCTGCACTGTTTGGAAGGCTTCTGGAGGCAGTGCTATGCCTGGGATCTGGATTGGACTAAGAATCTTATAAAGTCACTAATAGGACTATTGGTACATATGAGTATCAAGTTAACTTATTTATCAATCTTATTTGTAGTCCACCTTTCTCACCTGGACTCAAGGCAGATTATACAGAGTGAGTCAAGGTGATTGATGGATAGGACATTCAATAAACAATGAGATAGGATTATTTGTTTTTATTTATGTATCTGCATATTTATTTCCGACTGAAGTCTGTAGAGTTATAGAACCAAGCAGAAGTTTCAAAACAGAACTGAAGAAAAGCATATTAATGTGACACATTAAACAATACAAAATTCTATAGTTAAGGAGTGAAAACACTGCTTAAATGTGTTAACCAACAACCTATAGCACATTAATTGATGCCAAAATTATTCACAGTTAAACATTGAATATATCCTTTAAAGTATATTGTACATGTCCACAGTACACAAAGGTGTCATTCCTTAATGCTGTAGCATGTGCAATGTTTTTACAGTACACAATTTGAATAAGTAAAACCATATTTTAAAAAGCATTTCATTCATTCCCAACAAGAAAATCGTTGCACTTTTTCAGCTGAATAAACTTTTCTTCCAAATTCCTGTTATCCTTTTTGTCCCCCAGGGCCACTCCATCTCCGCTGCCAGCGATATCACACTGGTTCCCACAAACAGCTCGTCCAGTCTGAACAGCGGACTACAGCCAACCCATTTGTTGCATAAGGAGCCATTTGGAGGTCTTGTTACACCGCCAAAATAGAATAAAACCCTGCACTGTCACTCAGTGGTTTGTGCGCACAAAAGCTGTCCTGGTCTTGTTTGCCTTGGTGTGCGGCTGCTCTGGGCCCTCCGCCCCCTCCCCACTGACCTCACAGAGAAACAAGCAAAGCCCTTCAGCAGGAGAAAAGGGTTTGTGCCAGCCTCTCAGGAAAAGCTTCACCTGCTGAACTCTGTCCCCATCCAAGCGCTGCCAGAGGCACAACAGCCACAGCCAGGGAACAAGAGAGCAAAGGATTATAAACAGCGGCTTTGTCCCTTTTTCAGTCTGCCTGCAACATCAGCCCACACTTCCCAACTATATCCAGGTCACATGTTATACTCTTCCCCGGAAACCTAGAAGGAAAAATTTGCCTTCTCCTCCCTCTAGAAGTGCGCAGTTAGAAAGAAAAGTTTGCAAAAACTCGTTTTACTGACAAATACATATTAATTGCCCTGAGCAAAAAGTACTGGCTCTGTAGTATTGCATGCCACTCTGAATTTTGGGGGGTAGTTTTTTAGAAATCCGCATTTACGACGCGGTTTCACCTAGACCTAGCCCCACCCCCGTGCAAAAATTGGGGAGTTGCAAACCTGGGCAAGCTTATGAAACCATTTGTTATTTGTCAAATCCAGTAAGAACTAAAGAACAGGCAGCTCATATAGTTCACCCGCCTATTTGGATGTACGGGGGGGGGGACTCTATCCCTTTAAAAAGGCTTTCCCGCTGACTCCCTTGCAAAAGTTGTGTATTAAAGCAAAAGGGGCGGGGCCTAGTCCTGCAGCAAGCGACACCGGCCCGCACCAGCCAGAAAAGGAACTTGCGAGGTAGGCGGGGCACAAGGGAAGGGAAGGGCGAGGCTTTTTGTTCGAACCAGCCAATGGGCGACGGCCCTTGCGAGAGATTGACAGCCGGGGTCAGGTGCGGCCCCTGCCAATGAGCTACTGTTTGTAGGGGGGATTTGACAGGCGCGCGCACGAAACCTAGGGCCATATTGTGACATCTCGCGACTGGGGTTTGTTTGTGGGATTCCTCTTGTGTTGTATACAACATTTTCAAGAGGGCGGCTCTTTGTCCTCGGCTGCGGGTCCACTCTATCAGCGGACTGGGGTGGCTGCCTGCGATTCTGCACTCTGCTGACCGCGCATTCTGGAGGAGCGCTTCGGATTGCTTTCTTCTTAATCGTTGCTGGCATCCAACGGACGTTGGGTCGGAAATCAATGTATTGCAGCTGATTTTGGCGTGCTCGAAAAGCGAGGCTTGGAACCAGAGGGGAGAAAAGAAGAAAGAACTGGTTTCTCTTCTTAGCCTCGTTCCTTATTCTTCGAGTCACTCGTTTATCCCCCACCCCTTTCCCCAGCATCCCAGGTAAAGCTCCCTTCTTATTCGCGCCTTTGCATGCTTTTCTGCTTTCATTTTTTAAATGAACGCGCACGTGGGAATGGGGGAGGTTGCTTGCCTTTCCCTTCCTTTTATTTCCTTCCTGTCAACAAGGATGAGCCTCATGCTTCTTTTGTTATTATGGAGCAGTAAATATAGCCGCAGATTACAGGGAGCTCCTTGGCAGGAGACGCTGGGAAAAGGTAGGAGGGAGGTCGAAGGAGAGATCTGGTGCAGCTTCCAACCTTTGTATGCTTATTCTGGAGTCGATAAATTAGACTTGTTTCCATCTAAGTATGTGGAGGGGTTGCGGCCCAAGGATGTGAAAAGAGCTGGAAACATTATCTTGAAAGATTTGCAGCTTCAAAATGAAATTACCTTTTATTTAACTTGTTATCTCTCTTGTCTCCTCCCCCGTATTTAGCGCCCCCTCTCACTTTCTTATTATTTATAATTTTCTCAAATGTTACACTCGATTATTGAGACACAATTCATACTTATTTACTTGCTCCATTTATACCCGACCTCTTCTCCCCAGCTGGGAGTCCAAGCGGCTTGCTACCTTTGTTCTCCTTTTTGCCATTTTATCCTCACCACAACCCTGTGAGGTAGGTTACAGCATTGAGAGTGTGTGGCTGGCCCAAGGTCACCCAGCAAGCCTCTATAGCACACTGGGGATTCAAACTGGGCTAGGAGATCTTAGTGTGATGCTCTAACCATGAAACCAGGCTGAGGAGGGGGTGCAATGGAAAATGGATACAGGACTTTTTGTTGCTGCTGGTGAGTTTTTAAGAAAGTGGAGTTGAAAGTGCTCCTATCAAGAGTGGCAGCTCTGACCTTGGACTTCTTCTCCCTTGAGTCTCCTTGGGGTGACAGTGGTGGCTCAGCAGGGTGCTTTGGAGTTTGCTGGGAACCAGTTTCTTCCTGTGTTGTGAAGCTGACTGAGCCCTGCTGTTGCAGGCAGCCGCCAGGATTGGACACTGCATTTTGCCCTTTCAAAAATCTAACAACTCATGTAGTACATCTCCCTCTTTTGCAGAGTTTCCCCTTCACTTTGCTGGGGTGGGGAATTAGCATATGCTAAAAAGAAAGCAACAAGGGAGTGATAACTAAAAGGTACACAGGAAGTGGCATGACACAAGTCCCCTTTGTGAGAGAGTGTCTTCTTTCCCTTGTTTGGTTCTGAAAGGAGGCCAAATCGGATCCCTGGAGGAGCAGACTTCATTCAATTCAGCTACCCCAGGGATGGATGTGGTTTCCTAATAGTTCTGAACAGATGCCTTTGTACTCTCTTCTGCCTTTGGGGAATTTGGTGTTAATTCTTTCGTTGCTTCCTGCTCGTTTGGGGGAAGAGGAGTCTCTTGAGAGATGCAGTTAATTTACAGGGAAGGGTGTGAGACACCTACAAAGCTGTTTGTGGCACAGCAGTAGTAAAATATGGGATGATCTAACAGAATGTTTTTTGTTGATGATGTTTTGTAACAGGGTGGGATTTGTCAGGATTGACAGAGGGAGAAGGATCTTTTGTAACCAGGCATGGATGCCACTGTTGGGCAGTTTTGTTAATGACCAGACAGGAGAAGAAAAGCAGTGACTTTTCCTTCATTACTGTAAAAGCAGAAATGTTGCGGGTACCGGTGGTACTTCACAGACTTAACTGGTTTGTTATTGCAATGTTCAGCCATAAGCAATGGCTCATAACAGCCTTGTGATTTTGGCTCTGCTTAGCCCAATTTTTCCAGTGTGGGGGCCTCTTTTCCAGCAACGCGTGGCTTTAAAAATGGGGCTTTATGCCCATGTGAACGGGCTTTGTTGCTGTGACTGGAAAGAAGCCCAATAAAAACCATATAAGGGGTGGAAGTTAAAAGTAGAGGTCAGGCTGAGTTTCTGCTGCTCAGGCTGTTTTGCGTCTTGGCAGGCCTCCCTGCAGGGCGGCTGGTGTCGGTTGCTGAAGGGTGGGCAACCCGCGTGAGGCCAACCAAACTTCCAACTGGCCTGGTCTTACCCTTGGCTGGGACTCGTGCTCTCTGGCAGTTGTCTGCCAAGTTTAGACGCATTTGGCTCCTGATGCCCTGAAAGAAGTATGCGATTCGCCCCGTCTGCTGGCTTGGTTAGACACTCACGTGCTAGTGCTTGTTAGTTGGAGGCACTGATGCTCTGAGGAACCTATGGTTCTAGTGACAGCTGCATACACTGCTGTGCCCCCTGCTGGACAAGGAGAAATGCATCCCTCCCCAATCCTGCTTTTTCAGTCAGAATCACTAGGCCTGCATCTTATGAACACATGTGAACCAGTCTTGTACTGTACCAAACTGTTTGTCCTCTGTTGTCCGCTTCTCCTGGCTGAACATTTCCAGAATTTCAGACTGAGAAGAGCATTCCCCAGCACCTGTTACATTTAGCTGGAGATACCAGAGATTAAACTGGGGACCTTGTGCACGAAAGTGTTGTCCTTTATTGCTAAACTACCTACAGCCTATCTCCAAAAAGAGATTTTTCAACATATTTCCCAGAAGCCTCCTAGGAAATTCTAGCTCTCTCTTTCAGCTTCTGGCTGTTGGTCATTTATGAGTGCATCACTCCTCCAACCTTAGGATTTGGAGGAGGAGGCTATTACAAACAGGAGCTCCAGGAAGATAATAATGATTATGCTGGTTTCAGTGTTTTGACTTTGCCCGAGGAATACTGGAAACTATCGTTTTGCAAGTTTGCTGAAGCAGTCCGTTATGAGAGTCTCTAATTTCACCACAGGATTCTCAGCTGCCAGGGCTCTACAGTTCTGATAGCTACACTGGATTAAAACTAATTTGAACTTGTATTGCAGGCGTTTGGGTGCGTTGAGGCAGGTTTTAAACAGGAGTTGTCAGAAGGCGCCTGTACCAAACTATTCAGCTCAAGCTAAGTCATCTCTCTTTTGGGATGATACATAACCTGTTTGTTTACCTCACAATTTCCTAGGGGCCATTTTTGAGCTGGAGAATGTTTCATCCCTATTCCATTAGGGATGAAACAGATGGGATATAATGTGTTAATACTGACTGAAGCTGCATGAGCTGGTAAAATTAGAGTCAATCTTATTTGCATGAGCTGGTAAAATTAGAGTTCTATGATGGAATGAAAGGCTGTTGGAAGGCTGATTTGGTGAGGATTTTAATAGATTGCTTTACACTGATAGGGAACTAGGATAAAAAAGGATTAGCTGTTTAATGCAGGGGTAGCTGTGAGGGAAGTTACATTTTGGGAGGCTGGTCCAGCCACTTATTTGTCAGTCTGGTCTAGATGTTCAGTTCAGTTGAATTTATTTACAGTTATTTGATCAGCAGATAAAAACCTGAAAGGGTAGTCCATACACAACCAACAAGGTTACAATTTTGATACATCAAACAGAGATAACAAAACTTTGCCATTCACAAAAAATAGTAATATCCTTATCCTCAAATTAAAAAATTGTCAATAAAATCATCCAAAGGTCTAAAAATTCTGACCAACAAGGGCAAAATCAACTGATGTCTAACATCCCAATAAAATTATTGGTACAATGAAATGTGGGTAGTCATTTTGATTGCACCAGAGTTGCAAAGATACAGGCAGGCCTCAGTCTGGCCTAGATGAAAACCACAGCAGGTGTTATTGAACACCAATCCCTTTCCCTCAAGTTTGAATACTTAGTTCATCAGATCTCAGAAGCTAAGCAAGTTTGATCCTGGCAAGTATTTGGATGAGGGACCTCCAAGGAATATGGGGTTTGTGACAGAAGCAGGCAATAGCAAACCACTTCTGAATGTCTCTTGCCTTGAAAAGCCCTCCAAGGTTTCCATCAGTCAGCTGTGATTTGATGACAAAAAAATATGTTATACTGCTCCAAAACAAATGCATTCATTGAGTCGCATGCATGTTTTCGGGAGGCTACAGAATTACATTCTGTTCCAGTAAAGTATTTTTAGATACCTCTAGGAACAGGGTGTAAGAAGGAAGGAGACCCTGGGGTAGTCACAAAGTACAGTATGGGTGTCTGTGCCCCCTTTCCACCCCAGTTATGCATGAAACTCTGATATTTCTCAGACCTGTCTTCTGTCTTTATCTGGTCCTATCTGTCAGATTCACAGTTCTCACTCCCCTTTCTTTGCTTCTTCCCCAGGTACCTTTGCACAAGTCGTGGTCTTCCTCAACCATGTCCCGGCGAAGCCAACGCCTTGGCACTGTCCATTATTATCAAAGCAATGATGTTGATGATGCCAGTATCAGCAGTGGTGGGAGTTCCCTGCTTGGTAGCCAGCAGGCCCTGTTCAAAGACAGTTCCAGCAGGTAAGTAGGAGCAAAGACAAAGAGAACCTGACCCTTTCCCTTTATTTGGGATTCCTTGCATATTTACTCAAAACACGGGCTTGTTGTCGCCCCTTCCGACATCCCTGTATTGGCAAGTGCAAGGAAGAATAGGAAGAGGGGTTCATTACTGATTTGTGTTGGAGCTCTAGCTAAACTAAAAGCAGACAGAACTATCAAATCTGATTCTATACACTGAATTTAATAATTAAAAAAACCCATATATTCTGCATTTTGAAAGCTGCATTATGGTTTTTTGGTGTTTTATTTAGAGTTTCAGCACTGGGAGTTGAATTTGAACCTCAGAATCTGGATTTCAGAATTTAAAATCTGGAATGTAGATATTGTGGGAAAATATGTTGCAGGAGTAGTTTCAGCTCAACTTGGTTCCTTGGCAATATTTATCAAGGCTACATTGACTGGAATTCTGTGGACTTGTTGTTAGCATACTCTTTGCTCTCAGTGCCTCAATATCAGCCTTGCCAGATTTTCCCACGTCTGTCTTGTGATAACCTTCCCTGTTTCCCAGAGTCCTCCCTGTTTCTTTTTCTGCCAGGCAGCAGCTTGGCCACACCTTGTCTGATGCAGACTTTCATTACCACATTGCTTTAATTGGATGAATGACAATATCGGAGAAGTAGTTTATTTGGCTCCTGTAGTATTTCCAGAGTAAAGAGAGGGTGGGGACCTGACTGTTACAATATGGCAGTGCTGTCCACTCCATTCTGATTCTCTACAGTTAGAGGAGTTTCCTTGTTTGGAGCTCTTGTGCCAAGGAGGTCCGGCTTGTGAAAGCCCTATTGCCCCAAGGTTACCTGCAGACAGAGAAGGTTTATCTCAAGCTGGAAGAGAGTGGTTCTCTTTCTCCTCCAGACTATCAATATGCCACAGATAGTTTGCTTCCTTACATGTTTGGTAGATGACCTAGTAAACTGTTTTTGTGAGCTTGTAACTTTTGGTGGGCTGCTTTACAGGACTGTGCCTGGCCCCAGAAACAGAGGGAGCAATAGAGGAACAGCAACAGTTCAGTTGTGTGACTGAGCAGGTCGTCAATCCCCTGCTCTTCTGGAGTATTTTCAAAGCTACAAACAGTATTTTGAACAGGTGTTGGTGACCAGGGTCTTTCAAGATATTAACTGTAATTAAGATTTGTGTGTATCAGTGTGGTAGCCAGTCCCATGTGATTAGAAGCAGAGTGGTTTTGTTATGTTTCTTTGTTTTTAATTCAAAGTGAACAGAGCCCATTTTGAAATGATTTATCTTTGTGGAGGTCACATTGATGCGTTTCTAAAACGAATAAGTGGTGGTAGAGTACCCCAGAATCACAATGGCAAAACTGGGAGGACATGCCCATGAAAGAGACAGTCTAATCCTGCCCCCCGCTCCCAAGAATCTTTGGTCACTTTATACATAAGCTGTTAGCTTCAGCTTGGGTGCAGTTGGGAAGCAAGGTTTTCCTTGTATTGTTGAAGACCCAACTTTGCTATGATATTTTGAGAGAGATGGCAGGAAAGTTGAAGTGACCCCATATGGAACTGTGTTTATTTATTCAGAAAATATTTATGTCATGTCTCCAAGGTAGCTGTACAAGGCAGCTTACAGAATAAAATAATAATAAATTAAGATACATAAAATTCTGCATTAAAATATCCGTCCCAGTATACAAACATAACTCATACAGGACCACCTCTCCTTGCATGTTCCCTGGAGGTTGCTTCGTTCAGCAGATGGACAACTGCTGGAAATCCCTGACTCTACAGAAATCCAGCTGGTCTCAACCAGGGCCAGAGCTTTCTCTGTGTTGGCCCCAACCTGGTGGAATGCTCCATCCAATGAAACCCAAGCCCTGCTAGACAGGGGCGTACCTGGGCAAACTGGAGCCCTGGGCAAAACCTGAGTTTGATGTCCCACCCCCATGGGCAGCCAACCTCTCCCAGGTTACCAAACAATTATTTTTTCCACCAGGTTGTTTCAAAGTCACCATCACATTATAGAACATGCCCCAACTCACAAATCTGAACACAGCAGAAATATTTTTTGAAAACATTTTCAAAATGCTTTCGAAATGTTTTATTACTGCTATGAAAACATTTTATGGTGTTGTATCCAATCCCCCCAATTGGGGAAAACAGCATCACTTTCAATGTTATTTAAACAGGGGACCCCAGATTCTCCCTTTAAGGTGGATTTAAAAGGAGAATCTGGGCTCCCTAGTTTAAACAAGTGATGCTGGAATCTACCCCCAAACAGCATTATTTTCAATGGTGTTTAAACTAGGGAGCCCAGATTCTCCTTTTAAATCCACCTTAAAGGGAGAATCTGGGGTCCCCAGTTTATACGACATTGAAAGTGATGCTCTTTTTGGGGTGGATTCTCCCCCACCCTGAAACAGCATCACTTTCAATGTTTAAACCGGGGACCTCAGATTCTCCCTTTAAATCTATGCCAAAGGGGATGGATTTAATAATAATAATAACCTTTATTAGGCATTGAGAGAATAAAAGAAAGAAATAAAACAAGCATTGGCAGGAAGGGGGTAGATTTAAAAGGAGAATCTGGGGAAATTTAGGGGGTGCCTGCTGCCAGGGATGCAATTATTAAGATAGCAGCACAAAAATTTCAGAGTATCTTCAGGAGACCCTACTGATGATACCACCCAGGTTTGGTGAAGTTTGGTTCAGGGGGTCCAACGTTATGGACCCTCAAAGATGTAGCCCTCATCTCCTATTAGCTCCCATTGGAAACAATGGAGGATGGGGGCACTCCCTTTGGGAGTCCATAACTTTGGACTCCCTAAACCAAACCTCACCAAACCTGGGTGATATCATCAGGAGAGTCTTATGAAGAATCCCTGAAATTTTGGTGCTGCTAGCTTAGAAACTGCGCCCTACAGGCCGCAAATGGAAAAAACACTGAAAATACAAAAAATCCCATAAACGAACCTACGCCCCCCCCCAAGGCTGCGCCCAGGGCAACTGCCCACTTTGCCCAATGGGAGGAACGCCTCTGCTGCTAGATCTATTACAGTTCTGCAGGGCCTACAAGTCAGAGCTCCTCTACCAGGTGTATGGTTGAGGCAGCTATGGTTGTCACATCTGGCCTCCCCCTCCCCCCATGCCACCCTATTTCCACCTAATTTTATCTGCATTATATTGAGTGATTGCCTCATGATGTATTTGTCATCATCTGGGGTTATTTATAAATTGTTTTATATGGTTTTTTATTTTAATTGATTAAATTTAATTGTATTGATCATTATGCTGGAAGCCCCTCTGTGCCCACCAGAGGAGGAGCAGCATATAAATTCAATAAATAGTAGTAATAAAAATAATGACTGTCTGTTAAAATAACAGGTTCCAGGCTGAACGTGTTTAAAAAATCAACTGCATAATTAACCATGTGGGTAAACAGACAAGTTTTGTTCTGTCAACCAAAAAAAACACCAAGCATCGTAGATTCCAGTTGAGCCTCAAAGGGAATGGCATTCCATAAACAGGTTCCACCGCTAAAAAACACCTAATGGAAAAGTGCTGTCTGCATTAGTATCATTTTTTATGCCCAGTCTCCCGCAGGGCTTTTTGCTCATGAGCAATTGAATATCATTATAAAAATATTATAACATGTCTGTCAGGTTCTCCAAATTTCCAGTGTTTACTTTTTTAAAAAAAAATCTAACCCCTTTCCTTGTGGAGGTATGCCTTTCCCTTTATATCTCTGCAAAAAAAAAAGGGGGGGGGCTACTTCTTTCTTGAAACTTGAAACCCTGAGATTAAGATAGGCACATTGGCCCTTTAGGCAGTTAACATTTACTGTGTGGCTGAGAAGCAGTCAATTTGCAATCTTTGCCTCAAAGTGCGGTTTTTGTGTGCACATCTTTTTATTTACGGTCGGTTGGTTAACCTCCCCTGAAGTGATTCTGTCTGAGTCAATCTGCTATCTCCCCCCCCCCCCCGCAACAAACATACACACAGCCTTCTTTTTCATTGCCATGCATCTTCTGAGGTTGCCTGCCAGTCTTGGCAGGGGTGGGGTCTGGTTTATTGCTAGAATGCTGGATTTTCAGAATCCTCTGCAGGCACCCTCCAAAGTCTTCTGATCATGGGGAGAAGGGACGGCGACTGGTGTGAAGATGGCTGGCAGCAGTCTCTCTTGCTTTCTGCATAAAGAGTCCACCCCCCTTCCCCTTTTCCTTCTCCTCCAGGGCCATCTGGTTTTCAATGTCCTCCCCCCCCCCCTTCTTGTCAATTTCATTGGGTTTACTGCATCTCTGATAGACAGCACTATCAGAGATGCTGTAAACCCAGTGGCTAGTACCAGTACTTTAAAAATGGACTGATAACCCCACCCGCAATACAATGCACTCAACCACACCTTTGCATAGCAGGTTGCACCCAAACACTTACTGATTGGTTCCCCACCCTGGGACATGGACAATATACCCCACTAAACTTTCCCTTCTTTGTGATACACCTCTGAAGATGCCAGCCACAGATGCAGGCGAAACATTAGGAACAAGATCTACCAGACCACAGCCACACAGCCCAGAAAATCCCCCACAACCAGTTGAATCCGGCCGTGAAAGCCTTCGACAATACGATATATAGGTTTTCTTCTTGGAAGTCAGCCTGGTGTTATTCAATGAGGCTTACTCCCAAGGAGGTACTCTTTTGATTGCAGCCTGTATCACTTACATTGGTTGTCAGTATCACTTGTGTTGAATGCAGCTCTACAGATAGCAGCAGGTATGGAAGTTGAAGGAAAGAAAAAGCGTTTTCTCAGCAATAACATATAGCAGCTGTGAAAGACTGCTGTTTCCTTCAACAGAATCACTTCATTAAGGGAGCCTAGCAGTTTAATTGGGGATGTGAAGAGAAATGGCCTTGTCTTCATCTGCATTTGTGGATCTTGAACTATAGCTCCTGGACTATCTTGTCTGCACAAGAAAATCCAGTTCTGTGTGACTGCTATAGCATCCATAGCAGACTATCTAACAGTGTGGGAATGCAGGCCTGGTTAACTTTAGAGGCTCCTCTTGAAATGAAAAATTCTAGTATCTGGGCAGACTTTCAGGGTAGGGCTCTCTTAGGACCAGGGCAGAGCATATTAGACTGAGTAGAGACCTGAGGTGGGGCCCAGCAGTTTGGGATGTGTCTGGAATTGGAGCCCAGCAATACTTGGTGGCCTGGGGCAGTGCCCATCAGCATGGAATGGAGCCCAGTGTGAAAATGGTCTATTCGTTTGAAATGTACACCTTTTAAAAATAAAACAAAAACAGCTGAGAGGAAAAACACACCTTTGTCCCTTGGCTTTGCTGGCAAGTAGCCCAGAAAGGGAAAAACGCCAGTCAGGATGTGTTTTCTTGTTTTTGCTGGCTAGTGGGCAACCCCCTGGCAATGGCTTAACCTTCGGGGGAAATAAATGTCCTCCCTTCCTGCTTCACAGTGAGCAGCCTCTAGACACTGACACCGTTCTGGGAACCCACATCTCCTGCAGCGGAAGCTGGCAGGAAGCAGACTGGAGGAAACGGTGGGTGATGTGTTCTCTGTTCAAGTGCATCTCCTCTGCAGGGTGGAGATGTGTAGGCAGCTGAAAGATTTTGCCACTTGCTGATGACGTGTCTCTTTTTCCCCCCCAAGATTGCAACGTTAAGCAGAAATAGTTGCTTCTGCGTTTTAAAACATGTCACCCCGTTTTGAGCTTGAATCTCTACAGGATCAAAGGGTGTGCCTCTGTGTCACCCACAACATTGTGCCACAATATGTGCAAAAAGCAATTCTGGTTGATTTGTTTCTGAGATAGAAATACCTGTCGCTGCATTGGGCTTTGCAATTGTCTGAGCATCTGTTTTTTAATCAGAAAATACAGTGATGTGACAGGAAGCCACCACCACTGTAGCAAATGGAAGCTGCTGCAGCTAGCACAGTGTTTGTGGAACTTTTAAAACTCGTGTAAGCACACTCTTCTCCCCACCCCCCACCCCCACATGATCCATCTCTCTCTGAGTAAACTCATGTACAATTGCTTGTCTGCAGCCCACTGTTGCATGCAAGGGTATGTGGACTGGAACATCATTTCAACACCAGCAAGAAAGAAATAGGAAGATGTGCTGTCAACACTGAAGTGGCCTTTGGCAATCCCTGCTTTGGGGTGTTCAAGGCTTGAAATGAGCAGTGATGGTTTGCCATTGGCCGTTTATGTACTTGTAGTCTCCTTTGCATTGAGCGTGTATTCCCTTTGGATCTGGCTCTTAGTTTTGGATCTGGTTCTTAGTTCTAAGATCCCTTTGGATCTTAGTTCTTAGTCCTCTTTGGAACTCACCGCACTCTCAGATCGAAGAATCTCTGCGATTTCCCAAAGCTCTCAAAGTGTGACTTTTCTTTCCTTTTGCAGGGAATGCAAAGAGAATCAGCAGGTGTTTCACTTTCTTTGGGTTTTCCCACGTTTTCCCATTCACACAAAGGCAGTTTCTCTCGCTCTTCCAGCTACCACTTCTGAAGGACTGAAAGGGCTGCGGGGGGGGGGGGGGGTTAATTTCCCTCTTAGGGTTTGTTGCTAGAACAATGAAATTTACTTGGTCTAGTGAATTAATTCTAGATCAAAGATGGCACTAAAAAATTGGCAGCCAATATCCCCAAGAAAGGACAAGGAATCGGGGGGTGGGCAAAATGGTGAATCAGCTCAGCCAGAGACTCCTTGCAGCACAAGAATCCCTGTGTGAACAAAAAACAGTGGGAAAAACCCACTGCAAAGCAGCTACGGCCCCTTCCGCACATGCAGAACAATGCACTGTCAATCCACTTTCAATGCTCTTTGCAGCTGGATTTTACTGTGTGGAATAGCAACATCCACTTTCAAACAATTGTGAAAGTGGATTGAAAGTGCCTTATTCTGCCTGTGTGGAAGGGGCCTATGGGGCAAGTAGTGGATGTATAAATAGTTATTGCCTTCCTCTGCATAGCAATCCTGGTCTCCCATCCAAGTACTGACCATGGCTGAACCCTGCTTAGCTCCCCAGCCCTTGGCAAGTTCAGGCCAAGCTGGGCTAATTGGGCCTCTGCAATGCAAAAAGGGGAACATAATATACGTTTCAGCAAGCAGACATTGCTAGAACAAAGCAGCAGATATTTCAGGGAAGGGATTGGGTCAGAGTCCTTTCCATGCCCAAAACATCGAATATGTCTCACACTGTCAGTTGAGAACCAGGGGTACAGTGGATCTTAGGTTCTGTCTCAACATACCATATCTCAGAAGGTGGAGGTAAAAATGAGGTAACCCCGGTGCATTGCCTTATATTCATGACAGGAAGTGCAGCACACAAGTTCAATTTATTATCCCACCCTTTTGTCTGTTTGTTAGCTAATACTTTGGCTCAGAGCAGAGTATGTTGTGCTGGTGTCCCTCCACCACATCCCAGCCATGATTTTAACATCACGATGACCTTGTGAAGTAGGCCAGGCTAAAAAATAGTGAGCAGGTCAAGTTTGCCCCAAAAGTGTCATGGTGGAGCTGGGATTTGAACCTGGGTCTCTTTGATCCAAGTTCCTCCCTCTAATTACTGTGCCCCCATCTCGTACGCTGTCTTGAGTATAATACTCCCCATCTCTCCTTACAAGCAGATAAACTGCTATCTAGCTTCAAAGGGTTTGTTATTAGTTAGTGCCATTTTTTTCTGTATCTGGTGGACAGTCCTGGGAAGAAGCCTGCTTTGCCTTCCCCTTCCCTGTTTTCATTTCTTCTCCCTTGTACATCATCCTACCAGCATGTGAACTCATTCCAATTCCCACTTCTACAGCCGGAGCCTACGAAGGAAGCCAAACAGCGTAAAGCGTCCCTCTCCAGCCCCAAGCTTGGGATCCAACTCTGCGGCACACTCCACCTACTACAGTGAGTCTATGGTTAGCGAGTCCTACCTGAATGATGGCAGGGGGCTTTCTGCCCGGGCCAGTGCCGTCTTGAATGAGCCGCTGAGCAGCAGTTCTTATTGGAGTGAGTATCCCTCTCCCATCAAGCATAAATTGTGCAGAAGTCCTACACAATGGGTGGCCCGAGTTGTATATTATTTATTCTGCAATTTTTGCAAAGCTGACCCACTGCCTATGTGATAATGTCCTCTCTGTTGCAATGATGCAGTATCCTGCCTACAGCATGACACTACAGGCACAATTATTGTCGTTATTCCCTTTGGTGATAAAGATAGCCTTTTTATCTTCTTTTCCAAAACCCTAAGAAGTGGGTGTTCAGTTACAAGAGGGGCAATTAACGTGCATACAAATGTCTTAAATATTAAGACAGTCGAACAAGGGATATCAACAAGGTGCCCAGAGGTGTCGTGATGCCCCTTGACACCTTATCTGGTCACCATCAAGTGGGTTGAACATGGCTTTTGACTGGATGCTGAAGATCTGATCAGCCTTGCAAATTCATATTACATTGGTGGCCCCTGCCAACCCAGTGTTCTGTTTCTCACGCTTTCCCAGTGATTTAAGTTACCCCTATATGGCACTTGGACTTTCTCTGGGTGTGTGTACGGCTCTGCCTCCTGCAGCAGCGACTTTGTGATTGTGCCCACCGCTCTCTGTCAGAATCTCAAAGGTGTCCAGATCTGAAAACGGTTGAGGACCCTGCCCTAGTAGCACCTCCAAACAATATGTGGATGGGGGTGCTGCTCTCAGATGCTTCATTATGCAAATGGGCAGCTTTGAATATATTGAGATGGCATTTAAAAGTTTGGATGGTGAACTGGTAAAATATCAGGGGGGGATGTATTTTGAGAATCTGTGACGAGGTCACAGAATCACATGCAAGGAGGCTTTTTGGATCCGTAACTTTGTACAAAAATACTGAGATTTTGTTAATGCAAATTTATTTGATTGCGTTCTAGCAAGCTGCGGAAACAGTTATAAACTTGGAAGCTCATTGGGGAGGAAAGAGGGTGCGCTATTCCTGAATTACTTTAAACTGTGTTTGAGCTTTTTGAATCCAGTTACACATATTGTGGAGAAAGAGGTGAATAAGAATCTCCTAGTTCCTCCCTAAAGAGAATTCATGTTTCCTGGCTAGACGAGGAAATCTCCGCTAGAAGAAGAAGAGGCACTGGAGGTACAGAGTCCAGTAAAACCAATGGGCTGACAGAAAGGAAGACCTATGATACCTATGCTTCTTCATCAGGCTACTCCTCTGAGGATGACTATGCAGGTACAGAAATGCTGTTTCCCTGAAGCCAACCACTGTGAACCTGCCTTGCTTAAAAAATAATTAAGTGACAGTTGTATATATTTTCATCCTTCCCTTGCCAAAATGAAACAATTTCAAAACTGATCTGGAGGAGGTGTGTGTTGTTGACGTTGCTTACACTAGCCAATATTTCTCCCTCTTCATGTTTTCCGCTGGTATTTTTGCTAGTTTGGATTAAACATACTGATGACTTGGCACATATTGGGAATCCATGGATTAAAAAAAAGAACAATGTGTTTTTTTCAAAGCCTGGCTTAGAATAGAAAACAGTGACATGGCGTCCAAACCTGCTGTGCCGCTTTTAAAATGTGTGAATCTTCACTTTTCCAGGAGATTCATCTTAGAGCTGAATCCGTAGTGGAAAAGCTGACAAATTTCTGTAAGGGGTTAATAAACATGGTAACTGTCAGCCATTCTAAGTTAAGTAGGCCTTTTTAATTTTTATCAGGACAAAACAAAGAGAAACAGCATCACTTGTGATGCTCTCTTTCATCCTGGTTGGGTACTAACAATCCACAGGGAAAAAGACAGGCTGTGGCCATGCAGATCCATTTAATACTTCATGTTTTACGACTCCCAGGGAAGCAAAAAGTAAATGATTGTCCTATTAGCCTTAAGATCATGCTAGATGATACAGCATCTGAGCCATGAATGCTGACACCATTTTAGGGAAGAATTTGGCCATTTAAAAATGTCTTGAAGGCCCAGTTCTGATCAGGCCAGTTGGGACCAGGTGATCTGGTTTCCCCCATGTCTTTTTCAAGTTCTGAAACACCTGGGACGGAGGTTGCTTTGACACTTGAAAAGGTGTGGGGAAGAAACATGATAACCTTCTCCCACTGCACCATCAGCCCGATCAGGCCCTCCCAGTTTTTTTAAATGGTCAAATTCTTCTCCAAAACAGTGTCAGTGTCTGTAACGTGAAGTTTGGCTCTTTATTATTTCAACAACAAGGTATACACAAAACCATTAAGTTAGTGTGGAATAGATTAGTGATGCCCTCTCTTGGGCTAGCCAAGACATTAACAAAACCCAGACAAAATCAGCACTTAAGTACTGGTATCCTAGTTATCCCCTCTGCCTCCTTGGGCAAGGCTCCCTTGGTCCCTCCTGCTTTTTCCTTATGTTCCACACCAAAAAGGGGAAAGAAATGAGACTCTTATCTCCTGGCTAACAGTTCTGTTTCTTGCAGGTCATACTTCCTCAGATCAGAATGCCTCTGGTTCTGCATTCAGGAATGTACTCTCTAAAGTAGGCTCTTTTCTGTGGCTGGTGCTTACTTCACCAGGTAACTGAAAAACTGTTAGTGTTTTTGTTCTTATGTTGAACAAAGCAGTTCTAAGGGCACAAATGTTTCCAAAAAGCAGAGTCCCTTGAATTTTCAGAGTCCCCTGATTTTTTGTCTATTTTCTGTGCATCTCCTAATCTTTTCAGTTCTGGCACGGGATGTTCAAAAGCTCCCAACACTGATATTTAAAGCCCCAGGGAACTGTGGAGTTTCTGAGCTGGCCCATAGCTCAAGGATGCTCAAAGCCACAAATTTCTCTGACCTAAATGTGTTGCTGTTTAACCTGAGGATGAAGGAAGCTGGAAGGTGCTGGGGCCGCCTTGGAATGAGCTGATTCAAGGAATACCAAATTTTTAGTGGCTTTGTCATGTTCAAGATCCATTCTGCTAATGGTGGTCTTTTCCTTCAGCATCTAGTGAAACGGATCTGCAAGATCCAGCCCGTGACTCCAAGGGACGATGTTTGAAAATTGCTGCCATACGGTTCTTATTTAAAAATAGTGTTGCCTACCCTGAAGTTGAAAAGACTGGTCATTAAAAATCTAAACTAGCAAATGAATGGCCTGAGCCAGCGCCTTGGGTGGGTCAGAGGCAGCCTCTTTCAGACTGTGTTCTGTTCTCTGCAAGGAAATGGACAAATGAATCCTGAAAAAGGCTTTTGTTCAGAAATGCCAGCTAAGGAGAGATTTGGGGATAGAGGGAAGGTGGCGTATTAGTGTCCTGGCAGAGGACAAAAGGGGGCAGCATCACTGTTTTACTCTTGCCCTGTGGGTTTTGCAGGTCGGTTATTTGGGCTGTTATATTGGTGGATCGGGACCACATGGTACCGCCTGACAACTGCAGCCTCACTCCTGGATGTCTTTGTCTTAACAAGGTCAGTGCAGAAGAGAATTTGCAACACAGTATTTGGGGTGGCACAGGATATGGAAATGCCCCTGAACAGGTGAATAAGGTAAAACCAATCAGCAAAGCAGAACTGGGAAACCTGGGCTTTTCACAATTCATACCAGATCCTGTGATCCGCACCAGTCATACCTTTCATCTGCATGCAGGCTGTCTGCTATTACCTACCACCACACACAACCCACTAGGAAGGAGACCCAAGAGTGGTCGAGAAAATAAGAAAGCATTAGTGGCGCTCAGTCTCTTTGCTCTCACTTTGTATCACTAAATACAGCATCACAGCCATCAACCTATCCGTTACATTTTTTATTCCACCCTTCATCCAAGGAGTTCAGATTCTCCTTGTATTCTCACAGAAACCCTGGGAAGTAGATCCAGTGATTGTTATGGGCTTTCTGGGCTGTGTGGCCATGGTCTGGTTGATCTTGTTCCTAACGTTTCGCCTGTGATACACCTCTGAAGATGCCAGCCACAGATGCAGGCGAAACGTTAGGAACAAGATCCACCAGACCACGGCCACACAGCCCGGAAAACCCACCAGAACCAGTTGAATCTGGCCATGAAAGCCTTTGACATAACATAGATCCAGTGAGCTTTAGGCCACACTGTGTCCGATCTGTGCTGTGCGTTGTTCTCTGCTTCCTCCATGAGGCGATTACAATGGTGTCACCACACATGGTGTGTTAAGTGGACAATGCAAGGAAAGGGGAGCAAACTGGAAAACCATGAGCATCTCAGACATCTGGAGTCTCTGGGAGAATCACATTGATGGTAATTCCCCTCTCTTGTTGTTTGGTGCCAGGAGCTATCCGGTCTTGAAGAGGCTTTTCTTGCTGCTCCTGCTGCTGCTGCTATTGACTGCTATGGGTTTTGGTAAGTTTCTTAGGCATCCTTTGCCTGCACAGTCAGTGACTGCCTGCAAAACTATCATGTGGTCCTTAGAAGAAGGAAAAAGGTGATGAATATTCATTTCGCTGCTGACTCAGTCAGTTGAGTGTTGCTCTTTCTCATGCAGTGGCCAAACAAACGTAGGGCATGGTGGTGTTCATTTCCCCCTGCTGTTTGCTGCATCTAGTAACAAAATCAAGTTATTCTGCACGCAGGTTGAATCTTACGACCACAGCTAATCACTTTTGTTGGCCAGACCCTCCATGAATTTGCGTAATCTTTTAAAATCCCATCAGCTAATGGACATCACCACAACTTACAATCAAATCCGCAATTCAATTTAATTAGGTGTAGGGGAAAAGGAAGTACTTCTTTCCTTAGAGTCAGTCGTTTTAAATGGTGGCATGGAAAGCCAGTACTATGATATTAAGTATGTAAATCTTCCTACTGACTTTTATGGACTCTATTGTACTTTTCCCAGTTACCTTTAACCAGATTTTTCTTTCTTTCTCTGGTGTTAGGCGTTTGGTATTTTTACCCTTTTGGGCTTCATCCTTCCATGTTTTGGGGGGGCACTGAAAAATTTCCCCCTCCTGTTTCCAAGAATGTGTATGAAGCTGGAGATTTGAAAGCACTCTATGAGGTGAGTGTGAGATGGATCTCTGAGATGCACATATGTGTACAATGGCAGCATTCCCATTTGCCCATCTCCCCAGATCATCCAGAAATAGAGATCAACAATAGGGAATTGCTCTTCTAATAGTTTCCAGTTGTGCCACACCTGGAGGCCCATATGGTTAATTGCTTGGTGTTGACTGGTACTGAGCTGTAATCCAGGGAAAGAACAGACATAGTCTTTTAAGGAGCGTCACAACAGGTCTTCTTTGCCCATGTTGTGCACTTTGCTTTGTGACTTGTGTACCAGCCTTTATGTTCTAATATGTATCATACATATCAGGTGGCCCGGCCACCTTTCACGTTGCCATAAAAGTAATACATATGCATTCATTTTTAC
Organism: Sphaerodactylus townsendi; assembly: GCF_021028975.2. Classification (NCBI taxonomy): domain Eukaryota; kingdom Metazoa; phylum Chordata; class Lepidosauria; order Squamata; family Sphaerodactylidae; genus Sphaerodactylus; species Sphaerodactylus townsendi. The sequence continues at coordinate 39,079,394 of NC_059430.1, read as the reverse complement.
AGTTGTTTATCCACTTCACCCGCTCTCCATCAGAAAACCCCAAAAATAAAAGATTCTAAACACAGTTGCCAAACAGCTGCAAAGACTTGGGAAGGGCTGCCTGTTATAGCTGGTATTTGTTTTCTAATGCAAAGAGAACCATGAAGAACAGCTGCAGCCCTCTGCCCTCCCTAAAACCCTGAAGTAAGATGCGCAAATGTGGGTTGGGTGATCATACTACCAAATCCCTGTTTTTACTCTACTAATGTGTGCTCCAGCAGGTGGAGTCCACTGGAATATATTGTTGCTTACTTTGTTACCATGGCCACTTCCTGTCTTTCTTATATTCCTTTGCTATCAAAATTTAGATTGTAAGAGCCCTGTCTGTTTCACTTGTGTTACACCAGTGGACCTCAAACTTTAACAGCCTGTTCTAGCCAGAGGCTGGCTGAATATGGTGAGAAAGGGCCTGGATAAACTTTCAGAGTTACAAAAATAAAGTAAATGGTCCACCATACAAAATTGTTACAGCTCACTTGTAAGAGATGAGAGCTCTGCTGGGCCGCTTTGGAGAGGTTTTCAGCAACTGAGAAAAGGCCCTGCTCTCCCTTCTCCCTGTCTTCCTCCTTGAGGAGATGCTTCAGCATGTATTACAACATTTGGGAGAAACTTCCCCCACGTCCCCAAATATACAGTGATTCAAAGCTGTAAAAGGCATGAAAGGTAATCCTTCTCACCTTAAATAGTGCTTGAAAATGAACAAAGTCAGCACAAGTGATGCAGGATAGCATTCGTGTGTTCCCTGCCACCTGTTCTTCTCCAGCAATCCAGGACACAGTATCCTGCTTTGTGGCTTCTGAACAACCTCCAAGGGCAACCCCACCCAGGCTACACAACAGTATTCACTCTTGGATGTGACTAAAGTAGCTTTCTGAACCTAGATTTTTCTATTTCTCTTTTACTACCCCTGGATGAAAAGGCACAGCAGCGGGTTTTATCCCGGCTTCAGGCCCTGGAGAAGCGTTTTGAAACCCTGGAGGATGCTGCGTCAGTGCTGGAACTGCAAAAAGGAGCAACCTCACCAGGAGCGGCTCTGCCGCAAGAGGAGATCTTGGTTCTTCTGGATGGGCTGGTGAAAAGGCGAGAAACAGCCATGAGAGAGGATTTCCGCAGAGAGACGGATCTTCATCTCCAGGTAGGGCAGCTGCAGAGGATCTGGGGACTGAGGAGGCAGAAGAAATAGATTGCAAGGCTGTGCACTTAGTTAAACTCTTCTCCAATGCTTCATTTCCAGATGCTGCTAATGATCGTTAATGTCATTTAAAATAGCTATTTTATTTGCCCTATTTTTAAATTTTTCTTTTGTTTGGCACCTTAAACCTTTATTCTATTTAGAAAGGCAGGGCATAATGTTCTAAAATAAAGATGGTGTTCGTGTTCTCTACAGTCTTTCTAAAAATGGATCAAAACTTGTGAAAGGGTTATCAACTGTAAATACCGTATGTAAATACTTGTTCAGTTTGCTATGGAACTGATAGTCACTTATTTAGTACTTGGTTATGTCAGCTGTAGGTCTCCAGTATCTTTGCAGTTCTAGTAGTTTATGAAAAGTTGTCATCTCTGTGCTGGTTCTCATTGTTTGCTTTTCACTGCAGAGTGAGTTGGATGCTTTCCAGTCCCAGGTGCAAAAAGATTTTGACAGTCTCTTGGAGAAAGTCTCTCAGGCTTCCAAGGTAACACTTGACTCTGGTTTTAGAAGTGTCCAAATGCTGTGATCTTTGGGGTTGGCAGGTTACACTTTTGAGCTGCACTTTGTGGCAGGAATACTTTGCCCGATGTTTAACACAACTCTATCTTTACATTTTCCCCCTTTATATTTTCTACACATTTATAACAAAATTTAAGTTGTATTTCAGTTGCAGAGCCAAAATACAAACTTTCAACAACTTGGACAAATGGCTCAGAATTTTCACACCTTTTCCTAGAACTGTTGGTCTAGTTATTTAATTTCTTGGATTGAGAAGAGTTTTTTCCCCTTAATAAAATTGTATATAGTTGTCTGGGTTTTTACAAATGAAAGGCTGGGAAAGAGTGAGTTGCCCATCTCTCTTCTATAACCCCTTAGCTGATCTGACATTTGAATTCAGGTCTGTCAATCAGGTATAATAAGCCTAACACTTCTTGCATGTATATGATCCGTCATGTGTTTCCAGAATAATCCAGATAGAAGAAAGTGTTCTGATATACAAAATACTTCAATGGGCTAATAAATAAATAATCCAGCAAGAATTGATTTCTGAAGAGCCAGCTATGGTTTGCTACATTCCACATTTTAGGAATACACATGATGGTAGTTTGTCTGCTTTTGTACTCTTTTGTTCTCTTCTGTACTATCAATCATACTTTGCTCTGTTTCCCTTCTCTTACCCCAGGATACGGAGACTCGGATGGTCCAGATGAGTTCACAGTGGCAAAGGTAATTTGAGCGTCACTAGCAATAGCTGCAATCGAGCATTTCCAGTCTTTTGTACGTGGCTTTGGTGGGAATGTGTGTAGTGTGCTGAGACTGTTATTTCAAGCCAACATTGTTCTTTGAAAACAAAGCCATACATTTACAGAATAGACTTGTGAAGCTGGGCATCTAAAATCAACACTATTCACATATTTTATAGCTTTTAAAAATAGTTTGCAAAATATATGCATCATACAAAACATAAGATGATAAAATGCCAAATATAATCTGCAGTATTACACTATATGGATCCCCAGGTGTCTTTGTCTTGTTTAGAACATTGAGAAAGGATAGTGGGTGCCTCTACAAAATGGCTGCCACAATCATGTTTCTGTCTGCACGTGAAGTCAGCAGTTCCCTCTCTTTTTCCTTCACCATTCCTTTTCTTTCTTTCTTCACAATGGGGCCAAACATATCACACTCCAGAGAATCAATCCCTTTACAATCATCTGTGTGAGTGCCTGGAAACACAGCAGTGGGCGAGATGCCATTTTGAGAATCACTACCTAAGATAATTTATCTTGTTTGGTAATAATAAGTTTAACATGGGGTAGGAACCTATGGATCAGTTTAGACTGTTGAGGCAGGTTTGTATGGCAGAAGAAGCCCTCCCTGACAGAAGAGATGCTGTCTCTCATCAAAAGAAACTTTTTTTCTGCCAGAGGGAAGTGCCTCTACTAGCGGAATGGATCTGTGGGTCTAACCCATGATTCATTACTCAAATGGAAAAAAAAATCTGCACTGCATTTGCTTTTCAAACTTGTCAATAGTATGTATTGGGGTTGCCATTATGTGCCATATTCTGTGGAACCATTCATATTGTGTTCAGCATGCTCAATAGAATGTTATGGAACTGGCGGAGAAGGCAACCTATTTTTATAGCAAGAGCAAATAAAGATCTGTACTCATTGGCTACCCCATAATTGTTCTCAACAACTATGAGGGCTAGAAATCATAAGATGAATCTGCATTTCTCAGTATTCCACATTCTGTGCAGAATATTAGGACCTATATTTGTGTAGAGATGATACAGATAAGCTATGCTGCTTTGACTGTACAGTTCAGTTAAACAAAATTACCATCATAGATACTTTAAAAAACTTGCTGGTGGACCTTCTCTGTAGCCAGCCCTGCTTTTGGACCAAGTGATTGGAAGGAAGTTATTGGGTGCTTTCTGCCTCAATTGCACATCAAGGGCATCATTGGTCTTTCTGTTTTGCTTTTCAAGCTCTACACAACAAAGCCTAAAAGGCAACCTCCAAAAGGAAATGGGTATGTTGGAGGCACAACTGGCTGGCCTGAAGAAGGAATTTGCAGCCTTTGCCACAGATCAGAAGACCTTGGCAAGACATGTGGAGTCTATTCCAGAACGGATCAAGAGAGTGCAAGAGGAGGTGAGTTTGCTGCTCCAGTGTTGTTGTTTTTTCCTATTGTCTGTCCTTGTGGTTTGATCCCTGGTGTGGTCCTACCAGACACCTCCACAATCTGCAGATTGCTCTTCCCTTGTTGCTGTAGGGATTGGAGTTGCATACATTGTCATCAAGTTGGATCGCTTGAATCTTTCTTGCATTCAGACACACAGGTCACTTTCTGGCGCCATAAGGATGATTCCTACATTTCTTATACACTGTGGTGCTTCCTGGCTACACTTCCTCATTGTTGCCGTGGCTACTGATGCAACAGCAGTGGGGCTTCTACATGGTGGGCTTCCCCTGTCACTGCAGTGGATGTTTCCCTCCCTTCCACTCAGAGTGTGGACATTTTTTTGGCTTTTAAAAATCAGTAATAAACATATTGACATACTATTATATTGATATGTCCATTACTAATTTTTAAAGAAAATCTTTAAAAAGATTCGGGGGTAGGGGATGACTATTGTGGGGTCTGGGAAAGTGATACCAATGTGGTCAGGGAAATCTCACTGATATTTCTCACTGACCACTCATGTGGTCAGGGAAATATCATAGCAAAGCAGGTTTGGGAAAGATGGGAAATCCTGACAAGTGGATATAATCACCCTGATTACTCACTTTCCAGTAGCATCCATGCAGCGGCAAAACTTATTTTGGTCATTTCCAAGTCACACTCACAACATGGTTTTGAATGTACATGATCAGGCAGAGATGCAGTTCCTTCATTCGAAGCCAAAACATATTTAAAGTGAACCAAAAATATTTATTTGGAAAGATGGAAGAAATTCAGATACAGAACATAAATCGTAAAAACAAGTGAGCTCTTACTCTACAATGGTCACAGAGGTTGTAAATCAGATTATGGCACATTCATCTCAATTTATAGGAAAATAATATTTCAGTGTCAAAATCAAAGCCACAGTTTTCCCAAATGGAGGTCACCTGGGCCACTTTACCTGCAGACAACACGATAGCCCCAAACACTGTGAGTCTTCAGACCCTATCTATCATGGCCCATATACACAGCGGATGAATTTGAAGTGACATTTCCTGTTCCCTGTGGCCAATTTGCATGCTCTCATAAGAGATCTGGTCTGTGGTGGTGGAAATGTCTTCAGCAAACCTATTCCTCTCTTCGATGGTTTTAGGTGGAAATCCAGTTCCCTGCATGGCTTAGCCAATTCTTGGCCCAATCTAGGCAGGATGGCGGGGCTGGTATATTCCTGCAGCATGAGGAACTACAGGAACAGCTCCACAAACTGGAGCACAAGATCCTGGCCAAAGTCTCCGAGGACCAACGGCTGTCTGCACAGGACATTGGGGTAGCACTCCAAATGGATGGAGTCACAGGAGTCACACCAGAGGTGAGGATCTGCATGCTATCTGTTCCAAGTATCATCTGCTGGATTTATATGGAGAATAGCGTTCATGCGGGAGGTGCTCTTGCGTACATAAATCGAGACTGTTGGGTTGGTTTCTCCTGCCACTTATTGTCTTGTACACTAATGAAATTGTTTTGCGTCAAGTGTGGCTGGTTTCCTGCCTTGAAATGTCATGATTTCATGTCATGAATGTCATGAAAACTTCCTTGCATCCTCGTATGAACCATTATTAACTCTGAAAGGAACAGCTCATATGGATCACAATTAACCCTGCCTTGCCTCATTTCCAGGAAACTGTGGTGGCAACTCTCCCCACAGAGTAATAGGATTTACTTCAGGCAATCCCCAGATGAGGGGAAGAGAAAAGAATTACTGTGTTCCCCTTTCCTGTTGTAAAGCTTGCAAAAAGCACTCTCCTCAGTTCACAACTTCCCTCACCCACCCCCTTTGAACCACTTAATTATTGTTGTCACCAGTGTAATACTTAGGCCTTCTATCCAAGATCATGTAAATCACCCCACTCTAAAGGAGGTATTTTCTCTGCCTCCTCCTTTCTGCCTCATTTCTCAGTGGAGTAGTGCATGGCTGGACGGATTTACTCAGTCCTGGCATTCTCAGGTTCATCCTGTCTCCAGAGCCCAACCATACCTGGAAAACTCCTCCCTTCAAATACCACCCACACTTGCCCAGGAGTGAGTTAGAGTGCCCTATATGGGGAATGTTATGCTACAGCTGTTGGATGGTCTTTGTTTAGTAAATGTACCTAGGTAGCCTTGGGCATATTTTGTTTCCCTAAAAATTAGCTCCCGCTGCTTCTGCTGCTCTGAGTGTAGCTCCGATTGTGTGCATGACCATGCTTGCATTTTTAAAATGGCAACTTCCCATTTTCTTTGAGGCTGCCTTTGTTTTTCTGAAATCTGTGCCTGCACTGACACATGCGCAGGGGTTGCTTTTCAAAAACACGATGATCGAGCCTGCCTCAGATTGGTGGGAAGGCTCGCAGGGCCTCACCAGGTGACTCTTGCAGCCGTCCCACTGCATCTTCATTTGGGTAAAATACAGTTTGTCATTTGCATGAAGAAACCTTTAAGTAGAAAGTCATGTTTCAGGGGTCTGCGGTGCTTATCTTTGCAAGCTCTGTCATTTTGTTTCAGCAAGTGCACTACATTGTGAACCAGGCTCTGAAACGCTACAGTGAGGATCGCGTTGGAATGGTTGATTATGCCCTTGAATCTGGAGGTATGGAAACCAGGGAGATTTTTAAAAGGTTATTATAAAACACATTTGAAATTATCTACAAATACAAAGGACAGCAAGACTCATTCAGTATCAGACACACAAAAGTGATCTGTAGGGATGTATGTATTATGACTCATCATCATAATCAAATCCATCATGCTAAGTAGCATATTGGGCAACAAGTTCTCTCCAGCATTTCCGGTATTGGGCGAGCGTTTCAGCCTGATCCCATGTATGGCTAATATTCAGTGAAAGAATGGCAAACCCTACTGTAAAGGTTTCCTAGAACTGCAGTTGTTCTTTGACTGTATTATATTAGTTAAATTTAGCCATATCGGCCGAACTTCAAGACTTTGTCAACAATCCCCTCTGTTTTGGAAAATACTGGTCTTTGACAATAAGTTTTTTTTTCCGGAAAGAAGATTCCAGATCAAAATGGACTGATCAGGTTATGCATGTGGCAGGGAGGCCTGTTGATCTATTGAAGCATTTCCATGCTGTGAGAGGGAATTGAGGGAGGAGAGCCTGAGAACCAGGTTTTGTTTTGTAATACAAACGAAAGAATTTCTAACCCTCAAAAAATAACCTGAGTCGTCTTAGGAAATTTCAACTACAACAAAAAATCCAAAGGCAGGTCTTTCCCCCTCTCCATATCCTGTTGTCTCTGGATGTTTAATCACTCCCTTCCACCAGTTTGAACATTTCATTTCATATTTAATTTATATCCCGCCCTCCCCCAAAGGGCTCAGGGCGGCGAACAAAAAGAGCAACAGCAAAAAGCTATAACAATATAGAATAGCAAACATCAACAACTATAAATCAAAATATAGGAATTACAGTATCAAGCAATATAACATACAAAATAGCAAGATATATGGAACAATTTAAATATCAGTAAAATACATAATAATTTTAAACATCATTCAAATACGATAGAATACAAACAACTCTATACATTTGAAACCGAAAACACAAAAATCTTCAAAGAAAGATTTTTACAATTTGTCTAACCAAGATTAAGTGTACAAATTTGAGTGCAAGGCACAATTCAGTCTTCCCTGGACTGCTTCCGCACCAGGGATTTTCCACATTTCAGCCATGTGGGCAGTGTGGGTTTTTTCATGTTTCCACATGACACTGTCCTCTATTTGTACCCAGACTGTTCACAATGTATTATTCCATCCCCTCACCCCCACCCAAAAAAATCTGTTTTATTTTAAACCTGTTGGGAAAAACAGTATTTCCCAGGGAGGACACTATTAAAAGCAGCAGTTTCTTGTGTCTGACAGGAAAGGAGCAGTTGCAGGAAGGGGCAGTTGCAATTGAAGAGCTAATTAGTTACTCATCACTTACTCTTTTCATTTGTTGATGATTGCAAAGGGCCAGTCCTGGTTAACAGTTACTGGGATAAAAGAGAATTGTCTGCCTTTTAGACAGAGGGGAGAGGATAATCAGAGGTAACTACACATACATAGAGGATTTTTAAAACTATTTTTAAAAGATATTCTGTTGTTTCTGTGCAGAACTGCATCACCCATGCTCCTAAAAATATAAATTTGGATAGGTGAGGAGTCTGAGGGATCATGTGAAAATGTATTAGGGGGGAGGGGGCTTCAGTGTAAATCAGGTGTGAAAGGGAAACCACCACTAAAATCAGGAAGAACTGATTTCCTTGGGCTGTCTGGAATCTCTGTTGCAGTAAGGGTGATTTCCCAACAGAATGGCATCAGCAGCCAGAAGACCACAGAAAATCACCTTGCTGTGGAAACATCTCAGATTGCCTTTTTTAAAGGATTCTTTTAGCAGATTTTTAATCCTGTGGGATGGTTTGTGTGTCCCCTCCTTTATTCTTTGATCAGAGGGCAACATTATGTAATTTGACTTCATTTATCTTCCGACTACAGGGGCCAGTGTTATCAGCACTCGGTGCTCAGAAACCTATGAGACCAAAACAGCATTGCTGAGTCTATTTGGGATACCCCTGTGGTACCATTCTCAATCTCCACGGGTCATTCTGCAGGTAAGAGTCAACACAGAGGCCTTTTCCTGTGCTGCCTCCAGTTACTCTGTTCTTCCTTTACATTTTACAAAACCAAGAAGAGGGTCAGTATACATGGGGGGGTTATCCTGTTCTATCTTTGCACACATAATATTGTAAGATATCTTAGGCTCAGAAAATAGAGCATGAGAGAGTGGCTCACTGAACAACGGAATAGGATATCAACAATATGGTGGTCACATCTTCCAAGAAGACGTGTCATCTCTTTCAGTCCAAGCTTTGCTAGCTCCCTACTGCACTCACTGAAAGGGGCGAATTGCCAATTAAAGAGTAGACAGAGTCTAACTTTTGCCTCCTCAATGTTTTGAGGATCTTTAATTCAACAGGTGGACTAGTTTGGGTTTATTTTGACCCACTAGTTCTAGTAATATTCAGGATTCAGTGAGTGCAAGCATGCCATATCGGCAGAAGTGATAGCCCTCTTCACCCTCTTTTTCTCTTTTCAGTCTTTTCAGTATCCTACTGTTACCTAAGAATCGTGAAATGTGTTTCTTTTTTGTCTACCCCACCCTACAGCCAGATGTCAACCCTGGGAACTGCTGGGCATTCCAAGGCTCCCAAGGCTTTGCCGTCGTCCGCCTTTCAAGTGAGATCCATCCCACGGCCGTAACACTGGAACATATCCCCAGATCCCTCTCGCCCAAAGGAACCATTCCCAGCGCCCCCAAGGATTTTGCAGTCTTCGTAAGTAATCTTTGCATGTAGCGGGGCAAGTTAAAACCAGGCACACTGGACAATGTCTTATTTTTCCTTGGACGAGGACAATTAATGAAGGGAAAACACTTGTGAGATAAGGAATTAGCAAGAGCCACCAGGCTTTTGTGTCTACAACACACATTCTGTGTTTTGCGCTGATCTAGATTATACTCCACACTCCACACACACCCATCCTGGGATTTGTAATTTGGTGAGGCAAGTGAGCATTCTCTGCCCCTTTTGCAGGACTACAATTCTTCTGGTTGAGAGAGAATGAGCACTAAGCCTGTAGTTCAAGAATACCTAGTGAGATTCCTTCACTGGCCCCATTTTTGAGGAGGACGAGGGTTAAATATTTGTAACTATCAGCTTTTCCCCTCCTTGCTGTTCCTATATCCCTCTTGTCCCTTTACTGCTCTCTCTACCTCTCTCTGTGTGTGTTTCAGCATGCAGCTACAGGAGTGGCATTTAACTACACTTGCATCCTTCCCCCTCACCCCTCACCCCCAACCCTGTGGTTGCTCTCTTCTCCCATGGCCCTTGTCTCCCTCTCTCCTACCTTTGTTTCTACAGGGTTTACAAGAAGAAGGACAGCAAGAGGGCATCCTCCTTGGCACATTTATGTATGACCATGATGGGGATCCCATCCAAACATTCCATTTGCAGGTAGGAAAGAGGACAAGAAGCAGATATGAAATGCAGGGGGTAAGGGGGGCACTGCAGATCCCATAGGGTGGCGGTACCACACAATAGCCAAGTGGTGCTCATTGGCCTCTAAGGTAAGGGCCACAGGGCTGGTCATTTAAGTGGGCTGTGGTAGAAAAACCAGCCAGCCCACCCACTGGCAAAACCAGTAAATTACATGTCTGTTTGCTAAACTTCATTGACCCAGAAGCCTTGAATGCTTGTGCCTGGGTGCAGAGGTGTGCCGAGTCCAAACGGCACCTGGAGACAAAGCCTCCTCCAGGTGCCCCCCAGGAGCCCCTGGCCCCGCCCACCTGCAGAGTTGTGCATACCCCCACCCCCTGGTCTGCCTGGAGATCTAGGACGTGGCCTCAGCCCATTACTTTTAGCAGGCCTAGTTCTGCCTAGAACTATCATTTCAAGTTATGGTGAGCATGTCAAAAATAACTTGAAAAGATTGTCCAAGGCAGGACTGGGCCTGCTAAAAGCAGGGGGATGGGGCCACATTCCTGATCTCCAAGGTCAGTGCCTTGAACTATGTTTTCAAGTTATGGGGATCATTTCAACAAAATACCCATGAGCCTTTGTGAAATATGCAAGTCCTAATTTGCTACACCACACTGGATTTCACAAATACGTATGTGAATTAAATTTCTCCCTGCTTCTGGTTGGGCAGGCAACTTCACAGCTAGTGCAACATTGACTTTGGAGAAAACCAGGCCATGCTATGCTCCTACATCAATCTTGCCCATCCACTGTTTCTTCTGCTTCCACAGATGAGGGAGGCCTCTCTGTTTCTTAGGCAATGGTATGTGTCACTTTTTACACCTTTCTGTCTTCAGGATGAAGATAAGAGTGCAGCCTTCCAGCTGGTGGAACTGAGAGTTCTTAGTAACTGGGGCCACCCTGAGTATACCTGCATCTATCGCTTCCGGGTACACGGAGATCCAGTCTCTTAACCCCTCCCTGCTGCCACACCCGTGCTAGCTGGCTACCTCAAGTTCTTCGCCTCAAGAGTGACAAAAGCAGTGCCGGAAAGGAGAGAAGCGGGGGTTGGACAGCACTTTTTTTTTGCTGTGTTGCTCGCATGTGGGGAGAGGTCACTCGACAGCCACCTTGTGGTCAATCTGTTCTCTCAGTATGCAGAGGGAGAAGATAGCTCAATTTGGTCTTTTATAAGCTGCTTTTTAAAATGTTGTTCTTTTTTTAAAAAAGAAAAGCCTATGCAGTTCATATTTGCCTCACACTCCTCCCCACAAAAAAAAATTGCTTTCCAAGTTTTCTTTTGGAAAGTTCTGTCATGATCCCCTTGTAGATCTAGCCCTGCATACCTAAATATAACATTCAGCAGCTTTATCTTAGGAAAACCGTCTCGCTTGACAATACGCAGCTTCTAGGCTGTTGCTCTCCCATTCCTGGGGGTTGTTGCTGTTTTTGCCTCCTTTATAGAAGCTGGCTTGGTGTAAATGACAGGAGGGCCTATAGCACTGTACAATAGGAACAAGCAGTTGGGCAGGAGGAAATATGCACTTATTTAAAGGACGCTACACTTTTGAAGGACATGAAAAGTCTGGTTTCAAAGGGAAAGGAGAGAAATGAAATGTTGACTATTATGAACCTCCTATTCCTGACAGGGCAGACTAGTGTCAAGACTCATTCTCATACTTCAGTGTTGACTTTCTCTTTTGAAACATTGGAAAGAAAAGCTGCGGCTGGCACCCCCTTGGAAGAATGTCTCCGTGATCCCAGATAAATTGAGGCTGATTGCTGTTGTTCAGGGGTGAGGGAAGGCATTCCATGCAACTTCACAGCCAAGCTCCTTTCTTTTTCATTTGTTCCACAGACGGTTCCAGGGCTAAGCACTGATCATACTTACAATTAAAACTATGCCACCCTGCATTTCAATGTAGCATGTTTTAACCCAGAGGCTGTTTCAGCACGGGCTGTGCAACATGTCAAATATATGTTTATTTCATTTATGTCTAATCTCCTAAGGGCTAAAGAGTCACTGTCTGACAACATGTTGACGGTTGCACTAGCTAAATGCAATATATTAACCAAGCTTCAGGCTCTTCCTTTGCATAGAGACCATGTTTGCATAAATTTCCATTGACCACATGGAAAATGGCATGCTTTCTCTAGCGAGCATATGGTCAGGTGCATTGTCCTGTTATATAGTCGGGAAAACCTTTACTACACATGCAACCAAATGAGTGAATTTAGTTTCAAAGTAGTGAGTTACAGCAGTGGGGAGGGGGCCCCTGTGTATAAACTGCCTGTAAAGCAGGGAACAGACTTGGCTTAGAACCTTTTCCCCATTGCTGTGCTAGTCTTAAACTACAGGGGGTAGAATGTTAAAAAATGGCACCCCTTGCCTTTAATCTCCTAGCCAAGTACTTATCAGGGCCAAGACTGGATTAGCCTGGGCAGATCAGATCAGGTTCTCTGGTATCTTGTCTCTTGGTAAATGGCTGTCTGTCGAGAGCTGTATTCTGGGGGAACAGCTCTCCCAGTATGGATACCTCATGACTTAGTGCCTTCATTCTAAGGCTTCTCACAAAACAGTGAGGGACGGGCATGTTGCTGAAATTTTGAGCTTCGGCAGTTCCTTGGTTTCTGTTCTTTGAAACCATTTAGCCACTTTCTCAGTGCTGTATACTACTTTAGATTCTGCCTACTCGTGCACATTGCACAGCTGTGGGAGCAGAGAAATCAGTTTATGCTTGTATATCAAGGGGAAATTGATGGGCTTAAAGTTGTAGTGACTATGAAAAGCAGCTCAAGCCCCCCCCCCCCCCCCGAGCAATGGGGAATCAACAGTGTTTTGTACGTCTCACCACTGCAGTGTTCTAGGGTTGTGAGGGTAAAGGACTTTGCTCAAGGGTATATATAGAATAGTATTAAAAACTTGAGTAGTGCTTAGCTGGTGCAGATAGTGTGATATAGTGGTAGAGTAATAGCACGAATACATAAGGTAGATATAGGCTGAATTAGTATTACTAGACTTTGTAAATATAGAGCAAGGGATATACAGACATCGTCACTCCTAAAAGCATCCCAGTGATGGAAGAGTAGACTTGATCACTGAAAAACACCCTGCAAGTCAGAAAACTGAACACAACCGGAAGTAAACATTTTTTTCTCTTCTGGACTAGTTTTTATTTGCTGGCAATTTTAATATACATCTTCTTGTTAGGCCTAATTTTCTTTTTTAAATGATCAGCAATGCACATCTTTCAACAGACTGGGCCCTTGTTCATGTCAAGGTTAGAGTCAGAAAATATTATTTGCTATATTGAAGAGGGGATCGCAGCTGGGGCTGAAAAGATACTGGCTCATGTGCTTTTGGTCTGCAGCAAATCTATATTTAGAATGCTTTGATTACTACATTAAGCATGATGCCTCGTGTGCTTTAGCCGGCAGCAAATCGCTTTGATTATTACATGAAGCATGACAGCAAAGACCCAGTCTGAAAGTTACTTTTCCTTATGGTGCACATAGGGAAGGCAATCATACCTCCTTGTAGCTGACTGTTCGGGTATCCCCTAAGAGGGCACAAGTGACACTTCTGTAACATAAGTTTTCTGTAACGTAAGCTATCCTTTCCCTAGCCCCTTCTCACTTTCATTGTATGACAGAAGTGGTCAAGGATTAATAGAACCAGCCCTATGACTGCAGCTCTGGGCAAATTAGAGGCTTACAGCAGCTCACCAAAAAAGGTAGAATATACAGTTTGCTCATGAAAAGATTTTGTTTCATGTCTGTGCATTAGGGAAGAGGTACCTTTTAATATATTTATATATATATGGAGCTTTGTTTATCATATCTGAAAGAATGTTTGAGTTACAATTCAGCTCTTTGTATTCTCCAAAAGAAAGGAATGTGAAGCACTGATTTTCAACATACTGCTTATTTGTTGTAGAAGACAGAAAAGCGCAATTCGTCTTGGGGGGAAATGAAGAGATGCCTGTAAGGGTGCCTATATATGATCAGAACGTTAAAATTCCAAGTTAATTGACTTGGCCTAGCAACTGTACTTTGGATCTATAATTAAATCTTTGCTTAATTATATCTGAAATGTGTGTTCAGTCACACTTTAATCTTCCTAAAACACCAAAGAGGGATTAAAAATGAGGAGCAATTAGTCCTTAATTGTGCTAGGGAAAGCATGTCTCGTTGCCTCATCAGCAGACATGTGCAACAATGAACATCCCTCAGCTTTTTGACACTGTAATATTCAAACCATCAAAGCACCTCCAAGAAAATGCACCATTAATAGCCAGGCATGTCATTAGACAGACATGAGCTTTGCAGGGCCTGACTTGCTTCTCATATGAAAGTTATTTACAGTGTAGGAAATGTCAATTTGCATTTCACTCTCTAGCCTGCTGCAAATGCTAAAGCAAATGTTGTTCATTTTATATCTACAGATTGTAATTTATGTCTATGCACAAAAACAATCCGAGATAATAAATTATAATTTTACAAAGTGATTACCATATCAGCTGTTGATATGAAAGGGTTGTATACAAAGAGAAATCAAATTGCACTAATGTAGCCAGTACATGATTTTGTTCTTAAAACTGATTGAAATGGTTTGCAATTATGGCCTATGATAACTGTAAGATTCCATGTCAGAAATGCAACAACGAATGTTCCCATACATCACAAATCAAATCTAGCCATTACAGTGAACTATACCTACCTGGATATAGGGCTGCTTTTATGCTACTGGCACACACATAGCTCTGCTTAGATTTTGTTGTGCAGAACTCTTACTGAGGGATGACTTTATGAACATTTAAACTAGCTAGGTAGTGGGATAATAGGTGAAGTAGAATGTCTAGTCAATGGGTCATAAAAGCTTTAAATGTTATAGCAGCAACTCAACACATACAGTCCTTTACTACTTATTTTTAAAGCATTTGAGTTCACCATGTTATTTATAAACTGGAAATATTCCCATATTTGATGAATATTAACTATTCTTCCAAATGAGTAGGGTTTTTTTTACTGTACTATATTTCACTTTATCTACCCCTTTCTTAGAATTTCAACAAATGTATCTTTTCCCAGCACCAGAAGCACACTCTCGCATAAAAACACTCCACCCTTTCCTTTTGTTGTACACGTTTGCAATGATTTCCTTTCACACATCTGAAGAAGTGAGCTGTGACTTAGGACAGCTAATGCTGGAATCAATGTTGGGCGAGTCTCACATTGGGCAGAGGCTTATGTAGTTTCCTTCTTGCTGCTGCAACTACAAATACAGCATAACAGCAACTAGACTTCCACACAGCAGCTTACCCTGCTAGTTTGGGTGGGTTTTTTTACAATCAGCAGTTTAATAGCATTGTATGGATATATCTTTGTACTAAAATATATGTCAGATTCTGAGGTTCATTTTCATTGTTAAAAAAGAAGTCAGGATGTTTACAGGAAGCCTGTTCTGGATGCACCCTTAAGTTGCTTCACCTGTGCATACTGTGTACTTAATAAAAGACAAAACTAAAAAGTAAGAAATAGCTGTTGACATTTTGGGGAGCAGTGGGGAGACAAGACTGCTTTATCTGTATAACTGGGAGATCTGAAAGCAACGACTCACCTCTTTTAAAACTCCAAATGAAACTTTTTTTAATATTGTTACATTATGCCAGCCTCAGTCTCAACCTCTGGTCACAAAACAGAATACAGGACTCTGGCTTTTTTGTATTCGATCTTCAGCATGGCACATGCTTCTTTCAAACTGAACAATAAAAGAACCTCTACATTTCTGCTCACTGGAAGCAGATGTAAATGAAACAGATGCACTGGTAGACATCATTTCAGGGCCGAAAACATTGACCACACAGACAGCCATCTCATCTTAGCCCCACTACAATCTCTTGTTTCTCTTCTCTTCTGAGGGTATGAGTAATACTGTAGCTGCTGAGGACACAGTCCAGAAGATGTCAGCATGCCTAACACACACCTACTGTTCTCCAAAGTACATTCTTTCTTCCAAGGAACTCGGTTATTCAAAAAACAGTAGAGGAAATTTGAAATGACAATGTTGAAAAAGGTAAAAAGTTACAAACCAGTGAACTACAAATCTTGGTGCTGTCTTTCCCACCCCAAAAGACCACCACATACAAATACAGCCATGATGCTAATTAAAAAGTCAATTCAGAATGAATGTCTTGAAAATATGCTGTAAATATCTATCAAAAGTTATAAAACCCAGCCAGCTCCATGCTGACTCCACAGTTCCTATTTTTAGACAATCCAAATTTCCGTCGCTGTCTACGGCAAAGTGATTCTGTGAAAAGGCTGAAACAAGGGAAAGGGAAGGGAGCTGGCTGGCCGGCTGGCCTCTAATGCTAAATGTGTCCAGCTGCAGAAAATGCCTTTTCCCCAAGGGAAAGAAGTAGCAGTACAGAACACACCAGCAACTGGCATCATCAAAGGGTTTTTAGCTCTGGTCATGCAGAGGAGGAGGAAGTATGGTCTTTCAAAGGGCAGGAGAGAGAATAAATGGACAAGAAACCATAAACCAATAGACACCATCTCTTGCCCTTTCCCAAACATGAACACACATGTAAACTGGCAGCAAGGTGAAGATATGCCATGCTCCCTGAACACAGAGACAGCTATGACTAGTCTGCAAGGACAATCAGTTTTGAAACCATGACCCCGCCCCAAGACTACGTGGTCTTTCCAGCCATCAACTGAAGATCTCACAACGGCTATCAGGGGTGGGGAGAAAGGCTTCTGCTTCTACCACCCAATCACACCTCAAGCTTCTAAGCAAGCTTGCATAACTTGGAAGAGACATTGGATCTAATTTTAAACCCATTTTTTGGGGGTAGATGCTGGCCATTACTTTTCTTCATGGCAACTGCCAACAGAACTCACTGCCACATTACACGTGGGAAGGGCCAGAAATAAACTCAGCACCATCACTGTTAAAGGGGAAGGAACGCTGCTGCCCCTGTGAGAACTTGTGCTCTTAGAGAGCTTAATGCTTTCAGGAGTTTTTTCAGGCAAATTACTTTTTTTAAAAATAGTGTAGGACTGGTGGCAGGGAGAAGAGACAATAGACAGGTACCTTATTCTGCATACCTGGAGTTCTCCTGATTCTTCATGCACGCACACACACACACACACAAACATCCACCATAATAAAAACTAATAAAAATAATGACTAAGAGCTCACAATGTACAACATGTTTTGGAGCAGAGGGAGAAGGTGGCCGCTGGTCAGTTCCATGTGTGCTTTGTCACCTTCATTAGCTTCAGCTGCTGACACTTCTCCCCCCCCCCCCCACTCCCCTCCAGGAAGAGAAAAAAGTTCCACAGCAGATGGATTTTGGTTATGCTGCTTGGTGGAGGAAGGTGGCTTTAAGAAAGAAGGGGGGAGGGTGCAAGAATTCCTCAGTGAGTAGGACGATGTTCAACAGCCACTGGCAGGAGTCACAACTGCTCCTTGAGACTTCACTTTATGGCGTTGGCCCCCACGTCGCCGGCCACCTCCTCCGGGCTTTGCCTGGGGAGGAAACAAAAGAACTGGATAAGGTGGGGTCAGATGGAAAAGAAGCCACCTGGGCCACTCTGTCGCAGAGTGATCAAGAGGCAGCTAGGCCCACAGCAGAATCAGAAACACCTAGAAGGGTAAGCTCCAGAGGAAGAAAGGAAAGGTATCTGCAATGCAATAAAGCAGCTCACTGATTGCAACCTTGTCTTAGAGGGCAGGAAAGGATTACACAGGATTATCTTTTGAGATGCTCTGAGATATGGCAAGCTTCCTAAACAGAAGTCCCAAGGATGTTTACCTGAGCACAGAAGCCTGAAGCCTGGTTCATACATGCAGGGAAATGACAAGGCAGAATTGATTGCACCACTCCAGACTACAGGTGAGTGATCATAGTTTGGACTACCACTTTGTGTTGAAAGCTGCCTGCAAACAGACAACCCGCACTGCAGGCAGGGATTTCTATTCGAGTATTTTATGTGAAGGAACATTACAAGCTGGGGTTGCTTGTCGTCTTAGGTGGTCCAGTCCATTCTTCACCACCTCGAGAGTTCTCCTGCATGTGTCAACTTGGCCTGAGACTTTTACAGGAAGAAAAACTATCTCAGGTTCCCTGAGAGGTGCTCCCTGAGGCACACAAGCCAAAATGACTGAATCTGGAGAAATACCTTATTGCCCTCTCGGTTGTGGGGCTCTTCGTCCAGTGCAGGCTAAAGGAAAGCATCAGAAAAAGAAAAGCAGAGGTAAGAGGATGAGCAGAGCATGACATGCACAAGAGAGAGCGAGAACTTTTAAAAATATGCCACTGTTAGAGCAGCAGAGAAGGACCTGCACACACAGGCTGGGAAGTGCAGGGGGGAGGGGGAGGAAAGACAGCAAAGTAAACAAAGAGCCATTTAACACAGGGCAATGCAAGAGCTATTCAAAACCTTTGTATCCCATCCAGAAAGAACACTTAAATCCCCAAAACACTCGATAAGTAAAGCTTCTGCTACTGGACTCGGTTTTTCTTTATAGTTCAAAATCAGACTTTAAATGCAACATGTTATGTCTAATTTCTCCACTGTCTGAGATGGCTTTCAGTTACATCCAGTGGATTTAAGCTCTATCCCACCTTCAAGGAGCTCGGTGGGGGACCTCAGGGCCCCTTCCTCCTATCTTTGCAACAACTCTGTGGGTTAGGTTAGGGCAGGGGTAGGGAACCTGCGGCTCTCCAGATGTTCAGGAACTACAATTCCCATCAGCCCCTACCAGCATGGCCAATTGGCCATGCTGACAGAGGCTGATAGGGTGTAGTTCCTAAGGCTATCTGGATTCTGAGTTAAGTGAAACCTCACAGAGAGCAACTGACCCAAGGTGACATTCACAGCAGGCTGGGATCTGAGCCAGGTTTCCCCAGATCCTCTTCCAGTCACTACCCCACGCTGGCTCTGACACAATACGTCTGAAATGGGACTTTACAATGAAAGCTCCACCAGGATACAGAAGATTGATAGCAGAAGTCAAGAAGTTTCCACCGAAAAAATCAACAGCAAGTCACCTCACAGACAGGCAAGTTTCAGACACCCCTCAAAAGGGAAGAACAGCTCCAGGCCTCCTTTATGGAGAACATTTCACTGCCTTGAGGCCATCGCAGATGAGGCCACACTCCTTGCTGTGGACCTCCTCACATTAATTGGAGTCCAATTCACAAACCGTAAAATGGCGTCAGGACTCATAACAAACTCAATGTGACAGCTGACATTTTAAAACTGAGAATAATAAAAACATTTTGAAGTCTGTGCTAGATAAAAACACTTCTTTTGAGCTGGACACCAAGTGCCAGGTGTTTCTGACCTGCATTCAAGGAACCAAGTCTACTTTGCAATTAGCAGGCCCTCATGACAACATTTTGCTGCCGCAAGATGATCATCGGTAGACAGCTCCACTTTCAGAGCCTACCTCACTCTTTGCAAGACTGAAAAGACAGGCAATATTGTGTCTGTAATCAGGGAGGTTCACCACACTGTCTATTAACACCAGAGTAGTTTGATGCTTCTTCAAGAGGGTTACTGTACTGTAGAAAATCCCAAAGGCCATGAATGGTGTTCAGGACAGGCCTTGCCAGACAGTAAAGAGCCACTGTGCATACCTGCGGTTGCTGGGCACCAGAGGGGGCCGAGGGGGCTGCTCCCAAGGAAACGGCATCATCTGCCACAGTCGGGCTTGCTGCTGCCAGGCCAGCCTGGGCGCCCCCATCCTCCCTCTTGATCAGAGGCCCCTTTTTTGTGGACTGCATCTTGATCTGCTGGGGCTTGGAGTTCATTGGGGAGTTGTTAGTGGTTTGGAGTAGCTGCCAATCAGAACAAGTGAATACTAACTGTTACTTTAAAAATACACAAAGCAGTAGCTAAGCAGTTAACAGGGCCTAGAATACGTGTTATTTGAAACAGTTCTGTGCAGCCTCGTAACTGCTCCTGAGGCACCTCACAAAAATATCCATAAATAATGGTTACAGCAGAAAGAACACACACATTAAACAAGAGAGCAATTCTAAAAAATAAAATCAACTGAGAAGGAAGGGGGTGCAAAAATCTATCACGAAACCCCTTGGTGGTATAAGTCTGTCTCACCACAAAATGTTAGTAGGGTTGTGTATTCCTCCGCCACAACTCAACCTGCTGGACCTTCTTTGTTATAGAATGCTCCACCTGGGTTCTAGTGCCTATCTAGCCCTGCTCTCCCCGCCCCCCTCCATCTGTTTGAAAGTAAAAATACAATGAACTATAAATCCTCTTGTATCGAAGTACAATGTTCAATAATGCACAAAACAATGGCTTTGACAAAGGCAGTGCATAAAAATGAATAATTCTCATATCTGTTCAGCACTGTATTCTAATGTGGAAGCAGACAATTCATCTACATTGCCACCAGGAGACGGACACCAGATATGGAAAATGGAACACTAGGACAAGGCAGTTACCGACTTATCAGACCAAGCGTCATTCACACATGCGCAGCGCTCCCTCCTCCCAAAGCTCTTGCAGCGAGGGAAGGAGGGAAAGAGAAGATTTGGATCCTCCATCTCCATCTCCTGTTTCTCTGTCTTTGTTCTTCTGAATCCCTGCAGCCAGAAGGCAAGAGGGAAGTGCCAGGCCAGGAACCAGGCCTTTTTGCTGCCTGCTTCTACAGAGAAGGGAGAGGGAGAAGGTGACAGGAGCAGAGGAGTGACTTGGTGTGGTCCACTCAATGCTGTCTCCTTCAGCAGAGCTAGAGGCAAATCAAAGGATCAGGGTTTCTGGCTGACTATGCACGGCTCCCTCACATCCAAGAGATGGGAGGAAGCAGAATGCAACCAAGAGGGGGAAAGGTCATGGAATTCAGCACAGAAATCCCAGGGACAAGGCAAGATTCAAAGACTCTGAAACAAAGTGGGGAATTTCCCCATCATCTCAGGAAACCATCTCCCAATACACCACACTTGTTTCAGTAATTAGAGGGAAACGGTGGAGTCCCCAAAACCCAAAGATGTTCACTAAGCTGAGAAAGCAGCAAATCCTCACACACACACCCCATTCCTCTCCAAAACCTTGGTTACCTTGGTGATGGTGCCCACAGCTTTGGTACGGCCCTCACGGAAGACAAGCCGCTGGTCTATGTGCAGATATTCTGGGGTCTTGATGAAGCGGAAGTGAACTGTGGCCTTGTCTCCTGTGCGTAGGCAGTCTTTATCCATACTGAGGATAGTAGCTGTCTGGCGGATGCTGCCACAGTGCACTACAAACAGTAAGAGTCTCATGGGGGCTCAATTGGCAGCAACAGAACAAAGCCCAGCAGTCCAGACACCCCAAAGCAGCCACCACTGTGCTACACAGGGAGGGCATCAGATCCAGTCAAGAGGAGCAGACTGGCAAGCCAGAGCACAGCACGCCAAGCGGGCCAGTCTCCTAACACTACAAAAGCAGCAGCAAGCGGGAGCTTCGGAGAGGTCTGCATCAGTCACAAAGCAGGTAAGAGAACAGCAAGTGCCAGTGATTTAATGCCCAAAGCAGGCTACTCCTTTTTCCCCTCCACCAGCCTTGATCTATGATTTTAGATATTTATACCCTTATTTTCCCAAATTGAGACCAAAAGCGGCTCATAGCATCATTCTTCCATCCTCCATTTTATCCTAAAAACCACGCTGAGGAGGGTTAGGCTGAGAGAGGGAGGCTAGCCTCAGGTCACCCAGGTAGCAGAGCAGGGGTTTGAAACTGGTTTCCCAAACCCTAGTCTGAAATTCTAACCACTACACCAGGGACAGGCAACCTTTTTCATTCCAAGTCCCCCAAAAACATTCACGAGGGAAGATGCTGGTGTGTGTGATAATGTGAGGAGTCCAAGGCGGTATTTGGCCAAACACAGTTGAGGCAAGTCAAGCCCAAACGGCACGGTCACCATCTCAGGCATCTCCCTTGTGCTCTGCTGGTGGCTGCCCAGGTCTCCAGCACTTAGGTTCTCAGAGGTGCAACCAGTGCCTTGGTGGATAGCTGGGTGTCCTTGGGTACCAAGCAAAAGGGTTCTCAACACATGCCAAGAATAGCCTATCCTTGGATTATACCACGCAGGTGAGAAATGCAACTGAGGCAAAGTGTGACTCTCTTACAAATGAACTGGGAGACGGTGGCCCAACAATGGATCAGAGAGATTCTCAGTGTAAATGGAGACACTGGAGTATCCATCTGCTTTGCAAACACTGAAGTGCATGGTTCTGTCTTCAGGGTTGGATTTTCCTCATAAAGTTACAAACTGAGTGAAGCAGCTCAACAGAAACAAGGGTCCGAAGCAGGTGCACCATAAGCCAAGGCTGATACAGACATGTGAACTTCCCAGTGGAAAGAAAACAGACAGGGGAAGCAACTACACGTACCCATCGCTTGATAGCGTGGACTGATAGTGGTGGGATGATGCAATACCAGAATTTCAGCTTCAAATTCCCAAGACGCTTGAGGATTCAACCGAGGAGACACCATCACCATCCCTTTCCGAATTGAGGAACGCTTGATCTGGAAAAAGGAGAGGTGGGGAACGTTAAACCAGGGTTTAGGATTTGGTTCTTGATTTAGATCAGAGGTGTCCAACTCTGGCACTTCAGATATTCGTGGACTACAATTCCCATCAGCCCCTGCTGGCATGACCAAATATGGAAAACCTACCCAATACGTTTCCTGATGTTCTCCAATGGCTTACTCCTTACAGTGTAGATTCTTCCACCTTTTAAAGAGAAGTTTTACTCTCTGATTTCTTCACAACTGGTGTACAAAACCGGCTACCCATGGTGTACAAAACCGGCTACCCATCATCAAGCAACATGCAGTTCAGTTACTGGAAAGTCATGTTCTCCCAGTAGAACAATGCTCACGCTCACCTTTTTCAGAGCAAAGGATGCTGTCTGGCCTCCCCGCACCTCTTTGACTGGCATGCGTTTGCGGTGAATGGACTTCACAGCAATGGGCAAGAAGTTACCCAGGGGATCTGGTCCTAGAAGCAAGGTGTCATTTAACTTGATCAGCCCTCTCAGTGTTGTTCCAGACACCACTGTTCCAACTCCCTATGCCAGAAAGTAGAGAAAAGGCAACTTAGACAAAATGGGAGAGCAACAATTAAATCCAGTTATTCTCATTCCAGTTATTCTCATTCCTTTCTCCACTCTGCAAATGCCTTTCTCCACTCTGCAAAGTGCCACTTTCCTTACTGGAACAGAGTAAGTGTCGTCTATCTGGAATTCAGCAGGCTCTTCTTCTCTGTAACTGGTCCGTGGAGACAGAAGATTGAGAAACATCTTAAGCAAATCCAGGTTCTCACCAGTGACATTTGAAATCTGGAATATTGGGCACATCCTACAGAACAAGAGCACAGATTACTCAAAGCTCTTGACTAGTTCAGCTTTAACATTTTCAGGATATGCCATGGGCTGGACTTGGCATGTCCACTCAAGGAAGGGAGATATTCCAGTTACCTTTCCGAGCTGAAGTTGGAGGCAGTAACAATGACATCATCCTTGCTCTGGACCAAGACAGGGATCTTCCTGCATCCTGGAGACTTCAGAAGCCGCTGCAAGAGCTTTAGGGTTTCTTGAGTAATACAATGAACAGAATTAGGCAAATATTCCATTCAGTACAAACTTAAATTGGGCAGCTTATTTAAGACACACACCTGCCATTGGCCACAGCACTCAAAGAGGCTGTCCCTCACATCCACAAGCCCTCCCCAACGACATTTAGGGATATCTGTGCTGCCTTTTTCAACTCAAGGTGGGTTACACAATAAATATCCCTATAAGCAATTACAATTCACCCCCAACATTCTGACAGTCACACCGCTTGAAAACACAGCAATGAGAAACCTCAGCATTCCAAAATCAGCACATTAACAAACATTACATTATTATAAGTCAATTGTTTACTGTAGAGTACTTTACAAAGTCCTTGCAAACAGGGCCATTTTGTATAGCCCTGCAAAAAAGGGAGAACTGGTATGGCTTATATGCCCACCAAAAGCCCACTCCAGAGGCAGCAGTGGAAAAGCCTTGAAACAGACAAACAAGGTCCTCTCTGTTCTGTGGGAGGAACCAAAAGCACCAATTGCCAAGATGATTATGTTAGTTCATCTGGTATGTTAGTTCATCTAGGGAAAAGTGGGGAAGCAAGCCCTAAGCCCCATAAACTGAGTGCACAAACAAACACACCCCTGAACTAAAGTGATATGCTCAAAGAGGAAAATCAAGCAGCTGCTGTTTCTGAGTGGTCTTTAAGAAGGGCAGCTCCACATTCAACACACACTGCAGTGATCCAGCCTTAAAGTTACAGTGGCATGGATCAGCAAGCAGCTCTCTGTATTACTTTACGAAAGTGATGAGCAGAATAAAGGCTCCTGTATGTTGTTGATTTACTTCTGTGGTCATTTTGTAAGGATGCAGGTGACATTTCAGAACTACAGCCAACTGCTGCTCAAAAACATTCAACCCAGAACAGAACGAGTGCGGTCCATGTAAAGAACAGATTTTGACACAGGTGTGCATTACTCAGCTTTCTGGAATGCCAGATTTCACTTAAGTGCAGATGCATAGCCTTCATGATGAGGGAGACACAGATCACAGGAGAGACCATCCAGTAGTTTCTACTGATTTGTAAAACTGTGTATTTAAACAAACAAGCGTCTCTTTCCATTGCTGGCAACCAGATGCCTGAAAGTTAACGCTGACGAGACAGCACCAAAGATCAAAAATGGCTGCTCTCGCAAAACATCCTTAAGAGGGAACCAAAGCTGAAGGAAAAAGGAAACACTGACAGTCACAAGGATAAAAGGTAATTTTGAAAACAGAAATGGGTATTTGGAATGGACTTACACATTCTCTGTGCCTCCCTCATTGTGAGGCAAAAGAGGTTACATCTTAACAAATGCAGAAGAGCTTCCTCTCCTTTCCCATAAGTCATCCGGATGGGGGAGCAGATAAGCAAGTCACAACATTATGATGGAGCTATTTTATTCACTGAGGGAATAATTTTGAAAATTGTAGATGTGACAGGTTAAAGCAGTGATGGCGAACCTTTTTGAGACCGAGTGCCCAAATTGCAACCCAAACCCCACTTATTTATCGCAAAGGGCCAACCCGGCAATTTAACCTGAATGCTGAGGTTTTAGTTTAGAAAAAACCCGGTTGGCTCCCTCTTCCTCCGCCGCACCCGCTCGAGCAGGGGCCAGCCTGCTCTATCCTGCAGCAAGTCCCGCACGCACCGCTCTGTGCCTCTCTAGCATCTCTGCCTCCTCTGCACCCCCTCCCCTCGGGAAGCAGCCACCCAGAGCACAGGCACCAGGCCCGCCAGCCAAGTCCTCCCTGCTCACCGCGGTGAGCACACGTTGTGCTCAGTAGCCCAGGCCAGCCTAGATGTGTGTGTGTGTGTGTGTCGGGTGTGTGTGTGATTTTCCACCCCCCACATGATGAACTCTGCGTGCGCGTGCCCACAGAGAGGGCTCCGAGTGCCACCTCTGGCACCCGTGCCATAGGTTCGCCATCACTGGGTTAAAGCTATCTGGTGAAAATAAATTCCAACAATAAAAAATTCATTTTTTAAAAAATTAATGCAACAAAAATAGATCAGGAGCTGAAAGGTTAATGCTTCTCTAGTTTATTTGAAGGCATGTTGCCAAAGCAGGAAAAAGCCAACATTTCAAAACTGAAAGGAACAAACAATTTACCTTGGAGAATATTGGCAGGACACATGTCAATCTTAGTCACCACAACAAAGACTGGAACATTGAGTGCCAGTGCCAGACCCAGGTGCTCCTTGGTCATCCCCACAATTCCAGCATTGCTGCCAACCTGTGGCAAACAAAACACAAGTAAAAACAGCTGCAGGCAAGCAGGTCACCTCCAAGGACTTCAGGCTGTGCCTGTGCTGGGTCTTAGGCAGACACTCTGACCAAAAGGAAGAATTTCAACACATTAAGAGAAACGACAGACAGTTTCTGCCTCCCCGTGAAGCATTCTCTGCAGCACAAAGTCCACAAATTTCCCAGGACAATTGCAACAGCAGTGTCCTCCTCAGACTCATGTCAGGAAAAGCTGAGCTGGAAAGGATTATCATTGTCACTTTCCTCCACATCCTGAAGCGATACTAGCTATTTACACATGGCTCATTTACACATTTAATCAATTTGCATAGTACAGAAGCAGGCGCCAGCTTCTTATTTGTGGTCTTATTCACATGTAATCAGCTTTGGGATATTCATATGTAATATATACACTGAGGACTAGTTAGTCCAGTGGCTTTGGCTAGAGGCTAAATTCAAGACCTCTATTTTCAAATTTGTATTTTAAGAACACTGTATAATAAATTTCATTTATTTTGTTGGATTCGTTTTTATATTGTTTCTGTCCAATCTTTGTGGTTCCTAACAGGTGCCAACTGCCTCACTATCTTTGGCAGTGCTCCACACCCACACAGCTTACCATTAGCATGCAAAAATCAGGTAGGTGCCCCGTCATGCCAAAGACTGTGGTCTTCAGGTACTTCTCATGCCCAGCAAGGTCAATGAAAGTGATAACTTTTGTTGATTTCTCACAGATCTTAGTCCATTCCAGACTTCCACCATGACTGTCAGGTTTGTTTACTACATTGCCTTCACTATCAAAGCCCAAAATGTCATTGCCCACACTGCTGGTCCGTCCCGACTCAATCTCATGCTTGTGGCGGAAGAGCTTTTGCCGGGCAAAACCACGGCCATTGTCCAGCTCACCGTGGGTGAGGACACCCAGCAGAGTACTCTTCCCAGCATCCACGTTGCCAACCACTGCTACCCTATAGGAAGGCAGAAGAAGGTTATTAGACCAGATGCCTGCAATTCAAGACTTAATATCAGTCCCCCTATGTCATGAAAGGGAAGTATTCTCTAGCACAGGGGTCCCCAATCCGTTGCCCGTGGGTGCCATGGTGCCAGTCAACATCTTGCTAATACCCACTAGTGTTTTAAGGAAGCTTTTGCCCAGCATGGCTTCTGATTGGCTGTGCACATTTTTTGAAAAGTTGTTTTGGCAGAAGTCGCCTCACAGCACCAGGGTCTACACTGTGTTACTGAATTTAAGCTGTGGCAATCATTTTATGGCAGGCTCCACATCCTGCAGCAGCCATTTTGTGGCAGTCATTTGCTTGCTACACTCGCTATGCTGTGTCAGAATTCTAAATGTGCCCATAGGATCAGAAAGTTTGGAGACCCCTGTCCTAGGCTATTTAAGAAGCAGTAGCTATTGGAATAGTAGTCACACCACGGGGATCCAATTTACAACTTCTAGGTTGAGCACCTACCTTGCCTCTTGAAAGGCAATGGGATAAACAAAGAGTCTTAGACTTGAATATAAGCAGCTATCATATGCAAAACATCACGCATGACAAAGTGCACGTGTGCATCCCTTCATCAACACCCCACCCTTCACAATCTCTGCATATTTTAAAAATGGATCAAGAATGCCTGCTGATTACATCATAATTTTTATTGAAAGGGTACTGTAAAAATAGCCTACATTGAATCTATAGACTCAGAAACTTGGTCAGTGCTAAGCTGGAGAAGAATCTTACATAAGCGCAAGGGCCTCATCTTATATTATTGTCACTGTGAATACCAAGATAGAATTTTTCCATTATAAGCAGCACTAGAACAACATGGTATTCATGCCTGACAGATTTTTCTTTACATTGTTTTCTAATTTTGAAATCCTTGTATTATTGCATTGTTATTACATATGCTGATCGTAAACCACAAAAAACAGCTCAATCTGCTTTGAATTTTGGCAAGAATATACTGTGAATGAAATAAATACATAATTATACCATTTTTAATCACCAGAATAATATTTTAGGAGCCAGCTTCAAAGTTGTAATGTGCTTGCTCTTGAGTAAACATGTTAAAAAACTGAAATGGTTAGTGGCCACCACATTTTTTTTTAATCCATACATTTCTTAGTTGTCTAGAATATTTCCATTCCTTAAAGCAAATCAATTTATGTACACATTTTAACTCCCAACAGAAAAACATTAGTCACTACAATGCTAAAGTCAACCTACTGACCTAGAAACAAAGATATCCACAAACTACTCTAAGCTAGATATGACACACCCAGCGCTCAGCCAGATCTTTCAAACTCTCCAGTGGAACAAGATTTCAGCCAATAGAATTCCAGACTTACCAACAGAACACCAATACAAGAAAACACCTAATGAAACAGCATTTGATGAACCAAGCAAACATTTAAAAACCTAATAATCAGCTTGTATACAAAGTATAAAGGAAAAGAGAATTTAATTACAAGGTGAGGCCAGGTCACACCCACCGTCAAACCAGAGTTACCAGCTTCCCATCACTATCTATCTGTGCAGGCTATAAAAACAGCTATCTAAACAGCTGACTAAACCCACCTCCATCTATATCTCTTACCTGACTTCCAGGAAGTCATTGTCGCCCACACGCTTCCTAACTAAGTAGTCACGTACTTTTCCTCCTGCTTCCTGGTGCTCTCGTAAGAGGATCACATCTGCATCTATTTGCTCAGCCATACTCTTCACCGTGGCATAGGAAGCTTCCATGTCTGCATCACTGAGCCCATACTCAGTCCCATCTAACAGAGGAGGGAAGGAGAAGGTGAATAATGCTGAATGTCTCCTGGATTAGGAAAACAAGAAGCACCTATTTTATAATTCATTTGATCCTTTCCTTAGCAGTCAAAAAGGACTGCAAACACAGACCAGGTGCTCAGGAGCAGCACCAGCAGCAGGGCATTACTTTCACATCCTGCATGTGAGCTCCCAAAGGCACCTGGTGGGCCACTGTGAGTAGTAGAGTGCTGGACTCGATGGACTCTGGTCTGATCCAGCAGGCTCTTTCTTATGATGAATGCCCAATGCAAGTCTCAGCAAGTTCTTAGCAAAACTTCTCAAAGAAAATGTGGCAGAAGCATCAAGAGCAAAGCCAGCTTCTTTGCAATTCCTCCCTGCCCCTCATCCCTTACACACAAGAACTGAGACTCGTGCTGATACAAGCGGCAAGACCTTAGATCTGCTCTGATGTGGCACAGTTGTAATTCTCACACGTGTACATTCAAGAAGCTGGCAATAACACATGGCAAATTCACACTAAAGAAAATACACATGCTCACACTCTAGCTGACGAGAACACAGGAAGGGTTTTCATTTACTTACATCCAACTTATTTTGTTTATTCATTTATTTATTTAAAATATTTGTTAGCCACCTCCCTATCTTGCAGAATGCAAGGCAGCTTGTAATGTAAACAACATTTAAAAGACAACAATTTAGAATCTTAATTAGGACTGGCAATAAATAAAAGCTAAATCAGTCAAATGCAGTCCTAAATAACCTGTTTTCAACTGTCTCTTGAAGATCAAAAATGACAGGAACAGGGCTCCTCTCTGGGGAGGTTGTTCCATAATCGAGGAGCTGCCACTGAAAAAACATATCTTGTGGGACCACAAGATTAGCTTCTTTGATTGGTGGGACAGTCAGGAAGGCCTCTCCCTGTGGTCTTAATTCCTGGGCAGGAATGCATGGGAGAAGACAGTCTTTCAGATACCCTGGTACAGACCATGTAAGGCTTTCTCTCCACCAGGGACTCTGAAATGACTCAAAACATTCTTCTCTCCTCCACTTTATCCTCAGCAAAAACCTGTCAGATAAACTGAGTGCTAGCAATTGGCCCAAGGCCACCTAGAGTGGGAATCTGAACCTGGGTCTGCCTAATCACAGTCCAACAGTCAAACTACAAAACAATGCTGACTTAAAAAAATACCTTTGAAGGTTGAGAATTTCAGGGGGTACACAAGTCATATTTACTAGCACAACTCCCAGTATTATGCTCAGACCAATCCAAAACAGAAGATGGCATAGTTTACTGAAAACAGTGTTTGTTGTTGTGGCATGAGACAATTTAGCTAATATTTTAAAGCATTAGATGTATGGATGTGGCAGCTATGATCAAATGAATTAAATGTCCTAAGGATTAGATCAGTGGTTCTCAACCTGTGGGTCGGGACCCCTTTGGGGGTCGAACGATCCTTTCACAGGGGTCGCCAAAGACTCTCTGCATCAGTGTTCTCTATCTGTAAATGGGTAAATGTTAGGGTTGGGGGTCACCACAACATGAGGAACTGTATTAAAGGGTCGCGGCATTAGGAAGGCTGAGAACCACTGGATTAGATGTTTTTTAACTCAGACCCAAAGATCCACCATGCCTTCTCCACTCATACTTCAGGAGGCAAACATCACTATTGAACCACTAGAGCTACTTAATACCAGTCAAGTTTTGTAGCTAGCATGTCAGACTAGAACTTGGTAGAATAAATAAAGCCTATACATAAATACTTGCATAACTTTAGGAAGAAATAATGCTCACCTGACCCTTGACCAATGACATAGATCGTCTCCCCACATCCTTCATCCATTCTTTCCCACATCTGCCGGAGCAAGCTATCATACTGTTCCGATGTTGGACTTACCATTACTAGCTGCACACAAAGATAAATACCCATGTTAAGCACGCTGCATTGGGGAGGGAAGAAAATGTCTACACACTGAACTTATGGAGATATTAGCCTCAGAAGCTGCTTTTGTATATTTTTAACAATGACGTCAAAAAGACACATTTGGAAAGACTTCATTAAAAAAAAGTGATGTCCAGAGCACTGGGCAGCCGTCAGGGATGCAACAGTGATCAAAGGCCACAGAAATAAAGAAGCAAGAATTTTAAAAAGAGTTCAGCAACAGTGCATTAAGAAGAATAAGAGAATCAAAAATGTCCAGTGAAATATGACTTTAAAGTAGACTGAGATAAATCTAGGATGCTATTAAAAATTGGTTATTTTACTATCATTAAATATGTGTAAGCCTCATGAACTACTAGTACTGTAAGCCTTGTTACACCACATGAAAAGCAATTTCTGAAGCATTTTGGTGATGGATCTCATTTACTCAGAACTGAACAAATCACTAACTAGGTTGATAAGTACCAACCTCAAAGGAGGGCAGTATATGTGACATGTCAAAATGATTCCATCCTCAACTATGAAGGACAGTTTTCTTTTACATCCCATCTGTTTGGAGTCTGTCCTGGGATTTACTCCCTCCACCACCACAGGTAAACAACAATCCAAGAACTGAGGCTTGTGTCTGAAGAGGATCCCCTCTTCCCTTTCTCAAGGGAAAATAGCTCCACATAACAAGGTGGCTGTTGTAGATTTCAGAACCTTTTAATGCCACCGCACGCCAAAGAGTGCACAACCACACTGCAACCATAAAAAGCACCTTTTCAAGAAACTGAAAAGATGAAGGAAGTTCTGTATATATTTCATAGTCTCTCAGCAACCCGACACAAATTAAAAACAGGCAATTTAAGGATTTTAGTCCAGGCACACCCCTGCCACGTACACCCCATCGTGGTACCCTTGGAAGCACCACAGCTAGGCTGCACATTAACATAAATGTCCCCCATCAATGACACACACACACACAATGACACATGCAATAAGAACAAGGTTTGGCAGAGAGGACACAGCCGTCCTATCACTTCTGAAGGCACTGAGAGAGCAGGCAGCAGGAATGTGTGAACAGCTACGCAACCCGTGTTAGCTAAACTGCTCAGCCCAAAGGACAAAGAGGGTCACCCACTTCCACGGGCGAGCTCATGGGAAGGAGCTGCTGAAGCAACCCCTAGAATGGGGGAGAGGAAGGAAAGGGACCCGGTACCGGCGAGCTACTCCTCCCCGCCAGTCGCTGCCCGCCCCCCGGTGGCCTCAGCCGGGCCTACCTTGCTGGTGAGATCGAGCTCCTGCTCCCCGTTGGGCATCTCGCCGTCCTCGCTGCAGTCCGAGTCGGGGATATTATCGCGGTGAGGCCGGGATGAAGCCACCGGTGCCCCGACGTGTGACGCGGGCTCCGGGGCGAACATTGAGGCCGGCACCGGCGAGCCTCCCATCGGGGAGCGACTGCGCTCGGCCGCCATCTTGCCAGCCCCGGTCTCCTTCTCCCGCCTCATTAGCATAGACCCCGCCCAGCCTCGCGTAAATTATGCAGAACTACTTAATTTATTATCTTTCTCACCAATCACCATGCCTCCTCATTAAAAATTACTATAGTTCTATGACAGCTGTCATAGGATTATTCATATTCATCAGCCACGCCTCTTTCGATTCATCTTTCCCCCGCCCCCTTCCGCTTCCTGCAGGCTGGATAAATTCAGAAGCGGCTGTACCGCGCCACCCCTTTAATAACCTTGAAGGTAGAACCACCCCCTACGTTTTAGCACCTCGAGACCAATGGGAGCGAAGAATTCTTGATAAACAAAGCTCGTCACCAATCCAGCTAAATATTTAAATGAGAGCTACGAAGCAGAATTCTCATCAATCACAAAACAGGATCGCGAAAAGGGAGGTGAGGTTAGAAAAGAAGGCGGGAAATGTGTCGTTATGACCAATCAGAAAGCGTTGTTCATTTGAAAGTCGCCAACATAAGCGAATAAAATATTAAGACTATATTATGGTAGTGTGTGGGGTTTTCCAATGTTTACTTTTGCCTCTTTGTGGCAGAAATATCCGGGTTCGGGATAGCCCCTGCTGATGACAGAGAGCTGAAATAGATTCCTTTCAGCTGTAGTGAGCTGATGAAAAGAGTTGACATGATATGAGTCATGCTGTTGGAACATGCCCGGACTAATCTCTAAACATGCCAACTGTAAAGATTCACTCATAGACGTTTCCATTCAGATTCATGGTTTCCAGAAGCTTTGGCCCATTAAAAGTAACTGTTTTACTATAATAAAGCTTATTTATATCCCAATGAAAAATCCAGGGTCGAACCTAGAACCTAAAAGATCCAACTTCAAATCTCCACTCAGCCATTAAACTTATTGGTTAACCTTGGGTCAGCAGTAATCTCACAGGATTGCAGTGAAGATAAGATTTTTAAATATTTATTTTTAATTTACTGGATTTAATATCCCACTCTTCCAGACCTGACAGCCAGGCTCTGAGCAGCTAACAAAACTTGATAACATATTCTAGCAACAAGCTTAAAATAATAATGGCAATAAAACATTACAATTCCTATTCCAGATGGCATTGATTCTTTAGAATGATTTAGAAGTGCCAATAGAATATCCTAGCTACAATCAAACTGAAGAATGGGGAGAATGATGTTGAAAGCCTTTGGCCCCCAAATGAAGGGAAAGTGGGGTTTAAATATCTAAATCAATAAACATAGAAGAGTTTAAAACCGACTAACTGCTCATAATTCATTTACGCCTGAAACAACTGGAAGGGCGGGAGTAGAGAGAACCACTTCACTTGTAAGGCTGAACACACTCAAACGAAGTAGACTTTATAAAAAAAAAAACTTTATTGATTTATGTCACCCTAGCTACAGGGTGCTGGAACTGAGGGTTCTTGCCCTCAGTCCCAGTATATATAAGGGGTGGGGGGTGGGCGGGTCTTCATAGTGGGTGGGAGCCAGGGGATTCAGGGAAATGAAACTTACAAGGGAAAGTGAAATTTACAAAGTGAAACTTAATCCTGACACACTTCAAATAGCACCTGGAAGCCAGTACCAGATTTAGATAAAGGGAGGCCCTAGGCTGCTCCACTGGTGAGATCCCTCCCAATCCCCCACCCTCATGACTGGAAAAGATAGAAGAGTGTTTTAAACAAAATTGAGTAAAGATTAGGATTATGATGGGTGTTTAAAATTACACTGTTCACAATTCCTCCTCTAAAGGACATAAGACGTTATTGTTAAATACCATAGACTAAAGTGCGTCATGACAGCATGTGTAAGAAAGGACTATGACAGTGTCAAAAATATTATACACCTTAGCTGGAAGCCCCCTAAATTTTAAGGCCCTAGGCTTAAGCCTGCCAAGAGGGTCCAGAGGAGGGCAACCAAAATGGTAAAAGGTCTGGAATCCATGCCCTACGAGGAGAGACTTAGAAGCTGGGGAGGTTTAGTTTGGTCAAGAGAAGGTTAAGAGATGACATGATAGCCATTTTCAGATATTTGAAGAAATGTCATGTTGGTGAGGGAGCGAGCTTGTTTTCTGCTGCTCCAGAGACTAGGACCAAGAGTAATGGGTTCAAGATGAAGGAAAAGAGATTTCACCTAAACATCAAAAAAAACTTCCTGACAGTAAGGGTTGTTCAACAGTGGAATCCACTACCTTGGAGCATGGTGGAGTCTCCTTCTTTGGAGGTTTTTAAAGAGAGGCGGGATGGTCAGGAGTGCTTTGATTATGTGTTCTTGCATTGCTGGGGGTTGGATTTGATGGCCCTTGGGGTTTCTTCCAACCCTATGATTCTAAGTCTATAGGCAAATCTGATACTACTGAAAGCAGCTAATCAAGCTGTTTTAAGACTGGTTTTTTTACAATCATATCTTTGGGCTCCAGTCAACGAATAGGCTGCAAAATTTCTGCCTTTCCCCAAGTGAAATTTCTGAGGAGTTTGTAAGGGTAGAATCAATCATCTAACTGTGAGGTTACAGTAATGTGCGTCAGAAAGGCCAAAACAGTTGAGCCTACAAT
Source organism: Sphaerodactylus townsendi (assembly GCF_021028975.2). Classification (NCBI taxonomy): domain Eukaryota; kingdom Metazoa; phylum Chordata; class Lepidosauria; order Squamata; family Sphaerodactylidae; genus Sphaerodactylus; species Sphaerodactylus townsendi. The sequence goes on along the minus strand of NC_059430.1, from coordinate 39,044,827 downwards.
GCAAGATTAGCTCCACATAAAATGTAATTGAAAGAAAACACTTCTTGCAACAGCACTGCCAACCTTCTTTTCCAAAAGCAAACCTGGATCAAGGAACACTCCAAAATCAGTTAGTACTAAATTCACCCAATACAAAACTAAGAAGGGGATCTCTCCACTAACTAACCAACTAAACATTTTAGCTTGTTCTTCCTTAGTCATCTGACCACAGTATGCTTCCATTAATCCAGGACTGACCCATCCAGCTGTTCTGGAGGCTAATTTAATTACATAGAAAGCTGGATGTTACTTACATATTGATGGTACACAGACACGAATGTGTGGATAATCTCTAGTCTAACATAATGTTAGAATTCACTGAGGCAAGGAAAAGGGGCTGCATAACAACCAAACTGTTGATTTTAGCATCTCTGATGACTATTTTCTGAGTTCTATCCAACAGGAAGGGCTAAAACAATCAGAGTGCTGCCCACATAATGGCTCAAGAGAATTAGATGGTCAGCAGTACTAAAGACTACAGACAGATCTAATAGGACCAAAAGGGATGCATTATTCTTTTCCAGCTACAACTGACTGTCATCCATCAGAATGATTAATGTGTCTTGGTCCCAAAATCAGATCTGAAGCCAGACTGAAAAAGGCTGCAGGGGCTTTTGTAGCTGCTCTGTCACCACTTGTCGAAAGGCACATTTTATCTATTTATTAATGTTATAGTCCATCTTGGTTACTGAGACTCAAGGAGGATTACACAGCGTAAGTCAATACAATTAATTGGATGAGACCTAATAGGGCTGGGGTTGGAGAAATATGAAACAAAGCAGAAATGTGAGCAATGCATAATATTAAACATGACATGTTAAACGAGCAGTAGATGGTGCTACGTAAGTAGAGATACAACATGTGAACAACATGTTATTCAACAAGGATAAATGCACAATTCTACATCTAGGTAACAAAAAAGAAACACATGAACTGAAATGGGGATAACATTCTGGATAGTAGTGTGTGTGAACAAAATCTTGGGGTACAGGTGCACTGTAAACTAAACATGAGCAGCCACTGTAATACAGTGGCAAAAAAGGCTAATACAGTCTTGGGAGGTATCAACAGAGGCATAACATCCAAATCACAAGATGTCATAGTCCTGCTGTACACAGCATTGGTCAGACTGCACCCAAAATACTATGTATAGTTCTGGAGAATCTTGAAAGACTGGAGAGGGGTAGAAGAGAGAGACAAGGATAACCAGGGCCTCAAGGCCAAACCCTACAAGGAAAGACTGAGGGACTTGGGAGTGTTCAGTCTGGGGAAGAGGAGGTGAGGGGGACATGATTTCTTTCTTTAAGTATTTGAAGGGATGTCACTTAGAAGAGGGCAAGGAGTTGTTTCTGTTGGCAGCAGAGGATAGGACTTGCAATCATGGGTTCACATTATGAGTTGAAGGGTACCAGCCAGATATTAGGGGGAAATCTTTACAATAAGAATTGTTCAGCAGTGGAATCAGTTGCCTAGGGAGGTAACAGCTCCCCCAGTTGGATGAACACTTGTCAAGGAAGATGCAGCAACATATAATACATACCATACATATCATATTGTCCCAACAGGTCAAGAAGCAGACTTAAGCAGAGTTACACCTTTCTGAGCCCACTGACTTCAGTAGGCTGAGAAGTATATAACTCTGCTTAAGTCTACACTGTTGGAGACCAGTCTGTAAGTTGCCACATCAAATGTGTACCAGTAAACATTTCTTCCTTTGGCTCTGGTGGGTTTTCCGGGCTGTGTGGCCGTGGTCTGGTGGATCTTGTTCCTAACGTTTCGCCTGCATCTGTGGCTGGCATCTTCAGAGGTGTATCACAGAGGGAAGTCACCCTCTGTAATACACCTCTAAAGATGCCAGCCACAGATGCAGGCGAAACGTTAGGAACAAGATCCACCAGACCACAACCACACAGCCCGGAAAACCCACAAGAACCAGTTGAATCTGGCTGTGAAATCCTTCGACAATTTCTTCCTTTTTTCATGGAGAAATTCTCCCACACAGGGTACTCTCAGCTTTTCAAGGCAGAATTTTATTGGTCACAGAGACAAGGGTCCAAGCCACACAGGCGATGGCCTTCAGAATACCTATAATCCAACCAACACTGTTCAGGGATACCAGTCCTAAACTATCCATAGAAAATCGACAAGATGGTGCTTCTAATACTTTTCCTATGCAACCTAAATGCAAACAGGCATCCAAGTTAAATTGGATCAGATATATCTTGTCTGCAAAGAACAATGCAAATTCATCACAGAGCATAATCACATTATTTTCCACAAGTGTGTCAAATACTGGTTCTGTACAATCCTGAACAGTTGTGCTGAATGTGATTCAGCAAATGCAACAGAGAACCAGTGTGGTAGTGTAGTGGCTAAGAGGGGCAGATTCTAATCTGGACAACTGGATTTGATTCTCTGCTCCTCCACATGAGCCACAGACTTTGATCCAGTGAACCAGGTTTGTTTTCTCATTCCTCCACATGAAGCCTGCTGGGTGACCTTGGGCTAGTCACAGCTCCCTCAGAACTCTCTCAGCCTCACCTACCTCACAAGGTGTCTGTTGAGGGGTGGGGAAGGTGACTGTAAGATGCTTTGAGACACCATGCCATGGAAAGACACACTTCCTATGATGACATGCCTCTGAAGATGCCAGCCATAGATGAAGGCAAAACGGTAGGAACAAAAACTACCAGATCATGGCCACACAGCCCAGAAAACTCAAAAAGCCACTTTGAGACACCTTTTGGTAAAGAAAAGTGAGGTACAAAAACTCCTCTTTTTCTAATAGAAACTAAAGCCTTTGCTGCTGTCCGCACTGTCTCATAGGTCTTCAGGTGGGCTACACAGTCTGCCTTGATGTGAGCCAATTACACATTGCATCAGCACATCAGTACTTCTTAATTCCCCAAACTCCCTAGTAAACCAGGGAGCTGGAGTATAGCTAGAAGGAAGACATAAGGAGCTGGCAACCCTACTTCCGGTTAGATCTGCCAGGGGTACCCACTGGCAAACGATGGAACCTGAAACTGTTCCTGGTACCCAAAGTAGGCAATATACAATCAATTCTGGCCAGTGTTTGCACCTTGAATCAATGAAAAGTTTCCACACAGTCACAAGTCAACCTTGACATAGCTGAACCTTATCAACGTTCCCCTTCAATACAGTGGTTACCTACGTCCCATGTGGAGAAAATCCAGGTAGAAACTTTTGCGTCTGCACTGTGCCAAAGCAAAAACATGCCTATGTTAAGCTACACCCCCTGAGGTATACAGTCCTAGGTGTGAGGGCAACTCCTAAAAATCATTAATGGAATTTTGTGCCCTATCTCATCTCCAAGAATCGCGTACACACCTTCACTTTATCCCAGCAACCAGCCCTTAGCGATAGGGAACAAGAGTCTTTGTGTCCCCGTGTAGGTTTTTTTTAATGCTATCTTGTTGAAACTCGTTTTGATGTTTATAATGTTTATATAATGTCCATATTTTATATTATTTATGTTTTTGTACTGTTTTATATGTCTTTATTTGTAAGCCACCTTGAGTCCTTCGGAAGATTGGCGGGGTAAAAATGTAATATAAACAAACAAACAAACGCAGTGGATTCCGTACAGCAGATTTATAACGAGTTGCAATTGTTATAAATCAACTCGTTTTCCCTTCGTATAAATGGAAAAGAAGAATTCAACTATAACGACTACAACTCGTTATAAACCTGCTGGGCGGAATCCACCAGCTCTGCGGGAAGAAGAAAACTGGCTTGTTAGCTTAACTGTAATACTTTAGTCTCTACAACTGCGCACTATCCTCTTTAAAAAAGCTGCACGCGCCCAATACGCCGCAACCTGGGGCAACAGCAACTGCACCGTTCCTGCTACGAGAAAAGAGGCCCCTTCTGGGCTTTTAGGGCAACAAACGCCCCTTGCTACGACGTTACGCGGAGCCCCGCTCTGGGGACGTAGAGAGGCGTGGCCAAGCGTGCGCGCGACGGGCCTGGGATGGGTGCGCATGTGCAGCCTCTGCGGCCAAGGTGGTCGGGTGAGTGGGGGGGGCGGGAGGGGAGTATGGGGGGGGCGTTCTTTGACCCACTCGAGAAGGGTCCAGTCGGGTGGTCGCCTAGAGGGTCTCCGGCCCTTCCTCTCTGAGGACCTGGGTAGCCTCCCTCACACGCCGCCCTGGGCAGTTCCCCTCCCCACGGAATATCTGAGTCACCCCAAGTTGGCAAGTGCTCCAGCGCCCCCCCCCCCCCCGTTCTCAAGAAGTGGCTGCCATAAGCAGCAGCTTTCTCCCGTGACTAGTGGGAGGTGGTGGCGGAGTCTCGACCAGGCCTCGCTTCGTGCCCAGTTGCGGCGTTACAACACAGGCTAGAGTTCTGGCCTGGCAAACACGGAACCCCTTCCCCCAAGTCCCCCTTTGCTATCGGAGCTTTTCCTTCTGTGGTGAGAAAGGACAGCATCCTTAGCTCTGCTGTGCCTGGAACGGTTGTATTGGGCAGGCTAGGGAAAGCCAGCCTTCCCAAATTGGGAGAAACGAGGTTGTGGGTCCTGGGCGGTGTAGGCCTTGGAGTTTTGTTGTTGCCTTGGGTGTAATTATACAACATAGCTGTAAAAACCAGCTTCGAGGTGCTTATTTGTATTTTTGTTCTCAGCATAGTGAAAAGGGGAAAGTGCCTAATTGGAGCTGTCTTTTCTCTTGTCAGGAATACAAGGAGCATTAGTGAAGTGGAGCTGCTTTATTCCCTTCTACCTTGGAAGAGGAAGTTGTCTACCTCTTGGCATCTTTGTTTCTAGGACATAGCCTCTCTCTCAAGAATGGAAAAGTGCCCTTGATGCCTCTCTGGCATTCCTATATTCCTTTTGGACAGCAGCCAGCTGGCCTTCCTTAATTTCATGAAGTTTCTGCTTTCTTTTGTTTTTTGAAAGTGAGCATAATTTCAGACTTTGGCTGTGGATCTGTTGCTTAGTGGCATCATTGACCAGAGGAAATGGAGGAAAAAGAACGATGTGATAAATTTCTTCTGGCAATCTGATGTTATGGCCACATAAATTGTAAAATATTTTTTTCAAGGAGTAACTAAGATACAGAGGGGTATATATTAAGGACAGTCTCTTGAAAGCGGAGGAAGAATGACGATGGAAGAAAAATGATTCAGATCTTTAAAAGTTTCTTATGCAATCATCCAATAAGACCAACTCTTAAAGCAGCAACAGGCTTGCAGCTTGTGAACTGGAGTTTTCTATTAAAAAAAAGTTGTCAGTTGCTATTTGTTTGTGTGTGAGAAGAGACTTTACACATTTTATCTCTTCCCATCTTCACTTCGTACACTACAAAAAAAATGAGTTGTGTGCCATGGAAAGGTGACAAAACCAAATCAGAATCACCAGAAACACCACAGCTAATGCCAGTGCATATTTATCATGAAAAACAACACAGGGAGTTGTGTGCCCTCCATGCCCTCAATAATGTCTTCCAGGACAGCAATGCCTTTACACGAGACACGCTGCAGGAGATTTTCCAGAGGTATGTCAAACTTAACTTTGCTGGCACTCTGATAATCTTGTGTATGTGTCTTTCCTTTTTTTTTTTTTGTACCTTGGATTAGTGCCTTGGAAGCAGTTTGTAGAGTGAGTATGAGAAAGAAGATAGGTACTGAGAATATTACTACGGATTGTTGAATTGATTTTTTTTGCCAGCAGCTGTCAAAAGAGTTTTTTCGTCCGTACATTTTGTCCTTGTTAGGGTCATAGCCTGGCCTTTGACTTGGAAACAAAATCCACTTAGAGCCACTTTGCAGAGGTCTTAAATCAATACACATTTTTAAAAAACACACATATGTACACATTACAAAAGGAGAGGCATGTTTGACCGATGTTTCCTGCTATGTTGACACAGAGTTAAACATACATTTGCTGCCATGTTTGCTGTGTGGTCCTTAGTCCTTTGAGTTACAGCTGATAGCCTACAGACCATCTTCACATTGCCTATAACCTGCTATTTGGAAATCGCTGTCTTCTGCAAACACTTGTTTTCCTAATTTCCAAGTGCACAGGTTGCTGACAAAATGCAGCAATGCATCCTGTATCCCCTCCTATCCTCTGATGAAAGAGTAGATAACATTCTCATAATAGCATTAACACTTTGTAAGTGGCTTGAAGCTTAAGCTGAAAAATCTACACCAGAACTTGTTAACTATTTGTTTTTATTAAACGTACTGCCCAGCCATTTGCAAGCTGAAATTCTCTCCTGGCATGTGTTTTGTATGCCTATTAGGAGTAAATCCCATTGATACAGAATGGTGCTATAAAGACAGAATTTTCTAACTTTGATTCGGAGCTTTTATTGAAAATGAAAGTAAGTAAAATAGTGAGTGCAATAGTTCCTGTGTTGTTTGTGCAGTGTTTTCTTGCTCTTAGGGGAGTATTCTCTGTTCCTTAACAATTCTCAGGAGCCTTAATTTAAGACACAGCACATGGAACTTGAGTTCTAATTTGGGCTGGCAGGAAATGAAAAATCAAGTTTGTGAAAAACATCTGAAACTTCAGGAAGCCTCCTGATTTCTAGGTTCTTGACTGCAGGTTGTAAGGTTTATGTTCTTTCAAATATAATTTCAGACATCTCATATATGTAGTTTAGCCTATAGTTTTCCTATAGAAAAGGGCCCCTGTACTGTCTACATTCAGCTAATATTTCTCCTCGCCTGTTTCTCTACCTACGTAGACTAGACATTTATGACAGCAGGCCCCTTCTCCCCAATTTAAAAAAGAGAGAGAAATTAAAACCTGAAAAGTGCCCACAAGTCACAACTGACTCATGATGATCCCATGTCGTTTTCAAGGCAAGAGATGGGCAGAGTGGTTTGCCATTGCTTTTCTCTGTATAGCAGACACAACCGACACCAGAGCGTGTGGGTGGGGAAGTTATGAGGGAGTTGTGGGTACAGTGTGGCCCTATGCTGGCACAAATACCCTTCCCAAGGCACTTTCTAGGGTGGAGGGGAAATCTGCCACCAGGCATGGCCAGGGGTGGTGCCAACATTAGTTGGCGCCACCCTCTGGATGCACAAAATTAGTTGGCTCTTTCCCTCTGGATGCACTGTGGCCCTGGGCTCCAATGGTGTAAGTCCATGGAGCCTTATGGAGGGGTTTCCAGCAGCAAGGAGGTTTTGTCTTTTTTTTTCTCCCAGCGTCACCAAAAAGTCCTGTGGAGGTGGCAGTGGCAGTAGCAATGGTTCCGCCTGCTCTTCCAGACCTCTGGATTCAGCTGTTAGTCTCCTATCTAAATTCCAGCTTTGCTTCATAGCCAAGCTGTGATGAAATTAGGTTAATCTGGGCTATGAAAGGTCATCTAGTAGCAGAGAGGAAAGATCTATTCATGGTAAATGTCTGAAGATGGTCATTCCTAATGCAGAAGTATTGAAGCTTTGCATTTTACTATTCTTTTGTCTGAGGCCAAGATGACCTTCCTTTCTTGCTTCAGGTAATATTTGATGTATGAATCTTAAATAGAAACTTTTTAGAACAATAGATGGAATCTTCTTGCATTGTCCCTCTTTGAAAGTCAAAATACCTGTTTCTCAAAAACATTTCTCTGAAATTGTTTATAATGGATGAGGCTTCTATTGGATGCTGGCATCTATTGACCATTGTTCAAGCAGTCTTTAGGTTCATCCGACATAGTTGTGGGTTCTGCATACACCTTTTGAACTTCTCTCAGGAAGACTGCTATCATCTGATGGAAGCAGCTGGTGTTGTGGAAGTGGCATGCTTCTGAAATGTATGTTCTGTGAAGGATAAGGAGGGCAAATGTGCAGATGGGGGGATGGGGGTTGCTGCAGAGAGAAAAATAGCAACCATTCTCATCCTTCTTTCCCTAATATAGCCTTCAATGGCTCATTTCACCTCTTTGGTCACTGTCTAAACATACATTTCCTTGCTTTGTTCAGGTTGTCTCCCAATACCATGGTGACCCCACACAAGAAGAGCATGCTGGGAAATGGGAACTACGATGTGAATGTCATCATGGCAGCTCTTCAAACCAAAGGCTATGAAGCAGTTTGGTGGGATAAACGTAGGTAAGGAGAAGCAGAGTCCCAAGACAGGCTCACTATCAGCATTCTTGCTTTTTAGGTGATTTTTCTAACTGGGTATGAGTCCCTTACCATTTTGTTCTTTCCTAGGGATGTTAACGTAATTGCCCTCTCTAATGTGATGGGCTTCATTATGAATTTGCCCTCAAGCCTCTGCTGGGGTCCATTAAAACTCCCCCTTAAACGGCAACATTGGATCTGTGTTCGGGAAGTGGGAGGTTCTTACTACAATCTTGACTCCAAACTCAAGGTGCCTGAATGGATTGGAGGTGAAAATGAGCTCAGGTAGGACTTCTTCCATCCTAGCCTTCAATCACGGGTGCTGCCTTGGCACACAATGTCAATTGGAGTATGTTTTCTGTGTAGTATGATTGTGTTTTAATGTGGAGAGACAGGGTTGGCAACAGAGCTAAAAAGGGGGGAACTATATGTGTCATTCTGGATCTTGTTCTTGCAACTGAATTAGGAAAAATATAAGTAAGAGATAATATTGGAAGCAGGCATTTATTATTCTTTGTACCATAGTTTGTGTCCTTGGCCTCAGGGATGAGTGTAGATTTCTAGCTTCAGTTTAAACTGAAGTGGTAATGTTTGTACTATATTCATTGTCCAGATGAGCCACTCAGGTAGAGAGGTGGCCAGTTGCCTGAGGCCACAAGGCCAGTCCATGGCAGAGTAGAACTTGGGACCGGGTCTCCTGAATCAAAATCCAAGTGTTTGGCTTTGTTCTGTGAGGGAGAGAAAGCTTGAGGTAATGACTTAAATATGCAGGTCTAATGATTTTAGGTTTCTCTAGAATGAAGCTGGTGTCATTAACTGTCTTTTCCCTGTCTTTTCCAATATCATAGGAAGTTTTTGAGACACCAGCTGCGAGGAAAGAACTGTGAACTTCTCTTGGTAGTGCCTGAGGATGTAGAGGCACATCAGAGTTGGAGAGCTGATGCATGACCTGCAAACACCTTGTTCTTGCACTACAGTACTGGTTCTTTCCCCTCACCAACTACTTTGTTCTGTGATGTGGATAATAAGTGCTTTAACACCTGTTCCCTGGGGGTTTGGGGTTTGTTTTTTTATTTGAAGGGTGCAATAAAAGCAGCCACAAGGTATTGTCAGAGCCAACATGAAGAACAGAAACTAGACACTAACTGGGAGAAGAATCTGCTCGATGCTGTATAATTAAAATGCATGAATATGCTTTAGGAGTGAGGTATCAGAATCCTGTTTCCCTTCCTTCCCATTAATCTTAAGGGATGTTAAACGGTTACACACAAGTCTCCAGAAGTTCCCAAAGCTCCTTTTGGCTGGAGAGTGTGTCTTACCTTTCCTTTGTGGGAAGGCTGGGACCAAGCATGCTCCCTTCATATCCACCCAGAACTATTTTGAAGAAACTTGCAAACTATATGGAACTCACAGGAAACTCTACATATTCTTAGCAACAGTACAGAGCTTGGGAGTCTTAATTGCAGCAAGAGTTGTGGGACATATAGGGGGGAAATGGGACCACCATTATGGAAATCCTGCAGTTTTCTTGTCTTCTGCTAGCCAATCTAAATGAGTCCTTTGTTGGTCTGAGCATGAGAGAGTAGCTGGGTTGGAAGAGGTAAGCAGTAGCTTATTGAAAAGCCTCACAGGGTTTTTTTTGTTTGTGCAGGATGAGGAAGGGACTTCGCTGTAGTCTAAATCCTGTTAATCCTGTAGTGCAGGCAGACATTTATTGAGCAGGGATTAAAACAAGGGATAGAATAATAAAATTTAAGGGAAGGCTGGCTATATTTTAGCAACCTAAGACTCATTCTAGGAAACAGTGCTGATGGAAGGAGTAATATGAAATAGGATCTAAGGGCTAAATTTCTGTGGCTCCCATAGTAGCTGGAAGTGGTTGGGGTAGGTGTTTCAGCAAGTTGGCCAATGGTAAGAGATTGTTTCCTGGAGGTAGACTGAGCCACAATCTTCCATTGTGGTTGGCAGATAAACAGTCCTCTGAATTAATCAGCTTTGTACTGTGCCACCCTCTGCCCTACACCACAGCAGGAAACTGAATTACAGTTTTCCATGTCACCCCGTGCAGGTGTTGCATGTAGTATTATTGTCACAGTCAGTAGATGAAATGGAAAATTTGGGATGGACTTTTTGTTACTGACTCTGGATGACTGTTGCATTTTTCATTACTATTGTTTTCTGCCTGCTTCATCTCCAGTAATATTGGAACAGCAGAAAGAGAACCTACATTTTCTGCATTTTTCACTGTTGTGGGAGTCTTTGGCCTACCCTTCCTGAATGTGAGCACAATGTACACCACCGGCTAATTCAGCATTCCAAGTACCTATGCTATCCTTTCACACTTTGATGCAGCATGTGGTGTCAAGATAAGAATATGATCTTATCCTTTGGCCTTTGGACAACCTGCAGACAATATACTGGAAACCTAAGTGGCTCTTCTCTGCATGTACTACAGCCCAAGCCCAATACATCTATTTTTACCAAGCCCGCCCTCCTCCTGGACTACACATTCCAATGACCAAAACCAGCTGGCAGAATTTGTACACACCTACCCACACTTTCCACCAGCAGAACATCAGGCTTGCAGTTCTGCTTCTTACCTGAAGCCATTTTTTGAAGAGCATTTTTAAAAACTCAGCAGGAAAGACTATGCTCTACGCTGACTAAACAGCACTTTGGAGAGACCCTGTTTGCATGGAAATCAATGGACCAGTGCACAATATGCAAATATCTTTTTAAAAAACTTAAGGCTGTTTCTCTTCTCTGTATTTTTGCCATTGTTCTGTTCCTAGGGAAAGTGGTGTGATTCAGCTGCTCAGGAAAAGGGAACATGTGATCACCCACACCCCTCTGGACAAGAGTTATGGTAACAGAAAAAGGTACTAGCCCAGTCCCATTGCTTGGGAATGGAGAAGCCCATAATCGTTTTCTTGCTTGTTTGGTTTTGTTTTGTTATAGCCTTGTCCTGGGTTTGTTTACAGAGATGTATTTTGTTTAACCAAATATTAAAAATGAAAAAAACTTTCGTGTCTTGTCACTTTCTGTTGCACTGAAGTGTCCTGTAATGATGCATGTAAAGCCAAAATAAACATTGGTATGAAGTTGAAGCTTTAAAGGAAGTCTTCTTGCCCACCTATTCTAGTTCAGGAGGCATCCTAGTCCACTTCTCCCACCATTCTCTGCTAAACATTCACATGTCACGCTGAGGTATAACATACATTATCCAATGTAAAGAAGTAAACAATACACGAAATATTAAAGAAAACACTCGTGTTTGCACTGAAACTATTTAATACAAAAGTACTGTAGCTGACTTCGATACTAATAGATTCAGCAGAGACTTGGCAAAAATGACTTTCCCTTCTTCCCCACATTTTTCAAATATTTATAGGGCATGTAATTTTCTTCAAGTAGGAGCTTACTGCATAGAGTCTACTGGATGTTCTATGTGCTGGAACAGTCACTCTTGCTGTCACTGCTCTGAAACAGGTCTACAATACAGCAGGAGAGGAATACAGGAATATTTACACTGACAATATTTCTGGCTGGCCAGAATCTGACATGTCCTGAGGTGGCTTCCTGGAGATAAGGATACCAAAACAAGCTTATTAAAATCTTTGCAGTTGCTTACAACAGGGACTGAGCAGATGGAAAAGTCATGACTGCCTAAGCGGGAAGGAAGATAGCCCGTTTCAGGAGATCCAGACAGGGATCCTGCCTCCACCGTGAATAGGTTGATTTTCCAAGGTTTATGGGGAAAAAATACCCCAGCCTAACCAATCGATAGTTCCGTCAAATAATTCCCAAGATTGCCTTTCATGATATGGCTCCAACGTAATTTCTCTAAATCTTTCCAGGAAGAGAAGGCAGGGCCCCTGGCATTCCTCCGGACAGCCCTGTGTTGGGTCCCAATAAAATCTGAAAGAAATGAGAAAACATGACTGAATGCAAGAATCACATACAAGCCTCTTTACAGTTTAATTAGGAAGGATTTTCACCTCAGACTGGTATGTCTCAGTTCTTTTGAAGAATGCAAGCCTAGCATTTGATGACGTTCAGTACTGTTCTTTGTTGCCTGTTCTATCATTCTGCCCAGACTGCTTTAGTACACAAGGCCAATGTGAAAATATTTCTAGTAATTCAAGCAATGAAAATCTCTTGTCCAATGCAACGTCCCACAGTCTATACCACTGCTGGGATTTTTTTCCCCTTCAGAAGACGAGTTGAAAAGTCAGCACGGATACACAAGGCACCAGTTGTGCAACATTAAGGTACCAATATTGTGATCTCTAGTCAGATACTCAAGGACCATATATGTTTTACCATGAATTATACTTTTTGCTGAACACCTTAAACATGGCATATGCGGCTATGATCCACTGAATGAAGGACGGAAGACAGCCAAGGTCACAGAGTCATGCCAATGACAAGGTGATGCCATTCTTTTGAGGATATACATTGTTATAGGCTGCATGTTTTGATGTAATAATGCATCCAGCAATCAGATGCACTCACTCTGAAAACAGTAAATATTCAACTACATCCACTCAAATTCAGTCAGAGGAAATGTGTCCTATTTCATAGTTAAAATACAAGTATGACCAGAACTAAAGTTGGATAGGTAGCAATGAACAGAAAAAGTTAGGCAGAAGTCTGCATGTCCTGGTGTTAATTTAAAGACTTGAGAAACTTTACCCTAAAACAAGATAAACAATTATATAAACAATTATATAAACAGGTGCATATGGTGGTAATGTGGGGTGTCTACATCAGGGAAAGTGTTGATAAGTATGTAATTTGGGTGTGTTTTGGGGTGCAATTTGTATTGTTATTTGTACGTAATTTGGGTGTGTTTTGTGAGACATTACATATGTAGAAGGATTCATACTAATTAATAACATACAAAAATAAAACTACATTTCAATGGTTAATGATGAGGGGATGGGATGGGGGAACGGAAAGCAACAACAGTGCTAAAGCTCCAGAGATCAAAGAAGGAAGTAATTTCAAAAACAGGACAAGAACCACTAAATGAACAGGCTACAGAAGAGAACAATGCAGTTCTCACCTGCCGTTGCTGCAGTTGCTGCTGCTGCTCCATCTGAAGTTTTTCCGTTTCAAAAACAACAGGAAGGACTAGGATCATGAAGGAGGTAGTCCCAATCCACAAAGCTGCCCTGGAGAATCTTTAGACAGCAGGACAAAAGCAAAACAATTGATTTCCATCACTGTTAACATGGAAAGAATTGGCCCTAAAGTTTTGCTATTACCTCACTTCAAATGCTTGCATATAGCACCAGATTTAGGAGCCATTTCCAAAACTCAGGAGCTAACCTGTCATCACTTGGTTGCTTAGAGAGCCAGTACTACAGCTTCAGCCCTTGCTTTCTCAGCAAAACAAAATCCACATTTAATCCCCAGGACCTCCAGCTGTGAAATACCTCTGCCTGGCACTCTGGACAGCTGCTGCCAATGAGAGCAGGCAACACCAACCTTGACAGGCCAGTGGTCTAATTCTGTACAAGGCAGCTTCATGTGAATGCTATTTTGTCATTCCTTTGCACATCAAAATTCTTCCTATTAGCCACGATCTCAAAGTCTTTCTGCTTAGTAACATTAATCTTCCATTCTAACACACCATAAGGAACTAATAAATTTAGGGAAAAATATAAACTACACGATGGTCAATATTTAGACTTCTATTATAACAAAGTTGTCTGATCTCCGAGAAATCTTGAAAATAAGTTGACTTTTTCTGTAAGAAAAAACACAACTCTTATATGCTTGTTATGATTGAGGACTGTAATTGTTGTGAAAAAAAAAGCTCAGAAAGCAAATGTCTAAGATATAATTTCCAACATTTCCCCAAAATTTACTTCTCTTTTTTTAAATAAAGCAAGCCCCCATCTCTTTTAACCTCAATTTCCTAAAATGTTCAATTTTTTTTTTGAAATTTTTATTGTTAAGCTTGCTGTCTGATCAACTGAAGAATATAAAGGTTACTTAATGGAGTCACACTGAGCACAAACTATCACATATTGCTTCTTTCACAAAGCGCTTTAAGTTAAAAAAAACATGAAACAAACAACTGCATTCATTTTGCAATCTTTGGTGCAGCCAGATCATTAATCTCATTTGTGAGCTTTTGGGGGACAGAAATGTTTGTATTTGGGGAAACTACCGCTGCTCCAAGTCCCTGGGATAAAGGAGGATAGAAAACTTCACAATGGTTTCAGAGTCATTATTCTGCAGCTCTAGTAATGGTATATTGCCATGCTCACCAACAACATATGCCACATAATTCTGCTCAGCTCTAATGTGATCTCTTAGAATAAACGGGAGACTGGGTTTGGATCCCTTCATTTTTCTCACCTGTACATTTTCTGGGCAACAGAAAGAGACATGTCAAAAGTCGCTCCAGCCGCAGTTCGGACCCCTTCGGGGAACATCTCTGTCAAGCCCCAAAGCCTCTCTGCCAAAGTCTCATCCAGCTGCAATAAGAATCACAAGACGACCGATGAATGGGTGCTCCCTCAACAGCCTTCCCTCCTCCTACTATTTGCAGACGACTGCCAATCCACACCTCCAACACTGCCCCTCACATCACCTTCAATCCACACCTCCAAAACTGCCCCCAGGCATTCTCCAGCCCCAGTTCCTGACACCCCACAGCCCAGAGAAAGCGCCCGGGCGTCGCCCCCATCCCTCCAACCTCATTCACACCCACAGGCTCAGGGCCAGCCCGCTCCCAGGGAGTGACCTCTCGCACATGGCGAGGCCCGGCAGAGCACCGCACAAGCAGGACGGAGGGCCGCTACCTCCTCCTCGTCGTCCTCTTCCGTCACCTCTTCATCCAGCTCTTCGGCCTTGCCCGAGACACTTTTGGGCAGCAGAAGGTCTTCAGGAGTCAGAGGCGTCGCCACGGCCATGGCTGCAACTAGGGAACAGGGACAACCGAGAGCGGAGACCGGCAGCGGCTAGAGCGTCACCGGAAGTGAGGCCAGTCAAAGGTCAGGGCGCGGTAGGTGCGCAGCGACATCTGATGGCGGAGAAGGATGGCACGCGTGTCAAGGCCCGTGGCTTCCCGCGAGGATTTCATGACCCCTGGGGCTGTGCAAAAAGAAATCCCGTGCTGCTCCAAAGGAAAATACGAACTCCATGTTAAGACCAACTAAAATGATTCCTAACAGCGTGCAAGCTTTTGAAGGACGTTGGTAGAGAGGGGGGAAAGTTGATTCAAGCCCACGGCTCTCGTGCCCATCCTTGCATTTGACTCTGAGAAATATTACCATTTCATGCATGGGAGAAAGGAGACTGAATAGCAGCGATTGAAAGGAGGCTTGCACCCAGGCCTTTAGGGTTGAAAGGGAACTTTCACCCGAGTCTCTAAAAATCTCCCGCCCCGCACTCTGAAGCACTAGTCAAGAATTGTCTATTGGTATCATGGCCTCTAGCCCTGTTAACCAGTTGCAATGAGCACACATATAAACTAGGGTGTACACTTGTTTTTTCTTTACAATGCTCAACATTTGATTCAATTCTCATATGCATGCAGGTGCTGGTTTCATTTGTAAACCAAAAGCACGTTCTCTCTTTCTTACAGTTGTAATGCATGACATACCTGCACTCACAAAAAAGTGTGGGTAAAAGGAAGCAGCTTCAGCGGAAATGGCAGCCACAGTGATCTTACCAAACTGGGAAATGAGACGCACGGCTATTGGAGAGTGGGGTCCCAGCAACTCTGATCATCCATGAAATTGGGAAGTTGTGTGAGTTGGGAAACATCTTTGGCTTAGGGTCATTTGATGGCTTTTTGTAGTCTGCTGTTCAAGTGGAAGATATATTTGAATTCAGTGGAGTTTTGCAGGATTTCAAACTTGAGGTAATGGTGAAACTTGCAGAAAAAGAATAAAAGGGTAGCTGTCTTGGGACTGTTTAGAAAAACAAAACAAGTCTGGTGGTACCTAAAAGACCAAAATTTATCTCAATATCAGCTTTCTTGAGTCACTGCTCACTCCTTCAGGTATACATGGAAATCAAACTAAGAATTCTTATGGAGTTACAAGGGGGAGAAGGAATTAAGGCAGAGAGTTCATTCCATTGTGAGTCCTTCAAATACAGATTCACTCTGTGAATCCTATCATAAAACTTCAAAGTACAACCTCTAAGTCTGAAACAATTAATGATAAATAAAGGGTTATCAGAGCTTCAAGCAGTAAGCAAGGTGATAAGTGAAAATTAACATACTGAAGTGAGCTGTGAGTCACAAAATCTCATATTGAAATGTTGCTATTCTTTAAGGTGCCACTAGACTTGTTCTATTTAGAAAAAGCACCAGTTGATCTATGACAAAGTGTGGGTGACAGGCAAGCTTGCAGGGTTATGATGAAGATCTAAGCCAGTGGTTCTCAACCTTCCTAATGCCGTGACCCTTTAATACAGTCCCTCATGTTGTGGTGACCCCCAACCCTAACATGTATCCATTTTACAGATGGAGAACACTGATGCAGAGTCTTAGGCGACCCCTGTGAAAGGGTCATTCGACCCCCAAAGGGGTCGCGACCCACAGGTTGAGAACCGCTGATCTAAGCTCAGCTGCAAAAATGACTACAACAGAAATGGTTGACCATATATTTTTATGTCCCAGGGATTAGCAAATTATACTCTGAACACTACTTGTTCTTGTGAATACTTTTAAAAACTGAAATATGTCACTATCACACATCCATTTCTTACAATAAATCTGCTTGTTTGTTTTTGTTATGTAAAGTGGAAGCCAGCTGAATATATAGCAGGACACTAAGTCAGTAGAAGCTCTCTTTTGCCAATGTACTCAAGCCTTATGAAGCACAAGGCAGTGAAGAAAGGAAGATCACAAATGCAACATCTGGACAATCAGAGCAACATAGGCCCTTACATTGGGCTTAATGTTTAATGGCAAGGCACCATGTCAGCAGTTCACCCCCACACAACTTTGATGGCACTAATCGGCACACAGTTTTATGAAGATGCAACTAGAATGAGATATGCTATAAACATTTTTGCGTTTGTCATGCAGCATTTGAACAAAACTCCAGTTCAAAGAACTATAATATATCCACCATTATATTTTCAAGGCAAATGAGAACTGGTCTGACATCAATGGAGAAAGCATTTCTCATCACACTTGGTGCTTTTATTGCATGAAAAGTTTGAGGTTGTTAGCCAGTTGATGGAGGAAGTATTCAGTGTGGTGTAGTGTTTAAGAGCAGTGGACTCTAATCTGGAGAACTGGGTTTGATTCCCCACTCGTATACCTGAAGCCTGCTGGGTGACCTTGGGCTAGTCACAGTTCTTCAGAACTCTCTCAGCCCCACCTGCCTCACAAGGTGTCTGGTGTGGGGAGAGGAAGGGAGTCTGTAAGCCATTGTGAGACACTTTACAGGAGAGAAAGGCTAGGTATGAATCCAAACTCCTCTTCTTCATAAAGCACATAAAACTGTCTTTTATCTGGGACCTTCTATATGTATATCAGGTGCTCTATCATTCAGCCACGCCCCTACAGCGCAACTGTGACTGTTGCACTATGCAATCTCTGGTACTGCGTATGCCCTTCTAAATACAAGGTATGCCACCAGGGCAAGAACGTATGGCACTTTATATGAGTTCTATGGCACTTTATGTGGTTCATTCAAAAACTAGTAAAGACACTGTCTTTCCAAAGGGTGTGTTCACGATCCAAGTTCAGCCTTGTGTTCAGGTGTTGGAATATGATTTCATAATTTGTCCTTTCAAGCTACACAGGATTCTCCTAGCCTTATGCTGAGCTGACTTGAAGGTGTCATGCCATGTGGTAGTTTGCAAGGTGCATTTCATTACAGCTCCTACCCATCATCTTGTCTTGTTTTTACTTTTTTCCCTGAATGATGAGCTTTACTAAGGTGGTGGGAAAGAGTTGCACAACCCAATTACTGGAAAATTTATACAAAGAAAACACTACATTTTAGAAAACGCATGAAATTTTATTATGAAAGATGCCAAATTTAGGGCTGCAGCCCTGTTTCTGGAGATAAAATCTGTCAAAGTCCAAAACATACCTTGTTACTCATGGAGTTTAGAAATACACCATTCCTGTTCTTGGCAATTACATCACTTGAAAAACATGCAACAGAAAAATCAATAAAACAACCTACAATTGGGCACAGAATCACTTCAACACCTTTTAAAACACACACAGACCATTGCACAACAACATTCTGTCTTTAAACTGCCTGATGGTGGTACAGAATTGAACACCTGGCGGGAAAGAATTAGCTAATGATTATTTTGCTAAAACAAGAGTCAACAGGGAAATGCACCTGGAACTCAGGAGGCAATCTGAGTCCTATTTAACTATTTTCCATTAATGAGCAATATCAATTACATATCAGGAAAAGAACAGAAATGGAAGGACTTAAATCCATACCTGTGAGACAATACAGCATAGTGATGGGACAGATAACATAGCCAAGGGTACTATGACACTGTCTGTCACCTTTAGAGTTCAGGCCACATCCAGGATGACTGCAAACTGTTTGCAACATGCAGCTTTAGTAAGCCACACATAATTCTTCCAGATTATTTATAATCAGATATCAAATTAGTTTCCTTCACTCATACACACTTTAGTTAAGAGCTACAGGAAGGGTATCCAAGAGTGATGCTTACCCCCAGTACTGAACCTTAGTCAGCTCACTGGCAGGAAGTGAAGCCCAGACCTTATATTTCCAGATAAGAAAATGAAAGAGTTCAAAGGCACACAACACAACTGAGACAGCAACAGATCTGAAAGAGATGTTCAGAAAGACTGGTGTGGAAGATCTCTGCATGAGACCCCCTCTCCCCTATAGAGGGGAGGGGAGACAAAAATTCACATTATCTGCAAGAAACTTTATTGGCTGGAACAAACATGCATTGCAAAAGAATGTTAAGTGCACTTTAAAAAGAACCTTCACAAAGAATGGGGTAAAATACTATGACATCCTAAGCATAGTTACACCCTTCTAAGCTCACTGAGTTCAGTGGACTTGGAAGGATGTAACTGTGCCTAGGATGGCACTGCGAATCTGCTTCTTTGCTATACCTGAGAGCTCATTAATATTTCACCCTTGGTTACATGTCCTATTGGGATGCAAGCAAGATGTGAGACCAGAATACTGTAATCTTCCTAGGCAGATGTGATGCCATCATTTCTGGGAAGTCCATGTTTTTTAAACCAGATCCTCATGATGTTTTCTTCCTGCCGTCACCTGGAGACCATCATGTCCTGCTCACTTTCTCCTCCGGCTATAATTTTTCACTTCCTCCAGTTCCTTCTCCATCAGATGAGATTCTGCGGTTGTTTCAGAGAGCTGCAAATGTAAGACAGCAACAGAAATAAGAGAACATGGTGTATGCTGTGCTAGTGCTGATAGGCTGACAGCACACTGGAAAAAACCCTTTATCTTAGCTTCCTGAAGATGTAGATTTCATACCCACATTCTGCATTAGGAATTTCTGCCAAGGAATTCTACCTAATGCAAACTGTACGGGGCTTACTTAATTCAGGACACTCTCTAGGACCTAGTTGTCCATACGTGATTGCACATTGAAAGGGAAGACTGACAATGATGGACAAGCATGTTTCTAGCCAGTTGTTTCTTTGCCGTTACCGTGCTTCTTATAAAGGAATTCTAGGAATGTTATTTGAAAGCCACCATTATTTCTTCACCAAATATTTGTTCAGAAGAACAAGAATGGATTATTTACCAGCCCATATAATTCAACAGTGGAACAGATCCCAAAACAAACCAGATGCTGTAGTACAGAACTGCATTCACTATCATTGTGGGAAACTGAAGGCTAGCGAACAGAGGAGAGGAGAATTACTGTTTTATTTAAGATCCAGAATTTCCAGGAACCCAGAGACATGTCATGGCCTCCATCTCACAGTTTCAGTTTCTCTGTTCTGCATTAGGAAAACCCATGAAAACAAATTTTGCTAGATGACCAGAGGTATATCTAAAAACCCAGAGCCATATCTAACCATATCTAACAAAAGATCCACTTTAAGCCGCAAAAGATTGTTCTCTTCCTCAAGCTGCTGGTTCCTTTTGCGAAGTCGCTGGGTCTCTCTGCGGTCTCCAGTGCCCCCAAATGATTCTACAAAGGAGAAAGGATTGGTATTAAGAAATTGCCCTGCACTACAGTGGATTGTGTAGCAAAACCCATATTGTCTACAGCAGGGATGTCCAACTCTGGTGCTTTAGATGTTCATGGACAACAATTCCCATCAGCCCCTGGGGATTATAGTCCATGAACATCTGAAGCAGCAGAGTTGGACACCTCTGGCCTACAGCCTTCCAAATGCTCAGCAGTTAGATTTGGCCCTACAGGTATATTAAACCAGGAGAGAAACAACTATACTGCTAAGGCAGGGGTAGGGAACCTGCGGCTCTCCAGATGTTCAGGAACTACAATTCCCATCAGCCTCTGTCAGCATGGCCAATTGGCCATGCTGGTAGGGGCTGATGGGAATTGTAGTTCCTGAACATCTGGAGAGCCGCAGGTTCCCTACTCCTGTGCTAAGGTGTAAACATCCCAACACATGCCAAGAGACCTATAAATACCTTCTCTGGTAACAGCAGGCTAAAGAGCAAGAGCCAATAGCAGCTTCAGGAAGGAGACTGAGGACAACAAAAGGAAGCTGAGGTTCCCCAATAGATCACCAACACTCAAGTGGACACAATCCACAGTGTTAGTGCCACTTACAGAACCAGCCCAGGCACTACAACCAATGCCTACAAGGGTCATTTAAGAGAAAGACTAAAGGGGAAGCCACATGTCCTCTGTGAACGGGTCTAGGACAGAGACCACTGAGTGCACAGTCAACCCATCAGCCTATGAAAGAGGAAGTATTCTTCCAAGTTGCAGCTAAGACTGGTAACAGGGAGTCAGGATGCTCAGGGACTACTGTCATACCAGGAGGTGTCTTCTGAGTTATGGGATGTTACTCTGAGTATGGCTTCTGTAACACTACTGCCAATGGCTGTTCTTCCTTACCTGTAATCCACTGACCATTCTCGAACTTCAGGCTTTGTCCAGCAAGGTTCATGGATGGAGTGCCATAGTCTAGGCCAAGCTCAATCTCACGGGTAGATCTATCTAGCTGTACAGAGAAAGCTGATTCAACATGTTTAAAGGATTTCATTTTCACCCACCTTAATTCTCTTCATTGATATGTTCCTGTTCTGTACAAATGTTAACAAGAGTGGAGTTATGT
The DNA here is from genome assembly GCF_021028975.2 of Sphaerodactylus townsendi. NCBI lineage: Eukaryota > Metazoa > Chordata > Lepidosauria > Squamata > Sphaerodactylidae > Sphaerodactylus > Sphaerodactylus townsendi. The sequence continues at coordinate 39,023,427 of NC_059430.1, read as the reverse complement.
GAGATTTGTGAGGGAGATCTTTCCCCCCAACTGGCCCCGGCCTCCTCCTCTACTGCTCTGACTCCAATTCCCTCCCCCTTGTCTACCCGTCCAACCTTTCCCTCATCCAGAATATAGATCTGAAAGGGGACATTTAAAGCATTTTCCTTTTTTTTCCTACAAAGGAGGGTAAACCAGACTGTTCACATCCCTTCCATACTCTGTCTCACCAAAGGATCAAAGTAAAACATGCTGGACCATCTTGTCTTAGAATGTTCTGTTTGGGTCCTAGTGCCTACCTCAGTGCTTCTCATTTGCAAAATGGAAATGTTAATTGGCTACCTGCCTCCAAATATCTGTGTAACTCGTTTGATGCATTTTTAGAATCCCTGATCTGCAACAGCTATGGGTTAGTATAGAGAAGTGACACTGTGGATGATATATAATCCTGACAGGTTCTGTGAGTTGCCATTCTGTGTCTGGTAGATTTGAGATGCTGGTTAAACAAAACAAACCTCTATCCCATCAAGCTGAAATCTGCCCACTCCTTATGTAGATTCGAGAACTTACCGAGTGCAGGTTGGAAAGTGAAGCTGATTTTCTGGGTGGAGTTTTCTTGGGACTGAAAGTGTTCCCAAAGAGTGGCATGGTTCCTCAGTACAAAAACCTCACTCTGACTGCCAACATGAAAAAGTAGCAAAAGAAATAAACAGCAAGAATGACAAAAGGCGCATCAGAAAGAGCTGAACAACAATACACTCGCGAGGGAAGCTTAATGCTTTTGGCGTGATATGAAAACCATATGGAAAAAAGTCAACTGTCAGTTTTTTTTCAAAAAATGAGTTTGTAGCCCTTTTACATTGGAAAACTTACAAAAATATTGTCAGTCTCCCCTCCTCAGTTGCCTTAGCTACCACCTCCTTTGGGTTAAGGGTCTGTTACAACAGCTCGTTGTAAAGAATAGAAGGGATTAGAGAAAAACGGATGCCATCTTTAGATCCAAAATTAAGTTAATCTGTCTTCTCTCTCATAATGAAAAGTATCAGGCCCCTTCCGCACACGCAAAATAATGCATTTTCAAACCACTTTCACAACTGTTTGCAAGTGGATTTTGCTATTCTGCATAGCTTCAAAGAGCACTGAAAGCAGTTTGAAAGTGCATTATTCTGCATATGCGGAATGAGCCTCAGAGTAATGAGCAGTTCTGCCTGCTTTTTATGTGATGTACAGTGTGACCCTAAGCAGAGACTTATTAATTGTACTGGCTTCATTTATACACCATCTTTCTCCCCAGTGGGAGTCCCAAGTTCTCAGTGTAATCCTCAAAACAACCCTGTGAAGATGGTTAGGCTGAGAGTGTATGACTGGCCCAACATTACTCAGCGAGCTTCCACTGAATAGCAGGGATTCAAACATGGGTCTCTCAGATCCTAGCCTGACACCCTAACCACCACACCATCACTTATAAAGGAGCTGTTAGGGTGGCCAGTTATGGCAAAACCTAGGAACATTTAATCCAGAGTGGTTAAATAAAAACATCACATGTCCCATTCTTTGCAGTCCCTTACTACTGATATCAAGAATGCCAACTAAATATCACAAGGTCTTTCTCAAAATGAGGATAACCCAGAAACGAGTTGGTAATTAACTGAACATATCTTAAAGAAATCCCAGGCCCAGCTTTTACTGGAGTAGAGTTGGTGGAGATAATGAGGCATGTCAAGAATGCAAATATAGCCATGCTGGAATAGGCCAATTCTCCTTCTAGCCCAGTATTCATGTTGATGTGTTTGGGGCTGTGGAGGGATGGGTGGAGGAAGGGGAAAGTGAGGATGGGGTATGAGTCTGAAATTGTGTGCATCGAGGAATGCTGCTGTAAATTTCGTTGTGTGTGCACAATGACAATAAAATGCTTATGTATTGTTGAAGGCTTTCACGGCCGGAATCACTTGGGTGCTGTGTGGTTTCGGGCTACAAAGGGTATGTGGCCGATGCTTCTAGCAGCATTCTCTCCTGACGTTTCGCCTGCATCTGTGGCTGGCATCTTCAGAGGATCTGATGTTGGGAAAGCAAGTGGAGTATATATATCTGTTGGAGTGTCCAGGGTGGGTGGGAGAAACATTGTCTGTGAGTAACAAAGAAGGCAACCAGGTCAATAGTTGAGGGCATCTGAATAGAATTATGAGTAACAATGAAGTTCATTATAGCATGGGGAGGCTGTCACTTTGGAGATAGCAAGGTCACTGGTGGGAGCATCTGAATAGAAGTATCCTGGCCTTTGTTTCTTTTTTTGTCATGATGGTCATCCTGTGTTTGTGTAGGAGCTGGTTTAGACACTGGCTTGACTCTAGCATTATTTTCAACACTGGCAGCCAAAGTTCTGTTCATCTTTCATAGTTTCTTCCCCTTCCCTGCTAAAATTCGTCCATGTGCTTATGGATTTCAATTGCTTCTCTGTGTAGTCTGGATCGTGAGTGGCTTTCAAGAGTGGTCCAGAATTTCTGTTTTTTTCAAATAATATTCTATGTCCAGGTTGGTTTATTATGTGTTCTGCTATTGCTGATTTTTTCTGGCTGAAATAGTCCTACGCAGTGCCTTCGCGGTTCTTTGATACATGTCCTAAGCTGCGGCGCTGCGTTTTGTTTGGTTCCTTTGGGTGTAGACTTTGTCCTGGCAGCTGCATGGTATCGCGATAGAGCTCCTACAGTAGCTAAAGGATCCCTCTTATCCTTTGCTGGAACGCATTAGCATCTGTTGAATTTTCTTGACGTGCTGCCTGTAGATTGTTTGTCCAGGTTGTGCTTCTTCATCAGTTTTCCTACTAGATCCAGTGTGGTTCCCTTGATGTATGGTAAGAACACTTTCCCTCTAGATGGCTCTTTATCTTTGTTCATGTGGCTTGTTCTTGGTCTTGCAGCCCTTCTGATTTCTGTATTAGAGTAACCATTAGCCTGTAGAGCCCTGTTTAGGTGATTCAATTCATCTTGTAGGAGGTGAGGTTCACAGATTCTGTTTGCACGATGTACCAAAGTTTTTATGGTACTCCTTTTTTGCCCTGGATGGTGATTGGAGTTTTTGTGTAGATATCTGTCTGTGTGGGTAGGTTTTCTGTATACTGTGTGTCCCAATTGCTGGTTTGGTTTGCGGATGACTAAAACATCTAAAAATGGCAGTTTTCCTTCATTTTCTTTTTCCATAGTAAACTGGATGTTAGGCTGGATCTTGTTGATATGGTCCAGGAACTTGTTTAGTTCTTCTTCTCCGTGGCTCCAAATGGTGAATGTGTCATCCACATAGCGGAACCATATGGTGGGCTTTTTTGGTGCTGTTTTCAGGGTTTGTTCCTCAAAATGCTGTTTCCAACAGTGACCAGTCATATATCACAGAAAAGCCCTCAAAAGGGCCCCCCAGCACCTGCCAGTGATCAGGGCTGACAGATTTATCCTCTATCAATCTGTTCATCCTCCTATTTGTAATTCTGTCTAAGCCAGTGGCCATCACCACAGCTTGTGGCAATGAGTGCTGTAAGTCAGCTCCCCAGTGTTTGAAGTAACACTTCCATTTGTCTATCTTGAATTTCGTGCCAATCAGTTTCACAGAATTACTCTGAGTTTTAGTTGGGAGCAGAAGACAAGCATCTCTCGCCCACTTCTTCTACACACCAAGCAAGATTCTGTAGATCTCCATCATTTTAACACTCAGTGAGGGCTTTTTGTCCTCTTAAACTGAAATCTCCAGAGGCTTTCACTTTCCTTCATGTGGCAGGCACATCATGATAATTTTGGTCAGGCTTTTAAAAACTTTTCAATATTCTAGAGAATCCTATTTTAATGCAATTTCTGCACCCCCTTACAAAATGCTCCTCGCCTTTGCCTAGCTTAGGCACAGCCTACACGCGCAACAGAAATGGAGCGGCAGAACACCAAGGAGGAAAAGGGGGCTGTATCACTTCAGATGCAAGTGGGGAAATCAACATTTTAAAAAAGTTGCACATCCCAGGATTCTACAACCTTTCTCTATGGGCCTGTGTAAGCCAAACTGTGAACCAACTAAGCGAAATGTGGAAGTAATTCACTCCTCACATCTTTCAGAAGCCTTATCGTTTCTACCATACACCTCCCACCCCCAAAACAGAACTCTCCTCGTGACAGCCAGAGGTTCAACAGGTTTGGCTCCCCTCATCTTTGCAACGGGTGAAGCTCTTTGAATGGGCACTTATCACAATCCCTAAGGATGCTTCACAAAGCTCTTCCAAAGCAAAACGACGATGAATAGCACCACCCCAGACAGAGTTCCTAGCTTCACTTATGCAGGAAACCTGATAATCTGACTGTGATCTTCGGACACGGGGTGGGGAGGCGAAATTACAAGACTAGGAGAGGTCCAAATTAAATTCTACTCCCTGACAACCTCATGCAAAAACCGCGAGACTCGGGCGCACCAGCATCAACGCAAGTAACCCCAGAACCCACTTTTATGCCGATCTGCGCAGGCGCACAAGTACCCACCTTTCCTACACGTTGTGAATGCGGGTGGGAAAGGGACGCGCGGGTAACGGGAGCAACAGTCAGCCCCACCCTCGAGCAAAGGGATGGGCGGCGCGGGGAGACGGTGGGGGGAGAGAACTGGCACAAGAATTTCACACTGAATAGGCGACTTCACACTGCATTATCGAAAATCTGAAAGTGAGAGAAACGACACTGCGCCATAGAAGAAACTGAAGAGGTTATAACGGAATATCAGAAAGTACCTTCTCTGTCTCTTTTCCTATAATGGTAGCGTCCAAACTGCCATGATGGGCGGGGCGAGGAACAGTGCCTCAGTCAGGACCATACCATTGTTAAGGGGGGGTAGCCTAGTTACTCGTTTGAGTCCCAGGTTAGTAAGCAGGCGAACAAATCCCTCCTCTCATGTGGATTCCCTAACAGTAGCGAGTGGTTGGTGCCCGTTTTGAGTGGGGCTTTAAGCATCCGCGACATGGTTGGCGCAGTGCGGTTGCCATGGTTATAGCGGGACGCTTGTTTCCAAGCAAGAATTTGGCTGGCGAGCCGGCCGGTTCCGGGCGAGGGTATCAGGCAGACAGGTATCCTGCGCCAGGCGCTGGAGGACCAAACGAGCACTTGGCTGACTTACGGGCGGGGGCTTGAGGCCGCGCTAACTATCCACACGGAAGATCCACCTACCCACCTCCCTTCATCTAGGCTGGGAAGGAAGTATTCCCTTTCTCCTTGCCGCTGATACGGTCTCTGTCCGTTCCTCTTCAGGGTTGCATTCCAAACACGTGCTTCCTTATGAGTAAGCCCCAGACTCTTAACTTTCAAGGGAAAGTAGTTCCCTGTGCAAGCATCCGGTTGTTGCTTTAGACTCGGAGTAACCATGCGCAGGAGGATCAGTCTGAGCAAATGTTTACATAAAAGTCTAAGCGAAGCCTTGGGGGAGCCGGAGGGATGCTCTATTTCCCTCTGATACTCGCCGCTGGGTCTCTGTGGATATTTGATGGGAAGGCAAGGACGTAGGTAAGGGGGAGGGGGTTCTCGGGTTCAAACCCCGGCATTCATGTCCGAAGCTCCGCCCCTCCGTTTGTGGGTTTTTAAAACATTTTTACTGTTTTTCGGTTTTTGGCCTGCAGGGGGCGCATTGTTTAGGCTTGCAGCACTAAACTTTCAGGGATTGTTTGGGGGAATCTCCTGATGATATTACCCAGGTTTGGTGAGGCTTGGTTCAGGGGGTCCAAAGTTATGGACTCCCAAAGGGGGTGCCCCATCCTCCATTGTTTCCAATGGGAGCTAATAGAAAATGGGGGCTTCACTTTTGAAGGTCCATATCTTTGGACCCCCTGAACCAAACTTCACCAAACCTGGGAGGTATCATCAGGAGAGTCTCTTACTGATACAACCCAGGTTTTGTGAAGTTTGGTCCAGGGAGTCCAAAGCTATGGACTCCCAAAGGGGGTGACCCATCCTCCATTGTTTTCAATGGGAGCTAATAGAAGATGGGGGCTACACCTTTGAGGGTCCATAACTTTGGACACCCTGAACTAAATTTCACCAAACCTGGGAGGTATCATCAGGAGAGTCTCTTACTGATACCACCCAGGTTTTGTGAAGTTTGGTCCAGGAGGTCCAAAGCTATGGACTTCCAAAGGGGGGTGCCCCCATCCCCCATGGTTTCCAATGGGAGGTAATTGGAGATGGGGCTACACCTTTGAGGGTCCATAACTTTGGACCCCCTGAATCAAACTTCACCAAACCTAGGTGGTATCATTAGGAGAGTCTCCTAAAGATACCCTAAAAAAGTTTGGTGCTGCTAGCTTTAACAATTGCACCCCTGGACAGCAGGCACCCCCCAAAATTTCCCCAGATTCTTCCTTTTTGAAATCCCACCCCTTTCGGCATGGATTTAAAGGGAGAATATGAGGTCCTCAGTTTAGAAGAAGAGTTGGGATTTATATCCTCCCTTTCTCTCCTGTAGGAGACTCAAAGGAGCTTGCAATCTCCTTGACCTTCCCCCCTCACAACAAACACCCTCTGTGAGAGGTGGGTGGGAGGCTACAGAGGAGAGTCTCAAAAGCTGTGACTAGCTCAAGGTCACCCAGCTGGCCTGTGAATTCCCCAGATAAGCCTCCACAGCTCAAGCAGCAGAGCAGGGAATCAAACCCGGTTCCTCCAGATTAGAATGCAATTGCTTTTAACCACTACGCCACATTGAAAGTGATGCTGTTTCACCGTGGGGGATAATCCACCCCAAAACAGCATCACTTTCAGTGTTGTTTAACTGGGGACCCCAGATTCTCCCTTTAAGATGGATTTAACAGGAGAATTTGGGCTCTCTAGTTTAAACACCATTGAAAGTGATGCTGTTTGGGGGTGGATTCCAGCATCACAGCGGCTGCTGGGGGGGGGGGGGGGGCAAAACTCAGATTTTGCACCGGGCTCCATTTTCCCTCTATGCCTCTGCCCAGAGAGGAGGGCAGAAGGGACTGCCAGCTGACAGCTGGGTGCCCAGCTGATTGGGGGCAGGGGAGGGCAGGGCGGGGGAGTCTGCTTTTATGACCGCTAGGCTGGGGGCGGGGCTTGGGAAAGCGTGGCCATGCCCTAGGGGCGGGTGGGGGTGTGGCCCCACCCCCAAAACCATCCCATAAATAATCTATACCTACGTCCCTGTGGGAAGGTACTTTTTAAATCCTCTGTATTGTTTTTCTGTATTAGCAATCACTTAGTAATCACAGGTCACACAAACACGTGCTGTGTTGGGTCCCCACTGGGGAGAAAGATGGGGTATAAGCAGAGGTGGGATCCAACCAGTTCTCTCCACTTCTCTGGAAGTGGTTACTAATTTTTTCTGAGTGCCGAGAAGGGGTTACTAAAGCAACCTCCCTGCCCAATAGGGGCTGGAGGTGCGTGTGTGTGGCGACGCCACTGTTTGAATCCCAGCACCATCGGAACCTTTTATTAAAATGTTTGGATCCCACCACTGAGTATAAGTAAATAAATACATTTCTGTTTGTAAAAAAAACCCTAATAAGATGAGGAAGAGAACTTTCCACATGAAAGACCTTTTCTTTGTTTCTTTATTGTTGGTTGTGCCAGTCTAAGGCTGCAGTCCTGTGCACACTTTCATTGCCAGCAAACATAGCAGGACTGCTGATGGAGTAGACATGCATAGGATTAGGCTATCAGCTTTACCCTGTGTCTTCTAGATAAGAGTGATGAGCAGCACCTCTCAGCAATGCCGCCTACACTAGCCAAAGCCTTGAGGGTATTGTTAGCAGAAAAGGGAAAGAGTTCCAACTGCTAAGGGAATGGGAATCTCACCCATGAGGTCAATCAAACTTATTATCCAATTTGACTGATTCATTTTTACTCTAAAGGTCCATTGAACAATGAGATTTAACTTGGAAGAAAAGTGTGCATAGGATTGCAGGTCCAAAATGCTGTACAATATTTTAAAATAATAATTTCCTATCTGCCTCTTTCACTGTAGTTTGATTGAAACATTTAAAGCAAAGCAACGGATTCAAGAGCATGTAAACAATGCTTCAAAACTAAGGACAACTGTCTGAAGGAAAGTTTGCTCTTCAAATTCTGTGTCATACCATAGGGCATCATAGAAGTTTAAAGGTAACATATAGTAAGTATTTTCAGGCTTTGCGTTTCTTTCACATGTGTCTACAGTGTCCTCCGAAGTAGAATTACACCCTTGTAAATCCAGTGAAATGAGTGGGCTTAGAAGGATATAACTCTGCTTAGGATGGTACCATTGAACTTCTTCTTTTGCATCTAGCACAGTGTAATCTAAATAAGGGCCAAAATAGATTTGAAGCCAGGAGAGCCATTTGGCCCAGAGTTCGCAAAACCCTTGTATTTAACATTGAGGACAAAACTAGACATGTGGTGGTACGAAGCTTATTTTGGGGTGCAGAGGGCATGTCAATTTTTCCCAATGTAAGCTTCTCAGGAGCAACTCCAATGGAAGCTCTTGATGCTATTTGGACTAGGCACCAGTGTATGTCCTCTTGTAGACAACAGGTCCAAAGATAGGGTACAGCTTCCCCCAATTCTTGAATGTGCATCCGTCCCAGGCACCCCACTTTAGAGTAATCAGCTCAAAAACTGTGTTTTGGACCAGGAAATAGCACAGGTCTGGGGTGTGTGTGTGCGTGTGTGTGCGTGTGTGTGCGCGCGGGGTATGATATTTCATGGGCCAAGGCTCATTTTCGGGTACAGACCACTTTAAGTATTCTCAATATTTGTGGTTGTATTCTCATGTGAGGAACTAGGAAGTGTAAATAAGGAGCTTGCAACCAACATCAGCCCTTTTGGCAATCTTAGCCTGTACTGCATGTTTGTATTCATGAAATATCCTAGGGAACTTGAAAGCTTGCTCAATATTTTCGACATTTTATTTGGCTTTATAAAGGTGTTACCCTGCAATTACGTTTGAGTTCTTCCAAAACTGCTAGTGCCTTATGTCTGTCTCTTTGTTGGCTGCTGCTCTTGTCAAAAAGAAATGGATATAAGAAATGGAGTCTCTTTACTACCCTAAGCTGTATATGGTGGTGTCTTCATTATAACTTTTCTACCATTGTGTTGAAAATCATAAAAGAACGCTTTAGTTTAAACCGAATCTCAAGTGGGATCATGTTTTGAGAGCCGAACAGTGGGAAAGTCTGTATAGAAAATAATAAAAATGTGTTGCTCATGTTTTCTCTCCTGTGCAGAAGAAAAATGGAACTTATACCCACTAATTGTTTTGTGAGCCCTTTAAAGGGATTCTTGATATTGTCACCGGCGACTGAAGAAAAGAAAGGTGGCATTGTGCACTCTAAATTAGATGATGGACCACGAAGTATCCTTTGGTCATATAGGATATACAAGTGTGTGTGTGTGTGTGTTTATAAATGGCATTACACACTCACACATTTCAGTTTTATTTTTTATTTAATATGAAAGTTCTTTGATTATCCAAATACTTATTTGGCCCTTCTGGCATTCTCCTTTTTCAGAAGAGAGCACAATAACTTTGGAGAGATCTTACTGAAGTCCTGCCTTCCCAGCCTATAACTACAACCTGCTTTACAGGAGTGTTGTGTAGATACAAATAATGAAGTACCCTTACCCGTCCTGAACTTTTACTATAGGACAAGTTGTTAATCATTTGTGGGTAGCTGACAGCTATTTGGCCAGTCTTGACTCTCAAATTATCCATAGCTGGCTACCACAAGATCTATAAAACAAGATGTTCTAAGTTCTTTACACCTTTTCAATGGTGTAAACCTTCACTGCTGGTTTTAGAACTTATAATGAGAAACTACCAATTACGTGCTTCCATAGAGTCCTTTTCTTTCCCAATCAGTGGCTGCTTCCACATAGGGATAATGTTCTGTAGAGCTTTTATTGCCACTGTGAATGCAGAGATACTTTGTCCACGGTCCACATCAGCTCTTGTAGTCGCTATTCTTTCCCCACCACAAGAGGGCTTTTAAAAACATCAGCAGTTGATAGTTGTAGTATTATAATGTTTTATTAACCTGTCTACTGTCGTTTGAATTGTTAGCTTTCAATTTTTTAAAAAGGAAAATTCTACCCCACAGGTTTCCAATGTAGTTCCCACAGGTGCTACAGCACCTGCTGACATTTTTCCTAATACCCACCAATTGTTTTTAGAAAATGGGTGGGGCCATGTGGGGTCTTGCCCAGCAGGGCTTCTGATTGGCCACTGGAGATCTGATTGGTTGTTCAGACTAAAACAGGGGTCTGCAACCTGCGGCTCTCCAGATGTTACCTTGGACTACTTTGGCCATGGTGGCAGGGGCTGATGGGAATTGTAGTCCGTGAACATCTGGAGAGCTACAGGTTTCAGACCCATGGACTAAAGTAATGTTGTTTCAGTGGGTGCTGCCACCACAGTGTTTGTTTTTTGCTCCTCTTTCTCAACATATTTTTAAAGTTATTTATGTGTTTTATTGACATTATGTATAGTCTGCCTTTCTCACTGAGACTCAATGTACACCACCAGCATAAGTGGCACTTACACCAACTGAGAGTGCAAACAGGGAGGTGGGCAGGTGCCGTGGAGCTCCATAGTGCCCAATCCAGAAGCAGCCTCCAGCCCCAGAGCTGCACCGGCCTAAACATGAATGCCAGGATGGTTAGGGGCATTCCTGGGGGCGTAGGTGATTATAGTTGGTTTTCGGCTGATGACTTAACACCACGATAATATGTGGCACAAGTCATTATTTCCTATGGAGCGTTCCAGGCAGCAGTGTAGGATTTTTGCCCCACTGCTTGCTACACTGTCTGGAGCTCCGTTAAAGGTGGCACAGTGTCACCTTTGCTGTGCCATCTCTGGCCACCATGGTGTATCCCCCTGCCCCCGCGTCTGAATTGTGCTGTAAGACTTTCAGTCTTTATCCCATGCTTATTTCACTGTTCCTTCCAGGAGCCATGTGGCAAACAAGACATTTCCTGTTTTATTCCAACAACTGCCCTGTAAGATAATCGGTCAGGCTGAGAATGTGTGACTGGCCCATGGTTGTCCAGTGAGCTTCATGACAATGACAGAGGATGCAAAGCTACATCTCACCAGTCTGACATATTACCACTAAATCATACTGATGCATCATAATAGAAAGATGTTATTAGAATGGTTTTCAAGAGAAACCCTCTCAAAAGGCTCCTGATCTTCCAAAAAAGATTCCTTAACAGAGATTTGTAGAATATGCCATTGGAACCATGCAGGAAGTCAACCAGAAGATTGTGGATTTCAAAGTGGGATTATACAAATTTGACATTAGTGACCTGGTGAGTAAAGAGAACTTGCATCACTTTTATGCAAAGAATCCCAGAATTTAAAAAGGGGTTTTTTTATGATGCTGGACTTGGCAAAGTTTCCTCCGTAGCCTTTTCAATAACAAAATGAAAATCAGCTTGCGTTCTTTTCTGTTCTTACTGAAGGAGATGCCATAGTGGTGTGGGGGGGGATGGCGCCTGGGGCAAACTGGCGCCCAGACACTGCCCACCTCTTACCTTAGTTCAGCTGGCTGCTCTTTGTAGCCGGCTGAACCCCAGGCTGCTCTGGGCTGCCCTCACATGGGTCCCACCCCCACAGCCTCCTTGCGGGGCCCCGTCCCCCACCACTTACCTTAGTTCAGCCAGCTGCTCTTTGCAGGCTGCTCTGGGCTTCTGCTAGGCTGGGCAGGGGAAGGGGAAGAAGTGCATGACCCCAATGGCGCATGCCCGGGGTGTGGTGCCCCCCACTGCTGCCCCATGGCAGCTGCGCCACTGGCCATATATCATCCTTTATTGAACTATCCATAGAACAAGAGGTATAAACCAGGTGCAATGATATTACTGATTACTGAACCAGTTTTTAATTTTACAAGCTATTCAACTTGAAGCCAGTCATGTTCATAATGTAAGAAAGATGGAACAAGAAAGGAAATATTTGTGGAGCTGATGGCTTGGCTGTGTCTGTAATTGTTCAGAAAAGAGGAGTAAGAGCAAACTATGCTAAACAGATTACAGGTATTTAGCCCTAGTGGAATAATTAGGGCTTACATTTCTTTAAGCCCCTCAAAAGCAATAAATACGGTAAATGAAAATGTACAGGAACAGGAAACAAAGCTCATGATTCCATCAGAGTTAAAATCTTTTCTGTCCCTTTGATTTCCAAGGAAAAGATTTTAGCATGTGTCAATAGAACTAGAAAGTTTGGGCTGACTTGGATCTAATATAACTAAAGCTTTTGGTGTCTGAATTTATTTAAAATACTTACACTTCCCAGCTAGACAAGGTGCCTGGAATAGTTCATAACCCACTACTAAAGCAATAAAACCAGAAGAAAAGTTTCGTAATAAAGACAGAAAACAGGCCAAATCAATCTCTGCATCCACAACATAAACTTAATCATACAATCGAAAGCCAGATTCCCTAGTAATAATAGAGCTAGAAACCTTCTCTTTTGGGGCCAACCTCTGAAAAGGAAATCTTCACAGATTTTTTTTACTGTTTGGATAGGTCTCACTGAGAGAAGATTATCTTTAAAGAATTCTGGTCCTTGATCATTTAGGGCTGTACAGGATATAATTCTAGCAATCTGAATCAGAGAAGATCTCCTTTGTTGCCTTGCCCTTATCACCAGCTTAGGAGCAGCCTTCTCTATAAACAAGAACAAAATCTGTACAATACCTTTATTAGGAAAAATCAAATTGACACAAAAACATTATGCAAACGTTTGAGCTCCACAGAACTCTTCATCAGGTTGGGTGTATCAAAATTTAAAAAGATAGTAAGTCAGAAAGGAGATTCTTTAAGCCATAGGGTTGAAGGTCTGCTCTTGCATCCATCATGAAGAATACCAACATGGTGTCACCTTCTGCATATTACTGGGGAAGCTGAATTCAGTCAAAGTCTTCCATTCTTTGTTCTTGCACTGAAATACACAAACTGCCTCACAGTACTGTTGTCTGGATGTCATTAAGGCATGAGTAACCATGACTACATCATTTCTAGCGTTGCTAACAACTGAAGAAAATAGTCCTTCATTGTGTGAAAGTGTGTAGTTGAAGCTTTTCATGGCATGGAGGGGAATAACATTCCATTAAGCCAGTTAAAAAGACAGGAATTTTATTCTCCATGCTGTTGGCAACTTTGATCCTTCTTGATCCTTTGATCCTTCTGAGAAAGGTGAAAAATGATAAAATGTGTCCTGGGCAACCTCTGTTGCCTAACTATCCAGTCGTAGTAGTGAACCTAGGAGTGCCCGTAAGTGGCAGTCCTGGGTTTTCCAGGTGTATGCAAGCCCATCCAGCAGAGGTTCAGATAAGCCCAGGTGAGTCATATTGTGGGACCAAGAATGCCTTAATTTGTTTGCCCCCATCCATACAATCAATGATTGCCTTTGTTTGCCCTCATCCATACAATCAATGATTACCTTTGTTTGCCCTCATCCATGCAGTCACTGATTTCTGTCAGGCCTTCAGAGTTTCCAAAGATTTCCCCAAAATAGCAGAAAGAGGGATGACAAGGTATCACATGCATATTGATAACAGAGGACCAAATCATTGGATAACTTCTCCAACCAATTTAATGTAAATGTTCAACAGCAAAAGAACAAGATAGACTTTGTTGTACCCTCAGATCAATGGCAGAGCACCAGTCCCCTGTCCCTACCTTTTGAGAACTGTCCTCCAGGGATGAATAGAGTCATGTAAACCCAACCTGATTAGGCAGCCCTGGCAGTCACCATAGTCCAGGGGTCCTGCAACCCGCAGCTCTCCAGATGTTCATGGACTACAATTCCCATCAGCCCCTGCCACCATGGCTAATTGGCCATGGTGGCAGGACTAATGGGAATTGTAGTCCATGAACATCTGGAGAGCTGCAAGTTGCAGGACCCCTGCCATAGTCAATAGTATCAAAAGTGTCTAAGAGATCCACAAAACCCAACAGGAATACACTCATCCTATCTAACTCCTAGAGTGACTAAGAGCCAAACTAGATGAGAAGTTTTACACATTAGGGTGGGAATCTGAGCCTAAACAGCCATGGGGGAATTCAGTTTGCCTCACTATGAGGCTGCATATGTACTGACTGTGGCTGTTTTGCCTCACAAAAATGGCACAGGAAGGAGATTGAATCCGCTCCTCCCCCTGTGCCATGTTCTCAAGCCAAACTGGGCCCCAGTCTACTTGGAAGCATTAATTTTCCAACAGCACATATAGCCACAAAGGGGCTGTCAAGTGTATTGTCAAGTTTGGCCATAATGCTGTTCTAAAAACAGGCTAGGAAGCTCTCTATCATGAATCCAGATAAGTGATGTCCTTCAGGGAATGCTGGAGTTTTGGTGCCACCACATATGCACTTTGGCCAGAGAATATCCCCTTGTGGAGGTTGTGTGGCCACTGTGAATGTTCAAGCAACCTAAGAATGCCTTTGAGAGTGCTCTTGATGTCCTGTTTTGGCACAAGTAAACTACAGATGCCATTCATCTCTAGAAAAGCAGTGCGTAACACTGATATATTTTTTTGTCATTAAAGGTGATTGAGGATGCAAGTTCAAAAAAACCTTCAGGACTAAAGAAATCCAGGCAAATATGTCCAAGCAGGGGGAAAGGTACGCATGAAATTGCTACCTTTGCGCCATGTTTATAACGTCTACATTAGCACGTGTTTTTGAATTATATATTTTGAATTATATATTTGTTTATATAACTTTTACCTAGAATTGCCTTCCAGCTTGCAAGCCAGGTTCATGCCTACTTAGCTATAGTAATATATTAGTATCAGATGTTTACAGACTGTGCACTGGGCCAAGAACATACTGAGCCAAGAGAATGCCAGTATTTTCTTTTTAAAGAATACCTGTTTGGCACATACTCTGGAGCAGAATTCCATCTCAATGCGTACTACGTGTGATGGAGTGACAATCAATCTTGCTGTATCATTGATGAAAGCTACGTCTTTGAAGCATCATTTTTTTGTATCTCAGAAGTGTTTCTGGATCCTAGGATAAAGTAACCAAATAAGAAACATCTCATTAATGGTGCATCTGAAGGCTTCAGCTTGGGAAATATGTTAGGCCCTTGGGAATGTGAGACCTAATGGCACAAATGCCTGCTTTATTCATGTTTGAGTTGCATGTTATGTTGAGGAGCCCATGTATATTCATTGGGACACAACTGAGGTACTTCCAACTCAACTGGAACACATTCAGTGCTTTGTGGAGCAATTATTTATCATGCATCTTAGCAGGTAACGTGCTGTTTTGATTTATGAAGTCTCTGTAACTTAGAACACAATGAAGGATTCATAAAATAGCAGCTTTTCCTGGACTTCATTGGGTTATTTTCTGATGTTGTTGTTATGGTGAGTAGAATGTGGCACAAGGCAATCTGTGCAAGGATCCCCTCTATCACAGCAGCCATTTCTGCCCCCTGGAAAGGTTATTCCTGGGGTTGCAGTTCCCATTTTCCCCAAGTCTGTTTTGGAAAAGAGCAACTTTTGTTTGTCTCTGACAGAAGAATGAAACATCTGAACCTCCCTTGGAGGTGAATGTGTGTGCCTTTGGGTGTGCGTGAGAGACAGATGAAAGCAAACCTGCATTCCAACAGATTTATCATGACATAAGAGTCTATGACCAAGTTCACAAACACTGCCTGAAGAGTTTGGCAGCCTTCTCCCACTACACATTAGGGGGGGAAAGCTGGTTTTAAATATTCATATCAAGTTTCTGAATCGATGCAGGAGGATTGATTTGCAGTCACATTTCAACCTGTCTGCATTTTACAGTGTGTGCATGGCTTTGGCCTTAGGTGATGACTTGAACATTCAGGCAGGCTCATAGGGAGAAAGTGGTCCTTCAGGTGCTCTGAATTTAAGATAAGGCTGAGATCCTAAATATTCTGACTAAGAAGTAATCTCCATTCAGGCCAGTTGGGTTAAAAAATAAGTAGATGACTTCAATTATGTTGGCATTGATTTGTTTTTGTTTTTCCTGAACAAAAATGTGTATGTCAGGATGATATAAGATATTTTACGTGGACTTAATTAATCCATGCCAAATAGTTAACTTTTGTGCGATGTAAATATTTTAAGTATAGCAGGTCGTCTGCTGGACTAGGGAGACATGGGTTCAAAACCCACTCAGTCATGATGCTCATTGTGTAGGCATGAGCAAGTTGCTTTTTGTCAGTTTGAACTGCCTCACAGCATTCTTGTGAAGTTGGGTTCCTTTGTGTATTGCACTCAAAGCATCTTGGAGGAAGAAGTGAATTCACCGTGATAAATAAATGTATGGGACCTGTGGCTAGCGAGCCCTGGGAAGGGGAATATCACCAGTACAACTCACTGAGATGAAGCAAATCTAAGAGCTAAACTAGACAGTCACTTTGTTTAAGAGTTGGGTCTGGGTTCCCTGGACCAACTCAAGTTTCCCACAGCAGTTGTTGGGAATGTCTAATGAAAAACAAAGCAGAGCCTGTCTGGGCTCAGAATGCCACCATTAAGGGTTCTCCTCTCCAAGCCATTTTCCAAAGCAGTTTTCCGTGCCAAACAAGCTTAAGGAAGGGGTTATTTTTGCCACTCCATGTGGTGGGGTCAGGGCCGGAGTGAGGGGGGAAACTGTGCCCAGGGCACTCGTGCACCCTAATTCCCTGTCATGCCCCGCCCGTCCCTGACATGCCCCCGGAATGCCCTTGCACCGGCATGTACCCGGTGCATCACGCACCCCTCGTCCCCTTGGCGCTACGCCACTGAGCAGGGTATTCTGTACACACAGAGCAGCAAAACCAGGGAAATAACTTTCCCAGGCTGTGTTTTGTTATGAAAAATGGCTGAGGGGGGAGGCAGGAGCTATTTCTCGGCCCACGGCAGTGTTTTGGGTCTACATAGGCTCTGCTTTGTTTTTTTTTTAAATAGCCATGGCTGTGGGGAACCTGGACCCAACTCTTTAAAAATAATCTAGTTTAGCCCTAAATCAGCCATGCCTGGAAAAGGGAAGTCAACAGCACCTATTACTTGAAATTTATTTTATCCATATTGCAATTCAACTCTTGTAAAGTGCAAATAATACTATGCATTTGTACATTGTGAATAGCACCACATATGGGGAAAAATACTTCTTCTCTTTTCTGGTTGAGCTGAAATATCTGCAAGTCAAACTCAGTAAAGTGATTTAACCAGTTCTTTTGCAGGCTTGCCCATTATATCCTGATAATTCAGATGCTCAGTGGGACCATTCTTTTCCTTCTGTTTCAGAGAAAGAATGGAAGGTAATACAGAGCGGACATGTTTCTGCTACTGCTGATGTACGCCAGAGCAAAGTACCCCAGAAGAAGGTATGATGGGCTGTGAGAGAGCAGGAGCTATCCATTTTGTTCCTGTCCCCTGTATATTATTTCGAAGGTGGGCAGTTGGATTCCAAGTGGTCAGGGAGCTTCCTTTTGAGAGTAGTGCCTATGATGATGCCACAGCGAATCAGATTACTGTGCTATTGTTCTATTTACTTAAATATGTATATCCCTGCCTTTCTTCCCACTGGGAACCCAAAGTGGCTTCTAGCATTCTTTCTTCCTCCATTTTATTCTTACCCATGAAGTAGGTTAGACTTGGTGAGACTGAGTGGCCCAAGGTCACATAGCAAGCTACCATGGCAGCAGTGGCAGAGCGGCAAGGGGACAGGGGGTGCACCGGGCACGCGCCTGGGGGCGGAAAATCACCCCTCCCCCTTTTCCTTGTGCCCTCCCGTGCAGCCCCTCCCCCCCCCCGCAGTCCCTTTCCCACATTTACCTTCGTTCCCTTTTTTCTAGTACTTTTTCAGGCTGAAAAAAGCGGCCTATTTACAGTTCAGGCTAAAAACTGCCTGAGGAACTACAGTTCTCAGGAGACCTTGGGGCTCACAAGGTCTCCTGGGAACTGTAGTTCCTCAAGCAGTTTTTAGCCTGAACTGTACAATCGCTTTCTTTCAAGCCCTCCGAAAAAGTACTAGAAAAAAGAAAAGAGAACCAAGGTAGAGATTGTGAGAATTATTAAAGCCCGAATGGAACAGGGGTCATGGGAGGCCCGGAAAAAAAACACACTGCGCACCGGGTGCAGTTTGGCCCAGCTACGCCTCTGCATGGCAGGGTTAGGATTCAAACTTGCTTTCCCCAGATCTTTGACTCGCTAACTGCTACACCATGTTTCCTACTACTATAATGACTGAGTATATCTAGTCACATATTTTGACTGCTTCCAAAATGGATTTTACCAAAGCACCTTGTTTGGAAGCCAATAGTCCCACCAGTGCGGTCTAGGCTTGGCACCTGGTGTTGCATAAAAGCCCTATCAAACCAACACCAGGAATGGGAGGTATAAAGATAAGTTTATTTTGATCTGCAGCCAAAATAGGCAACTGACCAAAGGCAAAAGAAAAGCAGCATCAAAGTTCAGAGATTATATAAACAAACATCTATCAATCACAAGAATATCACTGATTCCATCACTTACAGCTGGCCATTTGCATAGGATAACAGGTGGAGCCCCTTTCAGGTGATTTCATACATCCCATGATCAGAAAATGGCAGCCAAGAGATTCCTGGAAGTGGAGATTTTGCCATGCTAACGAGACCCAGGGCAACATTCCAGTACAGTTGAATGTGAAACTCTTCCACTGCAACAATGAATTGGTGTTTTGGCTAATGTACTTATCTTTTATTCAGGAGGAGGAAGAATCTAATTAATAGCCTTTAGGAATATGTTATGTTCCTTAAGTACTCTTGATGTTCAGGAGAATTGTAACTCCCTACTGAGTTATTGCCTAGGCCAGAAAGGGCCATTTACACTTCAGTATCGTTAGTAGGCTAAGTGTCTTATAGATATGCATAAGACAGCTCCTGCAGAGTTGCACTAAACAGGAAAAACAAGTTTTCCTATAAATCTTGCTGTGAGAGGGCCTAATAGTTCATGCCCAATTTTTCTAATACAACTAATTCCAAATATATTAAAATGTACTCCTAATCATAGCCTTCATATCCTGGCTGCTGCCACAGAACCAGAAAGCTAAATGTTTTCAGAAAACCACAGGGATTTTCCTATAAAGCAATAAGGTTGCAGTCTTTCACATTTAATAGGAAATAATCCCACTTAAAACAATGCTTACTACTGAGTAATCATGGTTAGCATGCTTGTAAGTACACAAACCCTCCTAGACCAAAACAATTATATTGAATTTAACCATTTATACCCAGACATGATCAGGCTGGGCTCTTTCATTCACTAAACTGGAAATCATTTAAGTTGGTGGAACCTCTTTCCAGTGCATGTACTTAAACATGGAGTGTGAATCTCACTGAGATGATAGGACTAAGCTGTTGAGCAACAAGGATTACTGCCATAACATCATTTCTAGCTAAATAAGACAATTTTCTAAAATGTCTAATTCTCCAGAATGTGCATTTATTATCTTGCTTAAAAGCCTAGTTTGTTGCCTTGAGCCTTACTTTAAAAAGAAGAAGAAGAGATGGAAATAGGATTATCACGTGTCCAAGAAGCTCTGACATATCATCAGGTTCCTATTGAACTAGGTAAAGATCTGCTCGCTTTCACGTTTTACTTTCTTCTTTGATCCTAGGTAGTATCGGAAAAAGATAAACTTGTAGAGCTGTATCAATATCCAGGGTACAATAAGGAGGAACTGACACCTCTGCCAAATGGAGTGGAGCTAGCGGAAATTGTGGAGAAAGTAATTCATGCCCAAGGAAAAACACCCATTGGGAAGGTACTCTCCATACTTCAAAAATGCCAGAATAAGCATTTTAGTAGTAGTAGGTGCATTGCATAAGGTATAAGCACACATTTACATTGTACATGCAGACAGTTCAGCAACTGGGCATGAGATATAAATGTGACTTGTGTCAGGTCTTATTCCGTTCAAATCATGCCACAGTTAAATTGGTGAAGGCAATTAAGGTGCTATAATCCTATTGACATCAGGGTTTAAATAGCTTAGGTAGTTTGGTTGGTTCTGAAAAAAGAGGAGACAGACTGGAAAGTGCAGGCAACCAGTGATTTTTTTTAACACACCTAAACCATAATTTTACAGTTTAATTTTTTTACAGACAACCTGGTGTCAGAAGATGCTGCACAAGTTTCTCAACGCTCCCTGCACCCAAGCTGTTTTACTGGATAGTTTCTGGTGGCTTTTTCTACAGCTCTATCATGTAAGGACAAGACCCCAATACAGGGGTATGGGAGATGATATTGCTCTGGATATTTCACTTCTGATGTTAGCTTTTCCTTCGGCCCAGTTTCTCCTCCTGAGATAGGGCATTGCTGCTACAAACAGTTCCATGTCAGCTCTATCACAAACTGCACATGAGCATTAGGAATCTTTATTGTATTATGGAGATACATGGAGCCTGAAAACTCTCCCTGTGCAGAATTCTGGTTTTGAACTTCCTTCACAATCCTACTTTCAATCCCACACAGAACTTGGAGCTAAAGATATGAGGCAGGTGTTTCTGGCCTTGAAAACCTTGTTTGCTTCTAAAAACAAGCAAAAAGTTGGCCCAGGACAATAGAACATAATCCAAAGCTTTTAATATATATACACATTTGAATCCTGCTCTCTACAAAGGATTTCAGAGTGACATGTTACCTCAGAATAACTCTGTGAGATAGGCTATTTTCCCCCTTTTCATAACTGTGCTGGAGTCATCTGGAAATGGCATGCTATCAGAAAGGAAGATGATCATAGCAGAGAGCTGATCTAGTCCAGGAGGGAGCCTAGTGAGAATAATATATACTTACACTTCGTTTAGCTTCTTCAGTCAGTCAAACCATCTATGAATTTCTCTCCCTACAGCCAAATCAGGAGATTCAGGGATATTTGTTTGACCGCATTGCAGAAAATTATTCCCGGATCCTACTGGGCTGTCACAAGGTTTCCAACCAGGAAAACATTCTTAAAGTAAGTGTGCAAGGATTCTTCTTAAAAGGAAGTGTGTAGACTTCAAACAGGAAAGTAGTAATAGGTCGATTCCCCACGGTCAATTAATCGCTTGATACTCATGCGAAATATCAAGGTTTCAGCAAGAACTCCCTGCTGCTTAACTGCCGAACACAGATTCATCTTGGTTCTAGTGCTCCCTCTCCCCCTTATCACGTGTTTTTTGAAAACTTGCATGGAAGTGCACCTTTAAAAAAAACACACACCGAAACCAGATCGGTGGGGAGGTTCAGAGGCTGAATGTAGGTTTGTTTTCCCGCCATTGGGAGTGACGTGGAGCCTTCCAGCCAATCAGAGCACAGTGGGTTGTGTGCGATGCGCGCGCAGCCTTTTTTTCCTGCACCAGTGGCGGTTACGTTGAAACGTGGCTGCGTGGAACATGATTTTCTGTGCCAACTGTAAAATAAAATTAGACTTTCATGCCAGTGCAGCTGTGTGGGTAAAGCATGTCGAAGCCGCGCATGAACGTAGCTTAGTGTGAAAAACAGCTACCGTTCTATCTATGCATGCGCGTGGTGATGTAGCTGCACACAAAAAAAGAACTTAGTAATAATTGATTGCCAAGAATTAAGTAGCACTTTCAACTAGCTTCTTCATGGTGCCTAATACTGCGGTGGCTTCAAGATTCAGTTTGGTAATTTGTTCATCTGTTAAAAAAAAGGGTGAGCAAGAATCCAAATCAGGCTCATCACTTAAACTTTGTGGGACACATATGCAACATCTGAGAAGCTTCACTTTGCTGCAGAGGCTGAGAAGTGGTGAGCAAGTTGTCTTTCGTGAAAGCTTGTCCACCGTTGCTAACTTTCTCACAAACCTGATGAGACTTCAGTGAACCACAAAGTTGTACCTGATGAGACTTCAGTGAACCACAAAGTTGTAAGGAACACGGTTTGAAAAGAATTGGATTAGAGTTTTGGATGATCTCTGGGTACAAGATGAAGCAAAGCGCAACTATGCAGTAAGGAATGCTCTGTTTTGTTTTCTTTCCTTTGCTTGAACTACAGGTTTTCCCATCATTGCTGAGTCAAACAGTGTATACTTGCTTTTGCTCCTGTTTCACGAGGTCATGGTTCAACACGCATGAATTCAAGGCCCAGCTCTGTGATGTCTTCTGTGAGTGGCTGGGAGGTAAGCAGCCCCTTTCTTCCTACTCCAGGAGTAAAACGGGGTGGGGGGGGATGTCAGTTACCACCAGTTGACACTTTGCTGCCTTATGGTTATTTCCACCCCTCTGTGGTGCAAAAAAACGAACAAAACTCAAAAGAATCTATGGCTTTCTGACCTTTTCATAGATACTTTCATTGTAGAGTTAGATCCCAAATACAACTTGTTATGCTGCCTTTCTTGAACAGCTGTTATCTGTGCCACATTGCAGACTGTTTTTTGCAAGTGAGGGGGCTTTCAAAAGCAATTTGAAACATGGCATAGAGTTCCAAATTAAAAAAAAGAGGTTAAGAAATCCCACTGGGCATGACTAATGCCACCTACAGTGTGCCTAAATCTGTCACACTTTTATTACACCCTTGCTAGGAGTTCATAGCACATATTTTTCTCTCTTCCTCCCTTTTTATGCTCAGAACAATCCTGCAAGGCAGGTCAAAGCATGACTGACTCAAAGTAAGCTTCATAGAGTAGAGCTTGGAACCCAGATACTCCCAGTCTTTCAATTGTACTGACTCTCCGGAGCTCAGTCGTATCCTTTTTATGCTGTTCCACATCATAGGTTACCTTTGGTTTGTTGTCTTGCTCATGTTTCATGTTGCTATTTCCTGGTGTCTGCATGTCCTACATTTTAAGGAAAATAATTACATTGGGTCTTGTTGCCTTGGAGAACAAGCAGTGTAATTTTCATAGTTAGTTCCATCTTCCAAGCAGCAGAATCACACCTCATTTTTCTGTCAATCATCGTAAAGGTTTTTTTCCTTCATCCACATCAATCATCATAATCAAACCAACACAACTCTTCCAAGTTACCTGCAAGTGTACATGTCACCTCTGGTTAAGCCCTAATCCATTCACCAAGAATTTTCCACTGCTTCTCTTAAAATTATTTTTGTGACATCAAAACAAAATGACCCATAGCCTTGTCTAATAAATTAAGAATTATGCTGATGACAGTCCTACACCTGGTTTTCCTCACTGTCAGAGGGCATCAGGGCAGCCAACTTTAATTTGAAGAACTGGGTTTGATTTCCCACTCCTCCATATGAAGCCCGCTGGGTGACCTTCGGCTAGTCACAGTTCTCTCTGAACTCCCTCAGCCCCACCTTCTTTATGAGGTGTTTGTTGTGGGGAGGGGGAGGGAAGGGCATTGTAAGCTGCATTGTGGCTCCTTATGGTAGAAAAAAGCAGGATATAAAAAACAACTTTTCTTCCTTTGTTTCCATCTGTTGTTTTCTGTTTAACAGGTACACTTCATGCTCCTGGGCATTACAATAAATGGGATTATTCCCAACTGGAACCAGAGCGATCCAGGAGAGAAGAGATGTTGTCAGGAAAGAGCAAATTAGGAGCTGGTAAGAATACTGTCCAAATTGACCCCTGTCTCACCAGCGCTGAGCAAAGCAGGCATCTGCTGTGTAAAGCAAAATCCCCCCTATTGTAACTAGGGCCAAAAAAAGAAGAAGAAGAAGAAGAGAGAACTCCAAATTATGCACTGGCTCTTATGGTGCCACTAGCACTTCAGCCTGTTTTAAATTAAAATAAAATGGGTTCTAGACAGGGGTGAGGGAGAGAGTTTCCTCTTCCCCCCTTTTCTGCCCCGCCCCCCCCCCCCCGCCCCCAGGAGAGCCACCCCAGGTTCAGACCAACCTCTGCTCCAGCCAGACTTTCCCGAGGCCGGCACTCATTGTCCTTGTTGGATAGGTCCTGCTGCTTGTTTGGGATGGGGGGCAATGCCTGACTGCATTGCTTTTTGAGGTAGGTTAAATGGAGAGGCTTGGGGTGGGCTAAGCAGGGTGGTGGGCAGCAAACTGCCACTGCTGTACTGAGTCGGGTTGCTTTTTGAGGCTGGGGAAGATGCAGTGGGGAGGCTTGGGGTGGGCTCCGCAGGCAGCAGGCGGCAGGCTCGGCAGGACAGTGCGTGACAAGACACCGCTGCCCCGGCATGCGGGTTTCTTGTTTGGGGCTGGGGAAAGGCTCCTGGGGTGGGAGAGCATGTGGGGATGGAATGGAATGTTGCCCACAAAGGGGCGTGCAGATGCCCGTTGGCTGGGGGTTCGTGGTCAGACATTCCATCTCTTAGGCAATTATGTATGAGTGTGCAACTGCACAGTGGAATAGTTTCATTTACTAAGTTGTTAAGAACTTGCCTGTTGTTTTTATATTGGGATATAATGTTTGAACACTGTGTTTAAGGTTTTTTGACAATTAATTATTATCAGCTGTGATTAATAAAAACCAAAATGGAATCAGGTGGTGTCATGAAGACTAACAACACTACCAAAGCTGAATGAAGCCTTTTCAGTTAGAGCCCACTTTGCCAGATGTGTCAAAGGTGGAATTTAGCCCTCAAAAATTATTTCAATTTATCTATTAATCTTTTAAGGCTCCACAAGATTTTTTTTTTTGGCTTTCTAAACATGACAGTCCTTTTGTGATATTCCATTGTCTTGGCACACGTGTGTTTTGTGGACAACCTGGTGTAGTATTTTTAGGCATAAGAGGCACTACAGTTGCAGTTTCTAATGCTGTTAAAGAAAATAGCTGGGCTGGGCTGTTTTTCATAGAAGTTGGTATCCAGCCATAATGGAATTATTGACTGTTTCTTTTTCTGCCTTGGTAGAATTATTTCTTCCTGGATAAGGAGAACGCGCAGGTGCCCACAGATGGTATTTATCTGTCTGAATCAGAATCATTTTTGCTCTGTTTAGACTCCCAAGGAATTGCTTTCAGAGGTATAGGAAGGAGGAGTGCTTGGATGTAGTTGGTCAGTCAACGATATATGCTAGCCTTTCACAGGAACAATCATCCTAATGTCATAGGGATAATAAAGAATCCCACTAACACAAAATGTCAAATGAACATGCTGTGCAGAGAGTGTACTATGCCCAATGTAAATTGTACTGCAAAGGAGAAATTGAGAATGGTATTATTGATTTCCATCAGATGATGAGGATCCCTTTGGTGCCTCCAAGACTTCTGGCAGTAAAAAAAAGTCACCTTCCTATGTCAGAAAGGTAAAAAAATTATTTCATGGGTACACATAAGTTTGGGAGAGGGAATAAATAATCCCTGATCTTTTTGAGACTGTAGCACCACTATTTGTCTTCTTGCATAGTCCTGCTGCATCCATTAAATAATTATATACCCCTGTTGTAGGGTTCTGTATTGCTAAACTTATTCCTTGTCTCGTAAAGACCTCAGACACAATGTGCCTTCTTTCCTCCTCCTTTCTGCTTGAGACACTCTGTAATATGGGCCATCTGTCTGGAAGATGGAGGGTGAGAGACATGGCCCAAGTGTTGGGGCTTAGATTTTATGCCAGCTCACCATGTAATTTTATAATTTTCTAAAAATGGCACCAGTGGCTATCTCCATGAAGAGGGAAATTACTGCAAGTTGTATGAATAGAATCCCTGTCATTTTTTTCCTAAATGAAATCAGTCTGAATTCAGATTGGATTGAGGGGGAAATTAATCTGATTGCTTGCAAAAATTATCTACCTGCAAACAGCCTCACAGAACTGTTCTATTTGCTTAGTTGGTACAAATTTAAGGTACTCTTCATATATGTATCTTTGCCACTACCAGGTGAATAAGAGCTTTTGTGGGGCCCTTTCAAGTCAGGGAAATGGCATGGGGAAAGGATTAAACCCCCCCCCCCCCCCCCCCCCCCCCATGCCATGGTCCTAATTCAGATCACAGATCTGCACAATTGCTATTTTAAAAGAAAAATGTTTAATTAAGTAACAGAGGCGGAGCTTCAACGGGGCCACCTGGAAACAGCTGGGCCGAGGGGCACCCTTCGGAGGCTCCATCGGTTGAAGTAGCAGCCTGACGGGGCTACTGCTGGATGGTCCTCAGCCCAGCCCCGCCAGGCCCGGCCCTGTACCGACTAAAACAGTGGTGGCGAACCTATGGCACTCCAGATGTTCATGAACTACAATTCCCATCAGCCCCTGCCAGCATGGCCAATTGGCCATGCTGGCAGGGTGTGATGGGAATTGTAGTCCATGAACATCTGGAGTGCCATAGGTTTGCCACCATGGGACTAAAATTAATGGGGGGGGGGCCTGCACCCGGAGCAGGTGTTGCCCTGGGCACCATTTTTCCTCCCTACACCTCTGTTAAGTAATCATGGACTTCACATGTACTCTAAGCTATTGCAACCAGAGGTACAGCCATCTGCTGGCAGAAGGAGTGGAGAAGAGGTGTGAGTGTATTTTGCAAGTATTCTTGCCCATGAGATGGAATACAAATAACCCAGGTGGCCGGGAGGTGCCCGATGCCAAACAAAGGCCACAGCACAAGGAGGGATAGCAGGGATAGATGTTGCAAGTGGGTGCTCTACCCTGCCTTCTGGAGGCAGAGGGATAGATTGTGGCACCGCCATCAAAGCAGCTACCATCTCTGGTGATCCTGGCTGGGATCTTGTCACAGGTACCTACTGAATAACACCCTCTGAACATCACTGGTGAGCAAGCAGTACATGCCTATCTACTTGACAACTGTCCCTGAACAATTTCAGATTTTGATAAAAATGGTTTGTATTTAGTTTTGTAAAGCATAACCACTTCTCCCCTTGACCAGGGAGTATACATATCGCCAGTTACAAAGACTGAGAGAGCAAATACCTGCTTCCACAGCAATCCCCCACCATCATTTTTTTTTCTTTCCCAATCTTTCCCACCCTCCACCTTTTCAAATGAGTCCAAGTATGATGTGGTATTAAATTTTTATTTCATCTCTCTTCCTGTGTCTCAGAGACCTCAATCTTCAAGGCAAAATGTTGGCAAGTCTACTCACAGCCTCCAGAAGTTTTCCTCCAGGAGTATAAATCAGCTGCCTTCTTCAAGAGGTAGCATACTGGGAAGCAAAGGAAATATACTCAGGAATTTTCAACAAGTTCTGTGTTAAAAGAGATCTTCATAATATTTTGTTTTCAAATGTTTGTAGCAGTCAGGATGTGGCGTGCTCCTTACTTCTAAAGCCACACCCGTGTGACAAAAAGATACTATTGACATATTTTTCCTATAGCAATTTAGAAGTGTAAGTGGCAGTCTTAAGTAACTGGTGTGCACTGGAGAGATAGAATGGTGTGCTTAACCAAGTGATAATGCAGAATGTCTAGAGCAGGGGTGTCTAACTCTGGCGCTTCAGATGTTCATGGACTATAATTCCCATCAGCCCCTGCTGGCAAGGCCAATTGGTCATGCCAGCAGGGACTGATGGGAATTGTAGTCCATGAACATATGAAGTGCCAGAGTTGAATACTTCTGGTCTAGAGGAACCTTTGGAGCAAAGAGCATGGGATTGGGAAGTTACAATGACCTGGGGATAAGCCTATATGAGCAGCCTTAGCAGCATCACAGTTCAGCAGTACAAATGCCCCTCAGCAATACAGTTGCCAACAGCCTGGAGAAAAACACATCCTGCTTCATAAACAGAGGTTTCCTGTGTAGAAATGGACAGCTGAAACTTGTCATAGCATGGAAGTAAATCTCATCCCATTAAGCCTCTGTTAAAGAGACAGGACCTTTTTTCCTCTGGGTGATTCGCAGTCCTACTCAGCTCAGGCCCAGTCAGTGGCACTAGTGATGGGCATTGTCTAACCCATTGCCAGCTGGCAATAGTGAGGCAATGGGTGAGATAATTGTTGTTTCTGCTGAACAGTTCAAACTAAGTCCCCCCCGTCCCCCACCCCCACCCCACCCGGTCCTGGTGATACTAGCAAGGGTACTGGGTGCTTGGTTCTGTTGGCTGCCCGCTAGGAACATTCCTGGCAGTTGAAATGGCCAGTCCACCCTAGCAGTGAGCCCTTGTTTCAGCAAGCCCAGCTGGAATTCCCAAGCTCTGCTACACCCAGGTCACATTTGGAAATGTACAAGCAGTTCCCACATGTGCTCCAAACAGCCCAATGTCCCATTCCCTCATTTTGTCTTCATCATTTTTTTTAATGGTGCTGGTTAATGTTTAAGCAAGAATACGTGGGAATACAAGTTAACTTTGGTAACTTTGGCTCGTGTCCAGTGCTACTCGTACTGTGAGAGTCCCACCCTTTGAAAATATTCTCTGGATGTTGTACTGGTTTTTCCCAAGAAATGCAGTATAGATTACATGCTCAATCCAGAGATTCATGCTGTATCTGGGGTTATAAAAATAAGAATCACATATGGAAAGATCCTTACTTTCACTTTGAATTAATGGTTGATTCAGGGCCATGTGTAGATGTTCATTAGTGTATATGGTTGGGAATCAGGACTGACCCAGTTTTCTCCAGGCCCACTGAACATCTTACATGGGACATCATATTTGCATAGTTGCCTAGGCACATGGAGCTGAATGTGGGTAAGCCCAAACCTTCCACCTGGGCACTCAAATTTGTAGTTGGAGCTTGTATAGACCGTATACAAACACCATAGCCAGACTTTGGGCAGGCCACAGGAGCAAAGGGGAGGGACAACCTGTTTTAATCCTGATTACCTCAGATTTGCATAGAGTTGCAATCTCCTTAAATGAAATAGGTATTGGGCTGAAAGAATAATATAGGGAGCAAGCCTAGTCAGATCTCCTCAGAAGTGTATGCGTGTATGTGTGTGTGCATGTGTATTCTCTCAGGTCACAACTGACTTATGGTGACTCCATAGAGTTTTCAAGGCAAGAGGTGTTCGGAGGTGGTTTGCCATTGCCTGCCTCCATGTGGGCTGAGAGAGTTCTGAGGGAACCGTGATTGGCCCAGTACAGTTCATGGGAAGGAGTAGGGGAGCTAACCCGTTTCTCCAGATTAAAGTCTGCCACTCTTAACCACTACACCATTCTTGCTCCAGATCCCTTTTATTTGCGGGAGGGGAGCCAGGATAGTATTCTTCAGATTGCCACCGTAGTCACTCAGCTGTGATATATAGTTCTCCTTTGAGAAAGAAAGATGCATTCAAATGTTTGCCCTTCAAGAAAGATGTTTGCCTTCAAGAAAGATTTATTCAAATGTTTGCCTTTCATAGTTTGACACATTAATCAGATATGTAATAAAAGATATCTTACATGGTAACTGACTATTAAGTAACAAATCACTGTGTTGTTTTTTCCCCAGAAAATACATATTTTCATTTCCACTCAGTGTTGCATGATGACCTGGTCAGGCAGACGGATTCATTGAACAAACAACGAAGCACCTCAAAAAAGAGGCTGAAGATTGCTTACCTTCCCAGAGAGGTGTTATAATTTAGGGAGAGGGGAGATTTTCAAATGGCATAATTACTGGTGGTCCTGTTGTTAGATAAAGATACATTTCTTACGGCTAACATGATGAATATCAGGCGCTAGGCAAAAAGGCCTAAAGATTCTTTTCATTTTTTTCCAGATAAGAATTGTAATTTTTTTTGAGACTTAGAGATAACACAGAAAAAATCAGCTCTCCCTAGGATAGTGAAATGGAAATGGAACATTGGGAATGAACCAACAAGCAATAAGAATTCTGAAAATTAGGCATTGCTACAGAATGTAGTGATGGCCACAGACATAGACAGTTCTCCTGATGAGGCAATTATTATTATTATTATTATTATTATTATTATTATTATTATTATTAATTCAATTTCTATACCGCCCGATCCCCAAAGGGCTCCAGGCGGTGAACAACATAATATATACACAATAAACAGGAGCAAATCCGGTATAATACAAACATAGGCTCCGTCAATAAAACATCTTAAAATACATAAAAACAGCGGCTAACTCTTTAACAGCGGCTAAGAGAACATCTTGCATGTATGATTCCTACTCCTTCCTTTAGAGAGGCAGGAACTGAATTTTCTTTTGCTTCCTGTGTCATCTTCAATTGACATTTGACACTATTCCCTATACAAATGATCTTGGGAGTGTGCAGGATTAGAGCCATACTGGTAACCAGACTTTCGTTATGTAGAGAAACTTTTGTGAATGTTCAGGTGGGGTCTGCAGGGAATTTGCAGAATCAAGGCTACCTAAAAACAATACTTCAGCTTCTGTGGAAATCAAAGTGAAAGTCCCAGGATGGTGTTTTGCATAAGGCATCTTTAGGTCATTGCCACCTAGTTCCCAGCCATGATACAGTAGCAGCCCTGCAAACAATGGAGGTGTTCACAGGGTGGCTGCCATTAAGTCAAACAGTTCTGTTTGCATGCAATAGATGCTACATTAATCTGCAAATGGACAGTACATCGGAATTGAAGATCAGGGATTCAACAGTCTGTTTTATACACTAGAATAAGATATATCAAACAAAACAGACAGTGAATTTTCAGATCTTTCAAAATAGGCTTTGCTGTCAAAATTTGAGCCCCAAATTTATCATTAAAATTCATATTTAAAATACAGCATAAATATTTGGCTGCTTAGGAATTCTATAGCAGTATAGGGTTGTTGTTTTTAAAACAGTTGTATTATCAAAATGAGTGAGATTCACCTCACTCATGGTAGGAACTATTACCTGTGTAATGTACAGTATTCCTTGATTGGAGGCCACTGTTGACAGTTGACTGTTGTTGTCCATGTATGTCTTCCAGTCACACCCAGCCTGTCGTGGTCCTGAGTTCACCTGGCATCTCTTGAATATCAGCGGCCACAGCCCATTAATTCAGCACTTCCTCCAGAGTCGGAATAGCGAACCAAAGACAGGCTGTGACATCTTTCTGTCTAGGAGGGAGATCAGCAAGCCTTTGCCATATCTTTATAATACCAGTGGAGGAATGGGATGGGAAATTATTATACAATTGTGTTTAATTCACAGCATAGAAGTACAGGGTTACTTTACTGTGCATGAGCTGGTTAGCTTGTTGATAAATTCCTTAGATACTACGCTTGATTAATCTGTCTTTGAAAATAATTTCCATTCCATCATTGACAACAGAAATTAGGTCTTGCCATGGAGCCTCAGTGATGAAGCTGTATGAATAGTAAAAATATAAAAATATTGGGATATTATAGGAAAGTTACTTTTCAAACTAGGTTTGGAGGTAGGTATCTTGAGCTCCTCTGATGTGTGTCGAGGATTCCTCATCAAGAACATGGAGGAAACGTCCTTGAAAACCAGAACTTGCTAATGACTACAGGGAACCAGTGGGTGTATTTTAGACCAGAGGAGGCCAACTTTTACATTTCTGGGATCTACTTTGGTTTTTTTTCAAGAGCCCTGGGAGTTGCCCATCTCAAAATGGCACCTCAGTGGGTACAGCCAGTCAGAATGAAGGATTGTACAAAAATTACTGTGTTTAACAGCAGGTCTGCAGCGCTCAGGTGGGGAAGCTTTTCCTCTGCTGTTTCCCCAAAGCAAATCTACCACCACCCTAAATTGTCACTTGTTCTCAAGTGGAAATAACAGCTGCCTCTTAATAGTATCCTATAATAAAGAATACTTAATAGAATACATCTTAAGCCAATAGATATAGAATAGCAATGCTTTTTGTAGATGCTGTTGTTTACTGAGTTCTATTTCCATGTCCTTCGTGACTTCAAAACTTGTTTCCCAATTTTATTCTTTTGATTATGCTTGATCATAAGCAATCACAGCAAAACTTTCCTTTACACTTATAATCACTGCTTCTGCTGAGACCTATGCAGATCTGATTAAACAAAGTTTCAGCAGCCTCCGCCAGAGTCACAGAGCTTATAGAAAGGCATTTTTGAGACACCAGAGAGAAATGAAGAATTTTGACCAGCAGTGCAAGGAGAACCTAGAGCTTTTCAGGTACTTAAAGTGACTACAAGTGCAACTTAATTATAGCATCATGATCTCAGAGAGGGACGCAGGAGTCCTTAAGTATCTTTCCATGATCATTTTCTTGTACAATGAAAGTGTTGTTTCTCATTGGTTTATTTGTACTGTGAACTGTCATGCTAGCTAATAGCTCAGCTTATGCACTCTTGGTATTTTCATCATTATTTACATGGTTCTATACTCAGATCTGAAGAAGTGTGCTGTGACTCATGAAAGCTCATACCCTGGCAGAAGTTTTTTTAATCTGTAAGGTGCTGCCAGACTCTCATGTTTATAATGACCTGCAGTTAAACTTTGCATACAGACCACATGTTCCCCTCTACGTTGCATTTCTTGTGTGGATTTGGCAGTTTCCCTGCAGTTAAACTGTAATATTTTGTGACCCTAGGGAAAAATGACACACTTTCACCAGAGACCACATTCACTGCTGTTGCACTTGCTCTATGAAATATATTTATATGAGTAGCATAGGCTTTTGAAATTTTAAAAAATGAACTATTTTGAGGTTGTGTGCTTTCTTTTTCCCATGTTAGACCACTCTCCTAAGTAGATTTCTTTCAGCAGCACTAAGACCAACTCATAGGAACTTGGGGCGTTTCCCCACTCTCCCCTAACCCCCCTATGCCTCACGCTGCTCTCAGCGCACAGCATCCCTGGCACGCGCCCAGGTGTCCCCACGACCCCACGTTCTGCACGGGGTCATCAAAAGGCGCCGTTTACAAGAGCGCCAGGGATGCCGCGCGCTGAGGGGGCGCAACAGCGGCAGCGTCGCGGGGACTGCCTGGGGACCCCGCACTACTCGAGGAGAGTAGTGTGGGGCTTAAGGTAAGTGGGGA
This sequence comes from Sphaerodactylus townsendi, assembly GCF_021028975.2. Taxonomy (NCBI): domain Eukaryota; kingdom Metazoa; phylum Chordata; class Lepidosauria; order Squamata; family Sphaerodactylidae; genus Sphaerodactylus; species Sphaerodactylus townsendi. The sequence continues at coordinate 38,990,711 of NC_059430.1, read as the reverse complement.
AAGGCCCTTGGTTGCCTTTTCCTCATCCATTACATGTGGATAAGATATCATGTAATTGTCATTTTAAAAAGCCCTTGCAGTATTGCATACTTCTGCCAAGTTGCAATTGAGATACATTTTGAATGTATGGAAAGGCCATTAACTAAGAGTAGAAGTAGGGTTGCCAACAGCTTAGAGAAAAAAAGGTCCTGTTCCTTTAATATAAGTTTTCTGCATTTAAATAGGCTGCTGAAGTTTTTTATGGCATGGAAGTAAATATCATCACCTGATAAATAACATCACTGTGTTAAAGGAAGAAGGCATTTTGTTTATCTAGGCAAAGGCATACCTAAGGTGGACAAGCGAGGGCTCATGCCCACAATCTGCTTGGGGGGGGGGGGAGAGCATCAGGCAGCCCACAGCCCCTCAACCATTAAACTGCCCCCCCCCCCCCGACCACTGAACTCCATGTGGAGTTCAGGAACAGGGCGTGCAGTTCAAGTAAACACAGTAAACACAGTTGAACAGTGGACCTGGGCCAAGCCTTGAACTGCCCTCCAACTCCATATGGAGTTGAGGGCAGACGTAGCTCAACACTGGCCAGTGCTTGCTCTGGACACCATCTTTAGTAGATATGCTCCTGTCTCCAGGTTGTTGGCCATCTTAGGTAGAACTAAAACTTTGTGCAAGTGTAACCACCTCTTGGATTTTCTTTAGTTTCTTACACTGAATTAGCAGATCCTCTGTTCCTTTAAACCATTCAGATTGATTCTAGTCCTCTTTTTTTCTTCTCATTTGCCTCCACAGACAAGAGGAACAAGAAGAGATTAAGAAACAAAAGGCAGAAAAAAAGAAAGAGTTGCTTTCTCTTCGCCCAGATGGACTAGACACTAAACCCAGGGTTTCAAACTTACCAAAAATATACATCCAGGAACCTGATTCAACATGAGTTCTTTGTAATAGAGATTGCTCTACTTATAGCTGAACAGGGATAAAAATATCCTTTTCTGATTAAGTGCAAATATTTGATGTCAACAGTAATAATAAACATTCTTCTCTCTGCTTTATAGAAGATATTCTGAAAGAAAAAATAGATTTTGTACAAAGAGATGTAAATACATTACTAATTACAAACACTTTCATTAAATATCGAGGAGTCAAATGTTAAAGATTATCTTGACCCTGAATTGGAGCTTTAATGAAAATTGGAGCTATAAATGACAGAAAAAAATCTGCCTTCAGAAATTTTGATTTTGCTATTATTGTATACACAGATTACATAACAGTGTGCCTTAAAGGTGACATTTCAGTGTTCATCTTTTTTCCCTCTCGTTTCCACTTTTTTCTTGTAAGAAAAATGCAGATAATAAAATTTACCACATTCCAAATATTCTAAGGTGCAGCTTTTCTAAAAGCTAAAAATGTTAGCCTAAACACATTGTTTTTAAAACTCTACCATTTTGCGTTTAATATTGACATTATCTTCTGTTTATAGTGACATTATCTTCTGCCTAATATTGACATTATCTTATTACTGAATCTGCATAAAACAAACTCAGAATACTACAATATTACAATGATAGCAATTTTGAATATATGTTTCATGCAAGTATTATGGGGGAGAGATCAGCGGCTGGTCTCTCCAAAGGCCCGGTGGAACAGCTCAGTCTTACAGGCCCTGTGGAACTCACCAAGATCCCGCAGGGCCCAGACAGCTGGAGGAAGAGCATTCCTGAGTGGAGACTAGCCCAGAGGTAGGATCCAGCAGGTTCTCACCAATTCCCGAGAGTGGGTTACTAATTATTTGTGTGTGCCGAGAGGGGGTTACTAATTGGGTCCGCTTTTCCATCTCCACGCCCTCGCCTCCCCGAGAGGCATACTGCCTTTGAACATGAAGGTTCCATATAGCAATTGCGACTAATAATGTAACTTCCTGAACTGGGTTAATCCCTTTCAGGTACTGCAATTCATTGATTCTCAGCCTTTCGTACCTTTTATCTCACCAGTCTCTATCAAAGAACCTGTGCGTTTCACCATTGCTGTGTACAGATTTGTGAGTTGGGGCATTTTCTATAATGGGATGATGATTTACCTAAAATGGAATCTGGAGCCAAAAATCTTTTGATAGGAATTAGTGGTGGGGTGAAAGCTTGCCCATTGGTGATCCAACTCAGGTTTTGCCCAGGGCTTAGGTTTGCCTAGGTACACCTCTGTCTCCTTGGCGAGGGAACCTGTTACTAAAATTTTTGGATTTCACCACTGGGCTAGCCGCATCATTGAGTGGCCAGGGACCACCAGCAAATTGGCCTCTGCCGAACGCAGAGGTTGAGCAGGGACATATGAGGTAATGCGGTCCCCCATCTATATATATATATAAAGCTAACACTGTTTTTGTTGATGACAGCATACCTCAGTAACTGCTGGGCCAATTCCTCTGAAAATTCCCAGCCACCATAGTCAGCCAGGCGAGAGTGTTTTTAGATGTTCACATACCTGAAATTTCACATCTGGTCCAGGTAAAACACCTTTTTCCTGGCACTCCCTGGGTGAAGGACATGCAGCTGCTTGTGTGCAACTGTCACCCTTAGAATGTTTGTGCTGCTTAGAATGTTCACTCAGACAGCCAGATATGAGCAGTGGAAACAGTACACAGGCAGTAACTCCAGTGGAAGTGAAACACATACACACACATACACACGAGGGAGAGGGAAGGGAGGGAGAGGGAGGGAGGGGTGGCATGCAAGGGAAGAGAGGGAGGGAGAGGAAAGGGAGGGAGGGGAAGGCATGCAAGGGAAGAGAAGTGAGAGAGGGGAGAGAGTGAGGGGTGGCATGCAAGGGAGGGGAAGCAAGGGGCCCAGCATCTTGATATGACCCACCCACCCTTCCTAGCTGGAGGGAAAAGGGAAGGGAGGGAGGGGGTGGGAGTGGCATGCAAAGGGGGGAAAGAGAAGTGAGGAGAGGGAAAGAAAGGCGTGAGGAGGCTGACATGCACGGGACGGGAGGGAGGGGGCAGGCACCCTAGATTCCCTGAATACTGCGGTTACAGTTAAGAAACCAGGCACGCATTACTCAGGAGTAAGCTTGGTACAGCAACTGTGACATACTTTGAATGTCTGCGTCGCATCCCTCAGAGGGTTTCCTCAGAAGCGACACCCATTGCCCCCAACCAAACTTACTCCCAGGTAAAGGATCATGACCAGCCAGCCTAGATGTGTGGGAGGGGTGCCTTTCCATTCCCCCCCCCAGGAATGCGGACACACACATCAATGACATCGCATAGTATCAGGCTGCGTGTTTGCATGAGCACATACTGCTGGCCTCTGCAATTGATTTGCTGCTACTGTTCCTTTTCCATTTCACCACAATAAGCCAAAGCAACGTGTGGCTGGGCCCCGCTAGTATAATATCATAGGGCAGTTTGCTTTTTGCCTAGGCAGCTTCTAGTGGTGTACAGGGTAACATGCTCCCTTGCACTTAAAAAGGAAGTGGCCCTCCTATGTCTGTGAGGACAACTGCTGGGCCATTTTTGAGATAAAGGGTACATTTGAGCTTTCAGGGCTGCCTAACTTGGGTATTACTTTTCATATATCTCATTATCATTTCCGTGTTCATTAAAATATAGAAAAATACAATTTTTACTGTTCCTACAAGTTTTATGTCTCCTTTGACTTCTGGCCTCTGAATCGTGTACCACACTGTACTACGCATTCTTTAGTGTTGAGCTTTTGCCAGCATCTAACTGCTAAGCATTTGGCCTAAAGAGAAAACCTTCTTGAATCTTTGGTCACATTGGTTATATAGATCCATTATATATTTTTAATATCAAATGCAATTTTTAGGCCTAATTTCTTGCCCCACACCAGCATACTTTTGAAAAATTGCTACTCTTAACCCCCTTTGCACTTGGGCTTTCTTTGTGTCTCTACCTCCTACAGTGGCCATTTTGTGGTCCCCACCCTGTGTCAGAATTCCAAAGATGCCCGAAAGGTTAACATGAGATGACTAATCAGATCCTTTCTCAGGGCTTAAATTCAGATGTATTCTGGACTTTCAGGAGTAGCTACCAGATTTTGCTGCTGGAATTTTACCAAGGCATATGTGAAACTGCCTTTAAGCATGTTTAAAACCTTTCCCCCTAACCAGAGGCAGAGTAAGGGAGAACTGTGCCTGGGGCGCGTGCGAGCCCTGTGCCCCTGCTGCGGTGGCGCCTGCCCCGACCTGCCCCGGAATGCCCCTGGAACGCCCCGCCATGCACCCTTCACTGCTCTGCCCAGGGTGTCACACCCCACCCGGTCCCATTGGTGCTACACCACTGCCCCTAACCACTGAGGGATAGCCACAGTTCACCAACACAACTGATGGGTGATGCAGAGCTGTGGGCTCTTTTTACAATTTACAACTGAAGAAACCTTTTCTTGGTGGTAAGCCCACTGAATAAAACAGGACTTGCTTTTGCATGGACCTGTTTAGGATTGCTTCCTAAGTATTGTCCTGCCTTATAATGAAGCTGCCTCTGGGAAGGTAAATGGTAGCTACAGATCATTCCTTCCTCTCATGAAGTTTGATGGACACTTGCATCTAAAACGTGGGGCACATGTTCATTTTAAATATTTCCAAACAGGCCTCAGCCCTTTTCCTTTTCATGCTTTTTACAAACTTGCTGAGAGGCATGTGTATTTTATATATATTTATCTGTACTGAACACATAATGTAAGAATTAGATTGGTTCTGGGATGCTGGGATGGGATTACAGAAGTCCCAAAGTATAAATATGGTTCAAACAACTGCATAATAAGCTGCTTGCAATTCTGGCCTTTGAAATGGGTACATTTAACACACTTTTGCCTTTTTTTTCTGATGTGCCTTCCTTGTGACAAAGCAGTGAAAAACTCCATGCCTCAGTTGAGTGATTATTTTTCTCTTCCACACACCTTCCTCAGTCTACTCTTCCACCCATTGAGCAGCAAAGGTGCTGCTGGCCTAAACCCCTCCTGTGAAGTTATTCCTTGTCAGGTTATCAGCAAGACTGTGAACCAATCAGGAGCTCAAAACTGGTGGCCTTTTCCCCTCCCCTTTCCTTCTTTCTCCTCTGGGCCTTGAAGCGGCATATAATATGATTTGAATCCACCGAAAGACCTACTACAATTACTTAGGTGGCTGGTATTTTATCAGTTTGGGGCTGGAAGGTAGCATGGTGCCTAAATCTTGTGGGAAGCAAATGTAGGTAGGCAGGTTTGCCTGGCCTCAGGTCTTGACCTTGTATCTGGGCCAAGCTACATGTGATATTTGCAGCTCCATGACTGCCACTTCAGATGTGTGATAAATATTATTCCTGCCTTTAAGTTCATCTGCTGTTCCAGGTGCCATCCCTCACACCATTTTGAGCCACTCAGTTCTGCCTCTGATCTGACAGGTATCCCTTCTCATTCCCAGATTCCAGCTTTCAGGAGATCTGTCATATTGCAAATGTGGGTAGGATGACTGATTCCCATCTCTGGATGTGATTTTGCATTCTACAACTCCACCCCAAAGCACATTTATCTTGTTCTGGAAGCCAAGGCTTCTTTTTCTCCTCAGATCTGGCATCTCCGCCCCTCACAGGACTGCCGGCACCCTGGGGGGCGGGGGGCGGAATGCCCTCTCTTTAATAGAGGCTTAATGTGTGGAAATTGGCAGTGTAAGCTCTTCATGGTATGGAAGTAAATAGCATCTGATGAAAACATTCCATTAACCCTCTGTTAAAAATACCCCCCCCCCCCCCCCCCGGCAGTGCCATAGTAGATTGGACAGATTTGCCACCTAAATACTTTAGGGACAGCCTGCAGCAGCAGGCCTGTTTGTTTAAACCTGAGTTGACCCCCAGTCAGATATAAAGTGGAGATGGGGCCCCAGTTTTTGAATGGGGGGGAATGAAAGAATCCATGCCTACTGCTTGCTTCCTTGTAGCCTGCCCTCATAAACTTTTCTCCCAGTCAGCTCTCTTCCATAGCCCAGTCACAGCTAAATTGTGAAAAGACAAGCCACAGGCCGAGAGTGTTCATCTCCCTAGACTTTAGGGTTGCCATCCACCAGGTGAGGCCTGGAGGTCTCCTGAAATAACAAACAACCCCCAGACCACAGAGGTCAGTTCCTGTAGAGAAAACAGCTGCTCTGGAGGATGGGTATTGTACTTTCTGCCCCACTACAGATGAATTAATCGCTTTTGCTTAAAAAGATGGGAGAGCTACCTTTCACAATACATGGTTGAGGCAGACCTGAATTTAAAGAAAGGAGTCTAACCTTCCTTGTAGACTGAGTCCGATGAGAACCGTTAGCAACTCTGCCAACATCAGCAACTCTGATTCAATATGTAATATTGTAATGAGTGACTATTTTCTTGTAATAGGTTGTATCATCATTTATAGTTTGAATCTAATGAAAAGCATTGCCTACAGAAGCAGAATAAGGAGAGCCAACACTCTTTGGGATATAAAATGGGCCAACTTTATTCAATTTTTTGTTTACAGACTTTTTGTCTCTCTCTGGTTTGAATACTTTTCAGCTCAAATTATTTTTGGAGCCTACTTAGCCCCAGTTATAAGGGATGACAATTACAGTCTTATGACAAGCAGTAATGATGTTATATTCCAAACCTACAACCATGTGACAGACCTGATTACTTTGTATGCTTTAACATTATCTAATTGCCTTCTACAGGACTGACTGAAATTTATCTTTTCTTTGACAATGAAATCAATGGAAGATCAGGTAGTACAGGAAGAACCAGGGTACCAAGATGACGAGGTATGGATGCAAAGTTAATTTATCAGTGATTCTCAGCATCTTTAGTGGTTGTGCTCTTCAGAAAGATTAAATGGTATTGAACAAAGAAGCCATGCGGTTGTTGGTCCCTAAGCAATATTTATAGATAATGTGCAAATACACTATAAAAACTGCTATGCAATCTTTCAAACCATTTTTGAATAATAGATTATTAAAATAAAATATAGGTGGCTGTATATCAAAATAACCGAAATGTTTTCCTCCCATTTAGGAATCCTTCTTCCAGGACATTGATCTGCTACAGAAGCAAGGGATTGTGAGCATATGTTTATATACTTAATACACACTAATGCACTCTTGTGTTCAAGCACTTGATCTGAAAGTACAGCATCCAAAATCTTTGATGAACTCTCCTCATTACACTAATTATATTATTAGTGATTAAATTTCTGGATTCATGAGCATCAAGAGTTCAGGCTACATTGGCTTCTTTTGCAGAATGTGGCTGATATTAAAAAGTTGAAATCGGTGGGCATTTGCACAATTAAAGGAATTCAGATGACAACAAGGCGGGCACTATGCAATGTGAAGGGACTTTCAGAGGCCAAAGTGGAGAAGATTAAAGACGCAGCCAACAAACTTATAGTAAGCCAAAGCTACTACTCATCCTTAACCACTGTCCTGTGAGCCTTTGAGCATTTCCAGGGTTAGAATAGCTATAGGGATGGATGCCAACTAGTACAAATGGAACTGCCTTGTCTACCAGCTGCAACCTACTCGAGCCCTGAAATTATGCTCTGGGAGTCAGTGGACCACCAAGAATAGAGTGGGAACAAAGTGGAAGTTTGCAGTAAAGGGAGGGAATTAACTAACATATCCTCCCCCTTCTACCACAAAGTGCCTTCTGCAAGCAGAAAAGATTAGAATTCAAGCTGTATTTATTATACAGTATTATTAATCTAATTTATATACATATATTTTCTATTATGGAGCTCCAGATGGCATAAATAGGGTTCCCAGGCGTCTCCCACTGATGCCTAACTACATAATACATTGCTCCTGGACCAGTGAGTGTCTGGCTGAAACTTGCATTCCAAAGCATACAGGATCTGTGTTCATCCCCATTAAGTACAATTGCAGTCTTGTGATATTTGAATGCAGGATAATTCTTGAATCAGATTGTTCTTCAAGTTAGAGCCATCTAAAGTCAAGTAATCCATTTTGCTTGCTTTCTGCTTCCCCCAGGAACCAGGATTTCTGACTGCTTTTGAGTACAGTGAGAAGCGCAAGAGGGTATTCCACATCACCACAGGGAGCCAGGAATTTGAGTTAGTAAACAGGAAATATTGTTCAATGTATTGTCGAAGGCTTTCACGACTGAATTCAACTGGTTGTTGTGGGTTTTTTGGGCTGTGTGGCCATGGTCTACCAGACCATGACCACACAGCTTGGAAAACCCACAACCACCAGGAAATATTGCTGTTTAACATTTATCCTGCACAATTTTGGTTGTTTGCTGGCAAGTTTATTTCCAGACCCAATTTAATATAAATCAATTTGCCCTAGCTATGTAAGCTAATCCTACAAAAGAAAAAAAATTAAATGCACAGGTTGCCACCTGGGACATGAGCCAAAATATGCTCAATCTACCTTTAAAGCATAGGTGTCAAGCTCACGGCCCTCCCTGCATGCTGGCAGGGGATGATGGGAACTGTAGTCCATAACACCTGGAGGGTCGCAAGTTTGACATCTGTGCTTTAAAGCATAATCTTCTCTTTTTATTAGTAGGGTGGAAGTGGGGCACTTGCAAGGACTTTCAGGGAAGAAGTACTATTCTCTCTGCTGCTTCCTTCTTCCTCCTCTTTTTCTTTGTCCCCCAACCTTTCAGTTGTGAGCTTACCTCCCCCTCTCTCCATCCCTTTGTCAACCCAGGTCACCCAGAAGACTCTGCTCTCCTTTCTCCTTTCCCTTCCTCCTTGCAACCTCTTTCCCCCTCTATCCCCTGCAGCTGCCCACCTTACATCCTAGCGGGGCCACATAATGTCAGGAACCATCTGGGGTAGTTAACGAATCCAAAATGCCACCTAAACACCAGTTTTTGCTTTCTTCCTTCATTTTTGTTTACTTTGAGGTTTTCTGTACCTTCCCTATTCTTGCCCCCTGCCCCAAGTTTTCAATTTTTTCTGCAAACCTGAGGGTTGCCCCACGAGGACTGCCCCTATTCCTAAGTGGTCCCATTGGGGATTTTAAAAAATCTGCATGGTGGGACAAAATTGAAAATTGTATATTTTACATTTGGCTGAAAAAGTGTGACTGGCTCAAGGTCACCCAGCAAGCTTCCAGGGCAAAAGCAGGGATTCAAACCCAGGTCTCCCAACTAGCCCAACACTCTTAATCACCACACCACACTTTTACCAAACAAGCATTCATTTAGAGAATGTTTAAAATAGACGTATAGAAAATGTATACAGAGCAAATACAAACAGTTCCTGGAAATGTGGGTGAATGCAAAACATTGGTCATGGAGTAGGTAGTACGAAGCAAGAATATTTCAGCATGCACTGGGAGTCCAGTCACGGGGTTGCAAAGGCCATAAGCAACTAGTTCATAGAAGGGGAGAACGTATGTTCCAGGCCTGTAAGTTCACAGTCCATGGTGAGGGAGCAGGCCTCTCTGCAGCAGCGGATGGCAGTGCCTAGTCGGTCTCACCTGTGGCCATGGGTAGTTCCCCTACAGTCCAACACAGACAGGATTGAGTTCATTTATTTCAGTGGTCTTGCACCTGATTCCGTGTTGGATTGTAGCTAAAGTGTTTAAATATAATCAGAAAAGAACCTGAGAAACTCTAGATGTAGCTAGATTTAACTATTATTAATTCTATAGTGAGACTTCTGTAGTTACCAGCTCCGCAGTCACTTGCAGATACAAAGGTTTATTGGGTCCTTCTGTTTCAAGGGCCTTCCTGATACTCATCTGCTTATCCCAGAGCTACATTGGGTTTTAATAAGCTAATGTTGAAATCTACCTTTTAGAGTTTCCATTAACACTTAGACCAGCTGCTAGATGGTCCCCCCCACCCCCCACAAGGCTCTCTCCACTCATCCTCTTCCTGAGAAAAGAAACTAGTGGGTGGAGGTTGCTGGGAAATTTAATCCTTGGACTCAGCGTTTCTAGTGCACTTATCAAAACAGTTTCTTAAATTTGTTGTTACAGTGAGTACTTTGCGCAGAGTAATTTGCAGTGTTTACAAATATAATTAAGAAATATTTCCTTTTCTGAGGTCATCTTTTGAGTCTGAAGGGCATTTTTGATAAACAACTCACAAAACACCCAGATTGGGATGATTTGATAAGATAAATGAGATTTCATTTTTAACAGCATGAGGAGAAGAGTAGAATGAGTGGAAGTCAAAAGCACCCTCCTAGTCCACACAGCATAATAATAATGGATTTCATCTATTATTTTTGAATCCGGGTCTATTTTAGTCCACTTGTCCTTCACATGGGTGCCTGTTTTTCATGAAGGAAACAATCTGTTTTCTTTCTGCTCCTTCTCATGAATCTACTTTTTTTTTACAATGCATAAGTGCAGGTGCAAATGTAACCTCAGCTTGTGAGTTCTGTGGGGCAGTACTTGGAAGGAGTTGCAAAGAAACTAAATTTAAAACAAAATGGTTTACTTTCTTAACCAATAACACTTTTAACATTTAACACATTACAGTCCTGTTCAGGTTGCATTTTCAAGTCCTTATATTTACAGTCTACTGATATTGCCAAGTCCAATTCTTCTTTGCAAGTGGGTTGGCTCCTGAAGACTCCAAGGGCTTGATGAACACAGGATTCAACATGATGAAGGTTTCCAGGAGAACTCTCACCCATTGCAACCACAAAACCCCTGAAACAATAAACTTCAACATTTACAACATAGCAAAAATAAACAACTACCTTCCCACTAGTTCCCAACAACATTGCAGCTACCTTAACAAGGTGTTAAGGGCTTATACAAATCAAGGTCCGAGTTGGGTAGCCTTGTCTCCTCCAAAGGACAGGAGCTCTGCAGCCTCCTGCTGCTTTGAGTCTCCACCCCTTTCTGGGTCAACCCATTCTGAGCATGGGGGTTACACAAACATCCTGTTTTTCCTGCATTCTGATTGGCTGTTCCATCACCCCAATCCCCCTTCACCCGCTTCTGCCTTCTGCTAAGGGAACGCTTCTGATTGGTGGAGAATCTACAACAACCCCAAGAGCCCAAGCAAAAAAAAAAAGTCTAATAAATGTACAGTAGTAATTCCACAGAATGTATTCAGCGTCTATAAAATAAGACACTTTAAAAGAAATGTCCTGTTTACTAGGAACCAGCTAACTGTCAATACAATTTTGTACTGTTCCAATGTGTTCCTTTTTTTTTTTAATCATGGGCATATTTTTATTAGAGCAAAAAATTATTTAATTTTCTTATTTTGTACCATTTTACTTTCTCTTTCTCCCTCCCATCTGCTCCTTCAGTAAACTCCTAGGTGGTGGGATTGAAAGCATGGCAATCACAGAAGCCTTTGGAGGTCAGTATTAGAATGCACTGCACACGCTAATTGTTAAAGCAATTGCAATTGTTAAGCAGGACCTAAAGCAGGAGAGGAGAGCATTTGGCCCAGACCTCATAGAATATGTCAATAAGGACTGATGGAAATTGTAGTCTATGAACATCTGGAGCACCAGAGTTGGACACCCCCGCCATAGAGTCTATCCTTCAGAACTGCTGTTTTATCCAGCAGAATTGCTGTATGTGGTCTGGAGATGAGTTGTAATTCTGGAATATCCAGGCATCACCTGGAAGTTGGCATGCCTTGAAAATACAGTTTTGTAAACCTGTTTTGGCATTTATTCATTTTTTAATATGCCAAGAGCCTGAAAAAATGGGTTCCACAATGTTTTCTATATGTGTCAGTGTGCTTATATTTCTTTGTGCCCCCTTTGTGTATGTTCACTCTGGCTATGCCCACATGCTTGCAGCAGGTGAGTACAAATAAAGTCCTAAGTGGAGTTGTGCTCTGCCTAACACTAAGTCCAGTAAAATCAGTGGACTTAGGACTAAACTAGCTGTGATGTATCCTTGTGGCTACCATGAGGATGCTAACTCCATTTTAAGTTATTTAAAAATGCCACAAGGGCCTGATGTTGCATGGCAAGTTGAGGTGCTTTCATTCCCCGCACCCCAAAATAGTCACAAACATCC